>NC_087215.1:26439181-26747845 GCF_015104395.2 Macrobrachium nipponense | reverse complement strand
GAATTTTGTAATTACAGTTATTCTATTATTATTATATTATTATTATTATTAGTTATTTTTATTATTATTATTTAAAAATATTAAACGAAACTCGTGCCCCAAGTGCCTCAGCGGCATGGTTGGTATTAGCATCCCACCTCGGTGGTCGCGGGTTCGATTCTCGGCCATTCCATTGAGGAGTGGGAATGTGTATTTCTGGTGATAGAAGTTCACTCTTGACGTGGTTCAGAAGTCACGTTCAGCCGTTTGTCCCGTTGCTGAATAACCACTGGTTCCATGCAATGTAAAAGCACCATACGAAAAAAAAAAAAAAAAAACAACTCATGCCCCCTCCTGTCACGTTACTTGACATATTTGACAGCTCTGGACCTCAGCTTAGTACTGTACCTGAATCTAAAAGGAAAGATGCAGGGTAGAATGGATTTTCCTTCATTCTTACATAATTTTCAATTTAAAATCTAAAATCTTACTAATTCACTATAGTATTTTCTTTAATGAATTTATATTATTGCTGTTTACATTAATATTAATACAGGCAGCCCACGGTTACCATTGCCATCGGTTAGTGGCGTTTCGGTTTTACGGCGCTCGTTAAATATATTCATAACTGGGTTTTACACTCTGTAGGGTTTATAGCACCATTGTCTGGTTATCTGTTGCTTAGGTTAGGTGCCAAGACCGCCTCATAAAATACAAACATAATGAATACGTATGCATCTTTTCTGCTCTTTCAAAAAGTTATCCTTTACTTCATAGTATCTAATAATACTGTATATAATCTTGTATTACTTTTTGTGTTATAAAATACAAACAAACTGATCATGTTTTGGTTTGGAAGAATCAGAGTAGGGTGGAGGTAAGATTATTTACTATCCATATTTAACTCAATTCAGAGTGATTTTTTTGCTTCTATTTAGCGTAAATTAATCCTATGTGACAAGGTTATTTTTCTTTATATGAAGTGTTTTTAAGCTTAAAATTGACTTAAATATATGAACTAGACTTAGTTATTTTTTCGTTAGTAGATAGCACTGTTGTCTGGTTATCGGTATATATTTCGATACTTGCCAAAGCACCGAGAGACCCTCATAAAATACAAACATAACGAATGCATCTTTTCCTTGGCTCTTTTAAAAATTTATGCTTTACTTCACTGTATCCAATAATACTGTATGTAGTCTCATATAACTATGTATAGTATTATAAAATACAAACAGAGTGATCTGTGTTTTGGTTTGGAAAAACCTTTGGGCTGGAGCACATTAAGGAAGTAAAATGAAACTTTCTTCCAGTACTAAAGGGTGTCTTGACTCAGTGTCTAATGTTGAATATGTGACATATAATGGTCAACATGCCATCTTCACCTAGACAGGCAATGAAGGCATTCATTAAGTAAAAGATTCATATTTGTGAAACATGCTGATTGTTTTAAAAAAACTCATAGTTTTCCAAATATTTTATGCACTTCTCTGTAACTTATATATCATCATTTCCTAAATATTAGCATTAAGGAGAGTGGTAAAATTGAATCGTGGATGTTTAATGCGATTGTTTTTACATTTGTTCTTCCTCAGTCAAAGCAGTCTGAGCGTAAAGGGATCCATAATTATAAGGATGGTGATGTACCAAAAGATCAGGACTGGATTGAGGATAATGCAGCTTGGTATAAGGGTAAGTGTGCCCTCCATTTCATTAAGTAGATTTGTTTCATTTTGCAGATTTAATGAGTTTGCTTGGTAGTGAAGCATGGATATGGAGCAATCATACAAAAGAGCTTAATAAGAAGGATTTCAGTTTATAGCTTAGGAACACCAAAAATTCATGTACCAGTAACACCTCTATTTAACAGACTTGTACTTAACAGCTACATTATGATGAATAAATATTGCTCTACGTATACAACCATTTTAGATGTGGTAAATTCATAGATTAACCTAAAATTGAATGGTTAGTGAAAAGTGCTGGCTAGTTTAGGTTAGGAACTGCATTATGTGGAATTGCTGTTTGCTGTAACATAACTAGATAATATTCAAGTGCAGGCTATATTAAATCATCAGCGTAGGGAGGTAGTGCCATCATAAGAAGTGCACTGTAGGCGTTACTTAAGGTTCTTTGCAGTGTGTCTTTGGCCCCTAGCTGCAACCCCTTTAGTTCCTTTCATTGTACATACCTCCTTTCATATTCTCTTTCTTCATCTTACTTTCCACCCTCTTCTAACTTCATATTCTCTTTCTTCATCTTACTTTCCACCCTCTTCTAACAATTGATTCATAGAGTAACTGTAGTTTTTGTACATGAACTTTCCTGTCAGATAGCTTACGTCTCTGACGTCACGACAGAATTCAAAACTCGTGGCAAACGCGACAGGTAGGTCAGGTGATCTACCCTACCCGCCGCTGGGTGGCGGGTGTATGAACCAATCCACCTTTCCAGTCATATTTTCTCTGTCGCCGGTGTCGACTACGTCTGTTGTCGATACCTCTCGATTTTGGATTCTTACTCGTTTTCGCCCTGGATTGTTTCATCGGTCTTTTGGTGAAGTACCTGCTCTTTGGCTTGGCATTCTCGATTTGTGGACCGTTTTTTTATTATTCTTTAGATTGTTCTTGGGATTTCATTATGTCTGATTTAGAGATTAAGAAATCAACTATGTTCAGAGTTTGTTCTGTTAGCGATTGTAAGGTGAGGCTACCGAAAGCTGCGGTAGACCCTCACACAGTTTGCATGAAGTGTAGGGGGAATGACTGCTCATTTATTAACCCTTGTAGAGAATGTGGTAATTTGAATGAAGAAGAATGGAAGGCGCTTTCGTCTTATTTAAGAAAGCTTGAAAAAGACAAGGTTAGGAAAGCTTCATCTAGGAGTTCTACTAGGTCTCGCGCTAGCAAGTTTGAAGTCGATAACCCTGTTGTAGACGTAGCTCCTTTACCAGTTTCAGCCCCTGCTCCCTGCATCGAACCCGAAGATGCGCCTTCGGAAGTGGACAATATGAGAGCTACTATTCGCAGCATGGAGTTGAAGATTAAAGCGCCAGAAGGTAAGTGTGATAGTGATATGTGCAGTGATCCCAGTGCAGTGGAGGGTGCGTCTGATCGGCTCCCTAATGCTTCTAGGCCTAGACCTCTTCCAGACTCCCAGACCCAGTGGAGGAGGAAAGTCGAAAGCCGCAGGAAGGTTAGGGAGAATCCCCACCGGTCAGGCGTCCCCTCGGTAGCGCCTGATGTTCGCTCCCAGGCTACCTTGGATAGCGCCAAGAGAGAAGTCTTACGGCAATGCTTCTCGTCTTCGCCTTCACCTAAGCGTGGTTGGAGCTCCTCGGAAGCTGCTCGGCCGTCGAAGAGAGCCTGGCAGGCTTCTTCCGCTCTTCCTTCCAGCCCTGAAGTTTTTTCGGAAGATCTTGGATTGGAAGTGAAGAAACCGAGGATTTCGTTGGAGTTTCGTTCTCCTAGTAAAGATCGAGCTGCTTCTCCCGTTAAGGACTTTGGGAAATCTCCTGTGCGTATTTTGGCTAGTCTGCAGGCGCAGATTACGGCTCTGGCTGACTCCTTGACTGTGACTTCTCGTCGTAGGAAGGACGTATCGCTCCCGGTAAAGAAGTCCAGGCGCTCTTCTCCAGGTTTACGCTATTCGTCAGTAACCGCCCTCTCTCCAGGATTGGATCGTAATACGAGGCGCTCTTCAACGGACAGGCGCTCTCCTGCGGGCATCGTTTCTCAGTTGGACGAGGGGCAGGCTTCCCGTAGACGATCCTCCCCCGACAGGCGCTCGTCTCGAGACAGGATCTCTCCCTTTGGCAGACGCCAGGAGCCTGGTAGGCGTTTTTCTCCTGGTAGCCGCTCTCCTTCAAGCTTCCACTCTCCTGTGACCAGGCGCCCTTCGACGGACAGGCGCTGTTCGCCTAACAGGCGCTCTTCTCCCGACTTCCGCCCTTCGCTTAGCAGGCGCCAAGAGCCTGGTAGACGCGCTTCTCCTGCCAGGCGCTCTTCTCCTGATTTTCACTCTCCTCGAGTTAGGCGCCGAGAGTCTGTCAGACGCCTTTCACCTGGTAGGCGCTCGTCGCCAGAGATTCGCTCTTCTCTCAGCAGGCGCCAAGAGCCTGATAGGCGCTTCTCGCATGGCAGGCGCTCTTCGCCAGGCAGCCGCTCTCCTTTAGACAGGCGCCATGAGCCTGATAGACGCATTTCGCCTAGTAGGCGCTCTTCGCCAGATTTTCGCCCTGCGTTCGTTAGGCGCCAAGAGCCTAAGGAACGCCCTCATCCGGACAAGAAGGATTTTGCAGGCAGACGTTCAACGGAAATTTTGACTTCTCCTGTTAGATGTCAGTCGTCTTACAGACGTTCTTCCAAAGATGGACACTCTGCTGAGGACAAGACTGCCTATCCTCGTAAGGATCGTGAAGGATCTTCAGCTGAAGAAGAACAGGATCCCTCGGAAGAAGAAATCCTTAAAGATTCCTCTGGTTCCTCTTACAAGCGCTTAACGGACCTGTTGCTTCAGGAATTCGGAGACGCCCTTTCTCCTGTCGCCCCTCCTTCGCCTCTTTCGCTTTTTTCGACCTCGAAAACTTCGAAGGTTTCATCCTGTGTTAGGATGAAACCTGCAATCTCTATGAAGAAGGCGCTTAGAGGTTTTGGCGAGTGGCTTCTTTCGAAGGAAGAGAAAGGGAAGACTGTGTTCTCTTTCCCTCCTTCTAAGCTTACTGGAAAGCTAGGGTTCTGGTATGAATCTGGAGAACCCTTGGACCTTGTTCTTCCCTCATCAGCAGACTCGGACTTCTCTTCACTGGTAGATTCCTCTCGACGCTCTGCCCTCATGTCTGCCAAGACGACATGGGGGATAAATGAGCTTGACCACCTGTTGAAGGGAATGTTCCGAGTCTTGGAAGTATTCAACTTCCTAGACTGGTCTTTGGGCGTGTTGGCCAAAAAGACGCAGACCCCGGATTCCCTTTCACCTGAGGATCTCAACAGTGTTCTCACGTGTATGGACAAGGCTGTGAGAGATGGATCGAGCGAAGTCGCTTCCCTTTTCGGAGCGGGAGTAATTAAGAAAAGATCTGTATACTGTTCATTCCTGACAAAATCAGTATCTCACGCTCAGAGAGCCTCTCTCCTTTATTCTCAGCTCTCTCCTCAACTATTCCCTAAGAAGATAGTTCAAGATGTTGCTAGTGCTCTTTCAGCGAAGGCTACTCAGGACATGCTAGCCCAGTCTACTAGGAAGCCTCGCTCTTCTTTCCAGGCTAAAATCAAGAAAGAGACTCCCGTTAGGCAGGAGCCCTTTCGAGGAGTCCCTCCTGCCAGAGCTTCTTCTAGAGGATCTAGACCCGCTAAACGAGGGAAGACCTTCTCTAGATCAATCAGAGGGAAGAAGTAGTGTTCAAGTTCTCCAGACATCAGTGGGTGCCAGACTACTGAAGTTTGCCGACGTCTGGGCCCAGAAAGGAGCGGACAACTGGTCACTCTCGATTGTCCGCAAAGGCTACCTCATCCCCTTCTTATCAAGACCTCCGGTGACGACGACTCCGAGGGAGTTGGTAGCCAAGTACAAGGACCCCATCATGAATCAAGCCCTTTCTCTAGCAGTAGATCTTATGTTGGAGAAGGAGGCGATAGAACTAGTGAAAGATCCTCATTCTGCGGGTTTTTACAACAGACTGTTCCTAGTTCCCAAGAGCTCAGGAGGATGGAGACCGGTTCTGGATGTAAGCGCCCTGAATGTCTTCGTGGAAAAGAGGAAGTTCGTTATGGAGACGACTTCTTCAGTGTTGGCGGCTCTTCGTTTAGGGGACTGGATGGTGTCCCTAGATCTTCAGGACGCTTACTTCCATGTGCCTATCCATCCTTCTTCACGGAAGTTTCTCAGATTCATGATGGGAAGGAAGATCTATCAATTCAGGGCCTTGTGCTTCGGCCTCTCGACAGCCCCTCAAGTTTTCACGGGTTTAATGAAGAATGTAGCTCAGTGGCTACATTTGGAGGGAGTGAGGCTGTCGCTCTATCTCGACGATTGGCTGATCAGAGCAAGCTCACAAGAACGATGTCTGGAGGACCTTCAGAAGACACTTACTTTGGCAAGTTCGCTAGGACTTCTGGTGAACTTCCAGAAGTCACAGTTAATCCCCAGTCAAGAGCGGATATATCTGGGGATTCTGATGGTTTCTCCAGATTTTCGGGCATATCCGTCTCCAGAGAGGATTGCTCGTTGCCGCGAGAAACTAACGACCTTCCTAGAGAAAGATGCATGCACAGCGAGGGAGTGGATGAGTCTGTTGGGGACACTCTCCTCGCTGGAGCAATTCGTTTCTCTAGGAAGGTTGCATCTCAGACCTCTCCAATTCTTCCTTTACCAGAATTGGAGGCGTCTCTCGCAAGATTTGGAGTTCCCCTTCAAGATAACAAAAGGAATCAAGAAGGACCTTCTGTGGTGGGCAGACCCTCTCCGTTTTGCAGAAGGTCTGTCTCTACACATGCCGAACCCGAACCAGATCTTGTTTTCCGACGCATCGGAGACGGGTTGGGGTGCGACCCTAGGGTCAAGAGAAGTGTCAGGCACCTGGGAGGGGGAACAGGTGTCCTGGCACATCAACAACAAAGAGTTGATGGCAGTGTGGTTGGCGTTAAAAGCTTTCGAGCCCCACGTCCGAAATACTATAGTTCAGGTCAACTCGGACAACACCACAGCCTTGGCTTACATAAGAAAGCAGGGGGGGACACACTCCTTCTCCCTGTACGAAACAGCAAAGGACCTGCTGTTGTGGTCTCAGGCAAGGAAGATCGTTCTCCTCACCAGGTTCGTACAGGGAGAAAGGAATGTCAGGGCCGACCTCCTCAGCAGGAAGAATCAAGTGCTCCCTTCGGAGTGGACTCTGCACTCGGAAGTTTGCCAAGGCCTGTGGAGGTTATGGGGCAGACCTCATATCGACTTATTCGCGACAGCAAAGAACGCGAGGATAGACCTCTACTGCTCCCCAATCTCAGACCCAGGAGCAGTGTCAGTGGATGCTTTCCTTCTAGACTGGAGAGGTCTGGATGTCTATGCTTTTCCTCCATTCAAGATTCTGGGTCAAACCCTCAGGAAGTTTGCGGCCTCGGAAGCGACAAGGATGACGCTGGTAGCTCCATTCTGGCCGGCCCAAGATTGGTTCACAGAGGTACTGGAATGGTTAGTGGACTTTCCAAGAGCTCTTCCACAAAGAGTAGATCTGCTCAGACAGCCCCACTTCGACAGGTATCACAAAAACCTCCCCGCTCTCAGTCTGACTGGCTTTCGACTGTCAAAACTAAGGCTATCGCCTCAGTGAGAAGGCCCTCTACCCTTAGAGTCTACCAGTCGAAGTGGGACGTCTTTCGCCGTTGGTGCAGAAACCAGAAGCTCTCCTCTTCCAGTACCTCTGTGACCCAAATCGCAGATTTCCTGGTATTTCTCAGGGAAAAATGCGGTCTTGCAGTTTCGACCATCAAAGGATATCGAAGCATGTTAGCAGCGGTGTTTAGACACAGAAACTTTGATATCTCTGACAACAAAGATCTACATGATCTGCTAAGATCTTTTGAAACTTGCAAGAGAGCCTCGATTGAAATTCCAAGCTGGAATCTGGATGTGGTTCTTCGTTTCCTGAGGTCCTCGAAGTTTGAACCACCCCAGTCAGCCTCTTTCAAAGATCTTACGAAGAAGGCTCTGTTTCTTTTGGCTTTAGCATCTGCCAAGAGAGTTAGCGAGCTTCATGCTCTAGAAGGAAGGGTAGGTTTCAAAGGAGATTCCGTGATTTGTTCCTTCCTTCCTTCTTTTCTGGCCAAGAACGAGAACCCCTCAAATCCTTGGCCCAGGAGTTTTGAGGTTCCAGGTTTAGCTCCCCTGGTAGGGGAAGAGCCTGAAAGGACTCTTTGCCCTGTGAGGAGTTTAAGATACTACCTCCAGCGGAAGAAGACTCTTAAGGGCATTAAGGACAGACTATGGTGCTCTGTAAAGGATCCCAGTAGACCATTGTCTAAAAATGCTTTGTCCTTCTTTATTAGAAGTCTAGTGAAGGAAGCACATATGGCTTGCGGTGAGGATCAGTTCAAGCTTTTGAAAGTCAAGGCGCACGAGGTAAGAGCCATTGCTACGTCCTTGGCTTTCAGCAAGAATATGTCACTCCAGAATCTGATGAAAGCTACATTCTGGAGATGCAATTCAGTATTCGCGAACCACTACCTTAGAGACGTCAAGATTACGTATGAAAAGTGCTTCGCGTTAGGCCCGTACGTATCGGCGGATTCGGTGCTGGGGCAGGGAGCTGAAGCACATCCTTTGTAAATTTTTCCCTTGTTATTTGTATTGTGTTTTTTATGGTTGTTGGAAAGAGGATGCGGGTAGGCATCTCTTTCTATTCGTACTACTAACATTAGAATGGTTAGGTGATCTGGTTTGTGTTAGAGCTCCCTGCATTGGTAGTGGTGAGGCTCTGTCATTTAAGAGGGCGAATCCCCGTTGACATGATACGACTTGGATTCTACTGACTAAGCGGATATCAAATCCCTTCGGTAGACCCAAAGAGTCTTTTCAGCTGTAGGTCACGCCCTCGCTGTAGCTCTTCGGGCTATGCAGACTTATAGACAGTACCTATGAAGTCTTCAGCCTTATCAGGTAAGAACCAAGGATTGTTAGTATCCTACAACAGATGTTGTTTCCCCTTTTTCCTTGTTAGCTCTGTCTTTTTCCCTCCACCAAGGGTGTCAATCAGCTAAGTATATATCTGACAGGAAAGTTCATGTACAAAAATGATATTGTTATTTTACAATAAAGTTTTGTACATACTTACCTGGCAGACAGATATATACGATTGATGGCCCTCCCAGCCTCCCTTCAGGAGACAGGTGGAAGAGAAAATATGACTGGAAAGGTGGATTGGTTCATACACCCGCCACCCAGCGGCGGGTAGGGTAGATCACCTGACCTACCTGTCGCGTTTGCCGCGAGTTTTGAATTCTGTCGTGACGTCAGAGACGTAAGCTAAGTATATATCTGCCAGGTAAGTATGTACAAAACTTTATTGTAAAATAACAATATCATTTTACAAACTACTATATTGAATCATTTCTAGCTTTGGAATTGTGCATTGTTAGGCACTGATGTTGCAGTGAAAGGTAACCTTTCTTAACTGTAGTGGAGGGTTCAGGGAGCAGAACCATTTTCTTAGCAGTTCTTCAGAGCTAAAAGAGGAGGCTTGTACATTTAGACTGTCCATCCCTCTCTTGGACTTGTTCTTTGGCTTGTTCTACCTCCTGAAGTTTCGGAAGCGGTGTATGGGGGCGTCGGGGCCCTCTTTCTCACTGTCCATCTCTGCATCGCTCTGCTATTGTGGCTGTGGGATGGCTGGTGCTACAGGTGGTTGTATGGCTCTGTCGACTTGTGGGATCGGTGGACAGCATCAACCATTTTCAGGAACTCATTGTTGAGGGGCATGGTCAATGCGTTGGGGATAGCTGCAACTGTTTGGCGGGGTAATTTTGTGAGTAGGACCTCTCTTACAAGGTCCAACATAGCCTCTGGGTGGCCATCTGTCGTGATGATCATCAGTAGCCACCACAGCTACTTGTAGATGTTTGACAGCCACTGGTCTCTTATTGCTGTCCCTACATTGTTTAGGAACTTCCTAACTCTGAGGGCTGGTAGCATGTTGAAGGGCAGCCTTAGTTGGTCCTTCAGCGCTTTGTAGGTGATAGTGGTTTGTTGGTTGGCGGGCCGTTCTGTGATGTGCATGAAGACGTTGTCTGGCAATAACTCAAGGACAGCATCGGCTTTGCGGGATGAGGAGATCTTCTTAGACCTGAAGATGGTCTTTACTCTGAAGAACCAGGCCTCTGGGTTGTGGGTGTGGAGGGTGGTAGACGGGTACATGCTGCTGTGACGACGTCCCTGGATGGGCTGGTGCTGGTGGTTTTGGCAGTGTCATTCATCTTCAGAGTCACCAATGTAGAGGCAGCAAGGTAAGTGATATACAGCGACAAGATATATAACTTATCAGCTTTACAAAGGACTGGAACAGGTACAGGAAAGGAAATGGTTGAGATGAAGGGTTATCACTTCCATGGCCATGTACATGTACATGTAAGGGAGAGACATGTCCATGTAGAGAAATTGGCGAAGATCTCCTTTCACTCACAGAAGACAACGCCACAAAGTCCAGAATTCTCCATTTGACTCGAGGGTGAGGAGGAGGAGATGAAGAAGCAGAGGGAGATGGAGAAGGAGAGTGCTTACTCCCTCCACAATGTCTCTTGCTTGAAGAAGGTAAGGAAGAATCACTCTTTCTACCTCTCTCGAAAAACAGTCCAGCCTCTCGACCATAGCTTGAAACTTCTCTGATGGCTCAGCAAGAGATTGTGATGGCATCATTGGCTGAGAGGAAGCTGGGAGTGATGTCATAACATCTCGAATGGCAGCGTTGGTCGATGGCCTCACTGTCGGAGAGATAAAGGGCAACCCAGTAAGCGTCAACGTTGACAAAGGCATCCCGCTAGGAGGCAGCACACGACAGCCAAAGTAGTGTAGGCCTGGAGAAGGGGGGGGACTGCCGAGGGGGCTGGAGGGGGATGATGAGCATCCAAGAAATGCAAGAGTAAGCCAGCCAATGAGGGCACACCCCATAGACCCAGAAATGCCCAAACAGCCACCATCATGTTTAATTCAGAATCTGAAATAAAGGAAGTAGAAAGTGTAGCCTCCTCTCTCTTGGGAAAGACATTAGTATATCCTGCGAGAGAGGGGGCTACATTAAACATAATCTAATCTTGTGCAACTCTCGACACTTCCAACGACAAATCAATGGAAGAAAAGGAAGGAGACAGCGGTACAACCGATGCAGAGGGGAACACTTATGGAAGAATACGATGCTCCTTCTTCTTGTAGAACGCCTTCCATTGTGACACAGGCCAGGAACGACTTTCCGGGCAAGGATTAGTATGGGGATCTGTAATGGTAGCAGCCAAAAACCTGGAGCACACAAATCCCAGAATGCCTGGGCTCATGCGTTGATGAGGCCTAGAATTGGAGGATTCCATGATAATCAACAAGGCACATACACAAACCCACTGAAACAAAGAAATCACATGCAAACAAAGCAACCGGCTTGGGAAGTAGAGCGCAAGCGACTACTCTTCAAGGCGGACAAAGAAAGACTGATGCATCAAGGGGTTCTATGCCTGGTTGGTGACCAGCTTCCACTTCATATACATATGAATTGCCAGATGCCACAGATTTCTTGCTTTACAATCTTTGATTGTTTTTAACCGGTTTCCAGCTGGTGCAAGAAGATTATCATATTGGTAAGAGGTCAGATTTGTTATATATGAAAAATACTAATTTATTGAAAAATTTGTCGTATCTTATCTTGGCTACAGTAGAAAATCACTACCCCCAAGGTGAATAGGATATTTTTGCATTATGATAGGTGTATTGGAATGTAACCCCATTGTTACTCAAAGAGATCTAGCTTGTTTCTCTTTGTTCTCTTCATAATGTTCTTATTGAAACTTGTTTTAATACTAATTGAATTTCTTTTTTTCCCTCATTTCTGTTTCTTCATAGCATATTTACTTTTGTCTCTCGCTCTAAGATTCAGTGGAGTTATGTATTGTTCAAGTGTTAAAATAATATTTGTTCATGACACTTACCTGTCAGATATATATATATATAGCTGTATTCTCCGAAGCCCGACAGAATTTCAAAACTCCCGGCACACGCAGTGGTCGGCCAGGTGGTTAGGACGAGGCGGGTGTCAGGAACTATTCCCATCTTCTATTCAGATTTTCTTCTGTCGCCGGTAATGTAAACACCTGTTTTCATTACCTCCGTCTAGGATTTTGGAACTTCATTGCCGCTTAAGTATCTTGGTTGTTTTCTTTTTGGTTTATTAACTTGGATTTGCGGCTAGGCATACGCTATCATAAATTGATTTAATTTTGAATTTCTTGACATAAGAAGTCTGATTCTAGTTAGACTAGTTTCAGACTTTGTTGTCTGCAAGGGGTTAGGTGAGAATAACGAAACTTTCGATATATTCTCACTTAATATGCACGACGTGTCATCAATGTAATTAGTGTAATAATTGACTGATTCCGAAAGATGTATGATTCGTATGTACGCAAATTAGAGCGTAATAGAATCAGGAGGTTTTCCTCCAAGATCAGTAAACAGAGTAAACTTTATTTTGCCTAACCTTGTGGTATGGCCTACGGGCCTAGAGGAAGTGTCTGTGAGAGGTAATGCCCTTTCTGTTAGGGTGGATTACATCAGTAATTGGAATCTAAAGTGCTCGCTCTCCAATCAGTGCTGTGAGTGTAGTGATGTTGATTTAGTGCCCCTAGTGTTGTGGAGGGGGCGTCAGATCGGCCTTATAATGCCTCTAGGTCTAGACCTCTGTCGGACTCCCAGGACCACAGGGAGAGGGCATGTCGAAAGCCGAAGGAGGGTTACGAGGAACCCCCACCGATCTGGCGTCCCTTCGGCAGGACCTGAAGACGCTTCTCAGGCTGCCAAAGATCGTGCATGTGCACAAATCCTGAAGGATTGCTTCTCGTCCTCCGAGGCATCCTCCCTGTACAGGGGTTGGAGCTCTCGGAAGGACTCGCGCCCTTTAAATAGAAGCTTATTGAGGAGGACGCTTCACGTCCTCTCTCTCTATTGTCATGCGATTGTAATCGCCGCCTTAACAATTTGACGACTTTCCAACACATGGGAGAAAGAAGAAGGAAATAGGAAGAACGCTGTTAAGCGCCCAGATCGCCTTATCATTGTTACTGTGAAAAGGAAGAAGGCGTACCCTCGTCTTCTCACAGGATCAGCCCTTCTCGGTTGGCCTTGTTTTCGCCAAAAGAAGGGCAAAACACATTTACTGAAGGAAGGATTTGAGGCTGTCTGTCTGTCAAGTCAGGCAGTCTTCTTCTCCTTTTCCTTGCTCGTCGCTTTCTACATCCTCGCACCCAAGAACACACAGGCGTCCTTTTGAGTGCGTTTCTGGAAGTGTCGATGAGCGTGACAGAGACGCAAGATGTCGCACAGGCGGCCGCCGTCTTTGTCAGGAGTTGCGAACGTCCATAATACTCGTCCGGACGACGATCACCGTACATCGGCTTATGACTAGCACGCTTCATGAGTGGCGCTCCCCTTGAAGACAGGACGCTTTTGAGGACGCTTTTCGGGACGCCTCCGTATTTGATAAGCAACAGTCATGTCAAAGTTTTTACCAAGACGTTCGGGAGAAACCTTGGTTTCTTAATAAGAATCTTATCGACGTTTGGGTATGATGGCGGATAGGAAATATCTACTTCCTTCCGTAAACCCTAGAGATGAACAGGAATTCTGTCTCTTCCGCGATTTATGAGGAAATTACGAAGATTTAAAGAGTTCCTGGATTAACTTCCTTCCTTAAGGAGATATATACATATACTCTTTCTATCGTTCTATTAACGAAAAGAACGAAGATAGTAAAAGTTTTTTCCTTTCTCTATCTGCCTCGGCAGGGAAAGAAGGTAGTAGAGTATCTGCTGTATGATAATACGATACGGTCAAATTATAAGCACATACCGTAGTTACTTCTTTGCTGTGCAACTCTATTACCAGTATCTTTACAGGACTTTCCTAGGAAGGACTACGCTTAAAGGGATTGTTATGACAATACCTAATTAGCTTCTAGATTTATCGAAGTCTTGTTTTGCTTAAATATACATTAATAAGAACTTCCTCAAGTTCGATAATAATTTTATAAGATTCCTTTATTGAATGGAGTAGCTGGCAACTCTGGAAGAGTAAGGCCAGACAGCTAACGGAGGCTGCTATCGCTTAGACCAACGCATTAACCATCTATTTCTCAGTCATGAGAGGTCGGTCCTGCGGGATGGAATGACTAACCGTATCTATCCCCTACAATCGCGGTCTTAGCCTCGGATTGAGGGGATAGTTAAGCAAACATAAATAAAATATTGTCTGCCTTTTGCTAAGAAGCTTTCAATAAGAAAGATATTACAGCCTTTCAATGCTGATTACCGTAGGTAACATTATTAAAGGAATCTAACGCAGCAGAACACTATATATTATATAATGCTCTCATGCTTACGAAAGCATGGCTTATTAGAGTACATGCTTAGTGAGAAGATGAATGTAGTAGAGAATTCACTTTAAGTCTACGGTATGGTCAAGTCTTATGGCCTTTCATGCATCAGGGCGCTCGACAAGATCCTCTCTGAGATGCCGTTCAGAACCCTTGGTGTTCTATGCACCAATACGCTCGGTAAGACTCTCGCGAGGACGTCTCTTGAAGATGCTCAACGTCCTACGCATTGAGACGTGAGGAAGCTTTTGCAGATGCTCGACGTCCTACACGAAGAGACGCTCATCAGGACGCTCTGGAAGACGCTCGACGTCATAAACATTGATAAGCTTTTTGGAAGACGCTTGATGTCTTACACATCTGGACGCTCGCCAGGACGCTAGCGAGGACGCTTTTGAAGACGTTCGGCATCCTACACGTCATGTCGCTCAGCAGAGCACTTACCAGGACGTTCTTCAGAACGTTAGGCGTCCTACGCATCAAGACATTCGCCAGGATTCCTGCAAGAACGGTCTTCAAGAGGGCGTCTTCGAAGAAGAGGAAGGAGTTTGGTCTCGTCAAGATGTCTACTTTGCTTTCTACGAAGGGAGCGTTCAATAGAATCCATGACTTGATGAATTCCAGAAAAACTGTAAGCAGATTTCGGTGTCATAAAATGCCTCGTCTGCTTTCGGGACTGCGCTGTCGAAGGGGAACATTAAGGTCCTACCTGTCGTAAGCCCAGTCTCTGATTAGGAATCCTGCCCCTTCCTCGGTTTCTGCGGGAATCGGGAAAACTATATGCTCGAATTCCTGGATTACTTTCTGTCATGTAAATGGGTTAGTTCTCATTGACAAAGATCTTAATAACATTTTATCGCTTAAGCGGATAAGCTCTCATTAACAAAATTCGAAAGAGCTCTCATTCATTAGTCAGAGGCTCATCCAGGAAAAAGACTTGTAGACTACGTCCATGAAGTCTTATGTCCAATATCATAAGAAGCTTGAACTGTCCTTTTCGATCCTCGGTTCTCACTTGATCGCCATTCGAATAATGTTAAATCGTTCTCTTGGCAAAGAGAACGAAGACAGTCGATTTCCATTCTCTCTCTCTTCCTCGTCGAGGAAAGAATGTAGTAGAGAATTAGATGTTCAAGTGACTACAATACTTACGTATTTTATCTTTGCGTCATATTACTAATGTAGGGTTCAAGTCATATACGCATATCATGGTTACCTCTACAGATGGCACCGAAAAGACGGTTATTGTAAGTGTATTTAATCGGTCCTTCCTGCAAACTTCCAGGAGTTTCCGCTGTAAGGACAACGCTAAAAGGTATTGTTACAACAACACTAACTCAGCGTCTGCATCTAGCGAATTATGTTTCGCTTAAATATGCCTGCTTGAGAATTTCCTTCTGATCGATAATAGTAACAAACCTATTCCTTCGTAGAAGAGAGTAGCTGGTAACTCAGGCAGAATAGTGCGAGACGAGAGGTTGCTGTCATTGTGGATGACGCAGTATATTTAATCGGTACTCCAGGCAACTTTCCAGGAGTTTCCGATTTAACATTTGGTTAATTAAGCGTAATGTTACGACAACACAAAATCAGCTTCTGTATTTAGCGAATTCTGTTTCGCTTAAATATGCCAACTTGAGAGTTTCTGTTCAAATAATGGAAAATCTATTATTTAGATGAATAGAATAGCTGGCAACTCGGCATAAGACTGCGAGAAGGTGAACATAAGCTGCTGCCTGCTGCCTGTAACTGTCACAGTGTCACCAACTCAGTATCAGGTAGCTCGCTGTTATGCTCGGTCTTTTATGTCTCTCTCTCCCGCGGGATTGATTGACGAACCGTATCTCTACCCTACAATCATGACTTTCGCCTCGGGTTGAGGGGATTTCTAGTAATCATGAATAAACATGACTTCCTTTTGCTAAGAAATTTTCAACAGAGATATCTCTTAGACCTGTTCAGCGCTGCTTACCGCACTGTAACAGAATTCTGTACGAGTCTACCGCGGCATAGCACTATAATAATGCTCTCCTGCTTATGCTTATTAGGGAAGGAAGCATGCTAGTGAGGGAATGGATGAGTCTGCTGGGGACCATTTCCTCGCTGGAGAAGCTTGTTTCCCTGAATAGACTGCAATTCAGACCTCTACAGTTTTTCCTACAGGAGAACTGAAATAACATCAAAGATCTAGAAATAATTCTAAACATCTCTCAATGGGTTGACGATCACCTCAGGTGATACCGAGAGGGTGCCAGGCATCCGGACAGAGGTACAGAGGTCCTGGCACATAATCTAAGAGAATTGGAAGCAATTTGGTTGGCTCTCCAGTTCCTCGAAGATTGAGTTTTTGGTCGATTGGTCCAAATCATCTCAGATAATTTCGCAGCTCTCTCATATCCCAAGAAGAGAGAGATGGTTATCGACATAGGCACGGAACGTAACGATCCTCAAGAGGTTCGTTACACTATTGCACGTCCGTGCGGATCTTCTCGATCGACGGCAGCAACTACTGACGTCTGAGTAATCCTCGCTTAGAAGTATGTCGAGAGTTGTGGAGACTTTGGAGACGTCCTTTCGTAGATTTCTTCGCAATATTGAAGACGAAGAAGCTTCCTCTACGTTGCTCCCTTATTCTCGATCCGAGAGCGGTAGCAATAGACGCCATCATATAGTATGGAATGGGGATAGTTGGTTAGTCTCTTTTCCCCTATTCAAAAGCTTAGGAAATATGATAAGATAATCGCTGGCGTCAGAGGGAGCGAGAAAGACGCTGATCGCCCCATGTTGGCCTTCGAGAGGCTGGATTCACAGAGGTCACGTCCTTCAGAGAGCACTTTCCAAGGACCCTTCCCGAGAGAATCGGTCTACTCTAACAGCCTCACTTCGAGAGGTACCTATAAACCTCTCCGCTCTGAGTCTGGATGCGTTCAGACTGTCGAGAAGCGAGAGGATCTTCAAGATTAATTACAAGTCTCATTGCCAAAGCAAAGCAGTGCTGCATATTTTGCAGTGTACCAATCGGAGTGGGCCAATTCTGGAGATAGTGCAGGAAGAATGACTACTCCTACACCTCCACCTCTGTGAATTACTTTACCGTCTTCCCTTTCCGTCTGAAGTATGGGATAAGCTAACAGTCCCAACGATTGTAAAATACAGAAATATGTTGTTGACGGCCTCTAGGCTCAGAGATTCGGATCTGTCAAACAACAAAGCCCTTCACGATCTTTGAGGTCTGCGGAAATCTTGAAATAGTCTAGATCGAAGCTTCCGGCATGGAACTTAGACGTAGTCTGAAGTTCTTGATGTCAAAGCATTTCGAACCTCTCCTTTCTGTAAACTTAATACACGTGACCAGAAAGGCTAATTTTCTAACCACTCTAGCTACGGCAAAGAGGGTTAGTGAGGTTTTAGCCATCATCAGAGGTTTTGGCTTTAGAGGACATAATTCGGTGTCCTCTAAGCCTTCCGTTCTTGCTAAGAACGAAAACCCGTCTAACCCTTGGCCCAAAGGCCTGGAGATCAAGGGGATGGCACAAATTATTGGGCAAGAGCCACAGAGAGTCCTGTGCCCTGTCGGGGCTCTCAAGTTTTATCTTGATAAAACTAAAGAAAGTCGAGGTCATTCGGACAATCTGCGGTGTTCCGTAAAAAGACCAGACTTGCCCATGTCGAAGAACGCCCTGGCGTTATTTTTAAGGAGTCTTTCTAAGAGGCTCATTCGTCATGTTTGAACAAAGATTTGAAACCTTTTAAAGTAAATGCTCACGAGGTGAGGGCGCGGCCTCGGAAGCATTTCAACAGAGCATGGCACTTAGTTACATCCTGAGTACCGCGTGTTAGCGAAGCAACTCTGTGTTCGCTTCACACTCCCTGAGAGATGTGAAGACGTCATATGAGATCTGCTGCTCGCTAGGGCCATACGTGTCCGCAGACACAATCTTGGGGGCAAGAAGTACCACTCATCCTATCCTGTAGAAAATGGTTAGGAAGAGCTCTTAATTTTATTTGTTGAGTCGCCGCCAATGGCGGACTTCTTAACTCTTAAGCCTTAGTTAAAACACCTTAACTTTGGCTAGGTTGGTCAGGTGGTGATATTTATTTTACTTCTTAGCCCTCATGGTATGGTCAATATGGTCTAGACACATTGTGGTCACGCCCCCGTTGTCAGATCATCTAGAACTCACCAGCTATACAGGTCACGTCCTTGCTGGAGAGACTAGTAAAGCAAAAGCAGACTTGGGTGACAGTAATCACGAAGTCAGCTATGCTAACAGGTAAGGAACCAAGATGTCTATCATCTGCATGTGAAATGTTTCCCAAAATCCTTTTATTCTGTCCCTCCCCACCTCCAATGGTGGGAATCAGCTATATATATATATCTGACAGGTAAGTGTCATGAACAAAATGATATTGTTATGATACAATAAAGTTTGTTCATACTTACCTGGCAGATATATATAATCAAGTACCCGCCCAACCTCCCCTCGGGGACAGTGGCATTAGAAAATCTGAATAGAAGATGGGAATAGTTCCTGACACCCGCCTCCCAGCGGCGGGAATGGGTACTAACTACCTGGCCGACCACTGCGTGTGCCGGGAGTTTTGAAATTCTGTCGGGCTTCGGAGAATACAGCTATATATATATATCTGCCAGGTAAGTATGAACAAACTTTATGGTATCATAACAATATCATTTTTAAGTTTAGTGTTATTGTAGTGTAGTGTATTTGAAAGTGTGTACATGTGAATTTTACTATTTGTACAAAGGATCTCCATATGTCCATCCTATATGGGTCAGTATTGCCTTGGCAGTCATGCTTTATATGTGAGAGGAGGGCCTGTAGGTGCTGCTCTAAGCCTTTAGGGCTTGCTACATTGAATTTTTCACCTTCAAGGTTTCCAACCACATCTCCGTCGGCTATGTTGAAGACGTGTGTCTTATGCTGAGAGGTTGTAGTAGCCTCAATATTGCCTCTCATTGCTGTATCTGCAGGTTCATCACTTGCTGTTGCTTCCATGCAACCCAGAATTTATTCTGTTACATACTTGTTGACTTTCACTCACTGCCTCTAGAACCCCATGCCACTTGCAATGAATCATGGCTTTCTGGAACACCTGAAGCATTAGGCATTTTTGTGCTGGAGTCTGTGATACACCAGAGGATTGGATATAATAAATATCTTTATTGAGTTATTGAGCCAGTTTCCCTGTGGGTGGAGTCCAGTTTGAGCAATGAGTCTGGGCTCTCTTAGCATAGGTATTCATTGTTCTCACACAGTATCTTCAGGCCATTTGTTGTTGCCATTGAGACTGAGACCAATGTTGGTGGGCTTGCTATACATACCTTTATACATCTGTGTAGTGCTCCCCCTTTCTGTATTACAAGGGGACATCAAAGAAAGGTAATTTTTCAATCTTATTCATTTTGAAAGGAAAGGCCTGATAAATCTATGAATACATACAAAGCCTAGATTGTGTAACTCCTCTTCTCTTGATGTTTTGATGATGTTATCAATATATCCACAGTAGATGTCAGGGATTGTCTGGCAAGTAGAAAAATGATCTTCAATTATACTTATGTAGAATTGAGTGGAAATGGCTCCTAATGGGATCCCATGTCTTCTCCATCAAGTTACCTTAACAAGTGGTAACAAGTGGTCACAAAATCTGAAGGGCATCGTTATTGTGCAGATCCTCAAGCAGTTTCTTTTGGGAAGTCCCAGGGATGTACATTTAAGGGTTGTTCTCATTTTGATAAGCTCTGTCACGATCATGCAAATGGTAGCATCTACAGGGTTATAAGAAAATGTCATCCTGAAGAAACTGAAGTGGTTAACCACAGCAAACCAAATGACCCTCTTAAAGGAGAAGCCTTCACAAGCATAACTAATATTTGCAACTATTGGATACTAAAAGAAATACAGGTTATGGATTTTTAATGGCATTATATTCAACAGCCTAACCCGGATGAGAAATGGCTGGAGGTCAAGATTCTCATGGATATCATCTATAACATGGAGGACAGAGGCACCATTTGTACTTAAACTCCCTCAAACCTAAATTCCTCATAGAAGCCTCCAGGAAGCAATGCAGTTAAGATCTTATTTATGAAGAGCATCTTTAGGGAAGCAGCAAAGTTGCTAAGATGTCAGAAAGGCTCCATTATCTGGAGAGCAGATAAAACAGCCACTTTTATCCTTCCCAAAACTGAAGAGTTCTTTGTGAAATTAGATAAGGCATGACTTATGAGACCAGAAACTCATGAGAACAGATGAAAAAGAACCTAGTGATGCTATCGGATTTCCATGGTGTTATCATTTCCACCCAATCCAAGGAGACTTGTTTTTGGTATACATCTACAGAAGTATTAAATCACAAGCCTAGAAACCTCCCAGATTCTTACACCTGAGTATCAGATAATAAAGAAGTTAAATTTTATCCAAATGAAAGTGAAGTTCTTCCTTTTGTCAAATCCACAGTCAATGGGGCACATGTATGGGGTGACTATCCATCTGGCAGTTGCTGTTTGCAAACAGTCTGATGAAATGAAACGCATCTCTGTTATATGTTTGTGTCAGACAGACATCATTTACAACCTATTCATCAATCTTGGCTAATGTAATTGATGGCTTTGCACTGCAGAATGGTTTTGTATTTAGAAATTGCATTTTAATAAAGTAGTCCTAATTTATGAGCTTTCTGTCATTTGGAAACCACAGTGTATATGAGATTCAATGAGGTTTATTTGATGAAGTACAGTCATACCCCTACATGTGAAAGTCCCTACGTACGAAAAATCCAGGTTACAAAGGCAAAGACGAAGATTTTTTTTGCTTCTGCATACAAAAATAATTCAGGTTGCAAAAGGGTGTACTGTAAAGTCTGAGATTCACCCGGGCCGCCGAGAACAATTTTAAAACTCGTGCGCCGCCAACTTAGTAGACTCGCCACCATCCTCCCGCTCTCCCATTGGTTCCTGATGCTAGTTACTGCCATTAGATCCTGCTCTCCTATTGGTCAGCATCTATCCCATCATGCATCTATGTAAGGGAGTTCCTCGACCATTTCATTTCGGCAGTGTTATCGTACACACGTGGAATTCGTTCATTTGCGTAGATTTCGTTCGTTAACGTAAATTCTTGTTAGTGATTTCACTTTTGTTGTACTGTAAGTTACTTTATCATGATGTGTGTGAACTTAATTACTTACATTATTAGGCAAAGGCGAAGATTTTTTGCTTCTGTTTACGAAAAGAATTTAGGTTGCAAAAGGGTGTACTGTAAAGTCCGAGATTCACCCGGGCCGCCAAGAACAATTTTAAAACTCACGCGCCATCAACTCAGTAGACTCGCCACCATCCTCCCACTCTCCCATGGGTTCCTGATGCTAGTTACTGCCGTTAGATCCTGCTCTCCTATTGGTCAGCATCTATCCCATCATCCATCTACGTAAGGAAGTTCCTCGACCATTTCATTTCAGCAGTGTTATAGTACACACGTGGAATTCGTTAGTTTACGTAGATTTAATTCGTTAACGTAAATTCGTGTTAGTGATTTCACTTTCGTTGTACTGTAAGTTACTTTATTGTGTTGTGTGTGAACTTAATTACTTACGTTATTAGTCATGGGTCCCAAGAATGTTGCTGAAGTTCACAGAAAGAAGAGGATGCTTTCTATGTAGACGAAGATGGAGATAATCAAGAAGTGTTAATGTTTTCTGCCATTTGTTAATGTGTTTCATGAAGTTTAGTGTTAATGTTGATTGCCATTTTTTAATGTGTTTCGTTTAGTCAAGTGTTCATGTTTTCTGCCGTTTGTCCTCCTCCTCTGTCGCCACTTTCGGACATCGCCTCACTCGAAAGGTAAGGTTCCACATTTTACTACATATGTACGTACATGTGCGTACAGTATTTCATGTACCCTTTACACTAATATTTACAGGTACAGTAATGGTTAGGTTAGGTATGGAATGGTCCAAATTGTTGTATTTCATTGTTTATTGCTCAATTTAGCTTTATTATAAAATTGACTGTGGTGTTTTTGTAGGGCTTAGAATGAATTAGGCAATTTACATGTAAAACGTAGTTCTGGATACGAGAAAAAAAACAGGTTACGAAGGCCGCTTCAGAACAGATTAATTTCATAACCTGAGGCACTACTGAACTGTATTTAAAAAAAAAACCTTACTATTGCACTGATTCAAACAACCAGGTGATTTTTTCACTTATACCTGACTGTACCTGTAGCTTATAAATTTTTTTAGTGAAGTGTGTTTAATTTTTACGTTCTTTGTATTCCTCAGGTTCATCCAACAAGCAAGTTCAGAGTGCTGTAAAACCTGATGCCTCATCTGAAGAACTATGTATAGCTGTGGTGGGAATTGACACATTTTGTACCAAGAAACAACTGGGGCATTTTCATTCCAGATGTTTTGCGCATGCTAAGTGTTTATTACGTAACAAAGACAACCATATTAGATATTCCCCAGATTCATGCTCAGTTTGTTTGGAATACTTGCAACACTGCCACTCCTCTTTAAAGTGCTGTGAACGAATATTTAGAATTTTTAAAACGTTCAAGAAAAGATGTGGCTTAAATTTTGACTGGGAGGAGAAGTCCTTGAAAGACTGGTTTTTTGATAATTATAGAAAAATTCAGGATGCTAATGACTCGGCCAATAGTTCAGTTGTGTCATTTGAAGATTTCAAAGCTCAAATGCAACTGAGAAGCGAAAGCTCAGAGGAAGTTGCTAATGTTTTAGGTGGACACACAATGGAAGGTCCTCCTTCAAACATGGCTGCAAAACCAGAAGAGTCAGGGAATGAGCCTTCATTGAGTGAGCTTGTATCAAGTAAACAACTGTTATTAAAGAAGAATAATGAAAGTGGGGAATCATCAAAAGCCATTCATGAATCTTCTGCTGCAGCAGAGAAGAAAGCATCTTCTGTGAAACCAAAATGCTTGGACCTTCATCGTGACTTGGACAAAAGCCAAACTACATCAAGCAACAATATACAAAATTCTTCTCGGGAAGATTATTTAAAACATGAGTCATTTTGTGAATTTTTACAGAAATATTCTAATCTAAGTAGAGACATGTCAAAAACAAATGTACATTCTTACCATATAGTTTTTGATAAGGATGATCCTTTCATCACAGAGGTTTGCAAAAAATCGATACGGCTTGAGTTCAATCCACCTTCAGATTTATTGCAAGGTATCCGTGCTCAGTTTACATGTGTTAATGAGGGGTCAGAACAAATTATGACCTTTTTGCATAGAGAACTATTCACTGTATCTGATCTTTCATTTCAGTTTGGAAAGACTACAGGCTATTGCAGTCCAGAGCGCCTCGAGAAGTTTAATAGGACTTTAAATTTAGCCAAATCACACTTCAATATTTATGCTGCTCTTGTGGCAGTCATGTCAACTGTAAGGCAATATAATGAAAGTAATTCAGATAGGCAAAAGCAAGATGTTTCCAAGTTTCATCATTGTTTGGTAGAATCATTGGCATACCTAGCAAAGGAAATTTTGAATCCACTGAAGTTTTACATCAACATGGCCCTCTATGACAAACACAAGTTACGCCAATCAGGATTTAATCTCCAAGTCGATAATACTACAGTTTGTACATTAGTCAGATATAACATCTTTTCCAGAAGTTTATTTGATGAGCCAGCTTTGAAAACAACATATCTATCTTCACCATACCTCTCAAAGTTTGTAAATACAGAGAAGTTTGAGGGAAGTAAAGAAGTGTTGGGTGATGTTAGTGTACAAAGTGTAAATTGACTCTTTCAATGAGACGAAAGTTTTTAGCTTTGGAATTGGCTCCTCCGTCCTTACCGTTATCATATGAGACACATTTAAAAACTCAAAGGTATCCTGTTTACCAGTAAGCCATGTTGATGCCTCATGATTTTTTATGCAGCCTATGTCCTCATTCTTAAATGTGTGAACTGCACATTACAGTAGTCTTTATTTTGTAGTGCTGTAAAGGTTGTGCAATCGGTACAATTAAGATACACTTTAAAACAATACCCAGAATACCTTTCTCCAGTTTATAAAGGTTTATGGCATACATGCTTTTGAACATTCAGTAACCATTATGTATTGTTCTAAGTAGTGTGCCCTTTTTTTGTTTTGGTGGAGGATGGTCTAATTTTAATAACTTCTAAGATGCTGTCTTATGTGTTGTAAGTTTTGTGAATATTTTAATAATACTTACACTCTGCTGTGTATTTCATTTTAATGTTTAAACTATGATAATGAAACATGACCTTGCTTGCCATTGGCATATTAGTACAGTTCTGTACTTAACTGTGTCTCATTGGAATTACAAGTGGATACAATTCTTGCTCTAATGGAGATGCAGATGTTTTGTTCTCTCAGTCTGAAAGCCATGGAAAAGTAAATGTCCAGGGTATTCCAAGATCAGTATTTCTGTCAAATTAATTAGAATGCTTTAGAATGATGTTTGAATCTGATGTAATGTAATCAAGAATTTAGAAGGAAAGTAAGTGTTCCAGATAGAAAATAATGTGGATTAAGAGTGGAACATAATTTTTATTCAAAATCAGCTATGTTTTTGGTGAAAGAAGGTATGTAAGTCACATTCCTTGCTGATCATTTTGCAGGTTGCTGAAAGACACTTAACCTTGGATACTTGAAAATATTTGCTTTCAAAGGTAAAATAATGAACCTTCCCAAGAGGAATTTCGACTAGTATTGTATTGCTTTAAACCACAAACATTTTCTTGTCTACATGTAGCTCAAGATGTGTCTCAAGGCAAAATCAGTGAAATTTAAGGGCAGAGAACTACTGTACTGCTGATCTTAAAAATGTAGAGCATCATAAGTTTGACTGGAATCTAAGCTAATGCCTAGTTATTGTTCTCCATGGGCTGCTTTATGTAACTGAGGCTTTTCTAAAATTCTGTACAAAGTATTTATATTTGTTTAACCAGAGCAGTAAGTTAAGACTACTCTCCAAGGTTTACTGATTTTTTTCGTCAATATGAAATAATCCCAGGTCAGAAGCATAATTAATAGAAACCGTACACTACACTAATACCTCTGTTAGACATTGTGAGCTTGGGCATTTTTGATGTTATGATGGTCTTTGTTAAAAATGAGAGGGAAAAATGAAAATTAACATATGTCAGTTTATGCATCTTTATTTCAGTTAAATTTAAAAATGCTCTAAAATTACAGAAATCAATGGAAAGTGCCAAATAATGCAAAGATAGGTGTTAAAATGTGTAAAATAACATATCTGCACAGTAATA
Source organism: Macrobrachium nipponense (assembly GCF_015104395.2). Classification (NCBI taxonomy): domain Eukaryota; kingdom Metazoa; phylum Arthropoda; class Malacostraca; order Decapoda; family Palaemonidae; genus Macrobrachium; species Macrobrachium nipponense. The sequence goes on along the minus strand of NC_087215.1, from coordinate 26,722,463 downwards.
CAACTAGTATTTTAAACCTTAGAAATCTAAAAAATATAATGTAGCCATGGAAGTTCAGTTATAGTGGTTCCCACATTTGGACCATGTGGCAGCTCTTGTTCTAGAACTAGACCGCAAATTCAAATTTGCAGTTGAGTACATATTTACAGTGTCTTATTTCTGTTGAGTTTATGTCTTAATAATTTGTCCCATGGCTCCAGAGAAAGTTCTATAGTGCTAGTGCTACTAAGCATAATGCTGTACAGTACCATTAGAAAATAACGTGGCTGTGATGAAAGACTGTAGATATGTGAAGAGATGACCACCATAGGTCATTCTTTTTGTTTCAGTTGGACATATTATCATCAGTCATTCTTAGTGAAACACAGAACACATTGATGTCACACATCAAGTTGATGCTGTACAGTACATACATACCATTTTGTCATTTCTTTATCATTATTTTCTACAAATTTAACTAAAGTAAAAATGTTTAACTATCAAACAACTCATTTATATGTATTAGCACCATTATGGAGTTACTTGTAGGGGGTTGATGGGGTGTCCAGGTAATTTTTCTAAAGAAATTACTCAAATTTTGTTGTTTTTCAACTTATGTAGTGTGCTTAAAAATGAACTGAGTGTTTTGTGAGGTATTAGTGTCCTAGTGAAAAAGAATTGGCATACAGGCAGTCCCTGGTTATCTGGGGACACAGTTAATGGCAATCCGGTTCTATGGCTCTAGTCTAACACCATAAAATTGGCAATTTATGGCACATAATGTGCCAAGTTCTGGTTATTGGCGCCTAAAATTATGGCGTCATAACATACCTGACAGGTGCAATTAACCGGTTATCGGCACCATTAACCGGCTATCAGTGCCATAAGTCGCCCAGTTTCAGTTAATGGTGGTTTTCACTTATCAGTACCCTGCTGAAACTCAGGAGTCTCATTTTTGTAGTCACCTTCCAGTCACCTTTGTGCTATGGACGCACTTTTGGACATAGCCAGTTTGATCCATTGGACAAGTACTCAAACTTTTGGTTACTATTATTGCATGTGGTGTTTGGGGGTTTTCTACTAATGTACGACTACACAGCAAAGTAAAGTTTTGTTTCATTTGACTGATGTATGAAATTTGTATTTATGTATTGTTTTGCAATATTAAATTAGAACTTTGAAGCAGGAGAATAGGATTGAGATTTCATATTCTTATCCATTAAATGTTGTGGTTTATTGTACAATATATCTTTTCATCTATTTTATACACAGATGATGTAGTTCAGTTGTTATGTGGAGGAAATTGAATGCTTGCCTATTGAGAGATGGAATAGTAGTAACATTAGTGAATTCCATAGCTCTAAATCCTTTAGTTCAGATTCATTCCATTATTAGGTCTATAATTTATAAGGTCAGTATACTTAGGCCATTGTAGTTCATAATTTGACATGTTACGTATGTTACTTTTTATTTGTGAAAAGGTATATTCGAAGTTAATACATACAACTACACAGTAAGGGGATACCTGGTCCGTGGGATTTCTTTAAGTGATGCAGTACAGCTTGGTAAACTATGGTAAATGGAAAGTATATAAACACCTGAATGTGTATAGTATACCAAATCAATAAATTTTGGTTGAATTTTTAGTATAGGTGAAAATATGTACAGTACTTCAGTTTTGTGGTACACTTGGTTTTCAGAAATTCAAACCTAACCATTGCAATGTAACTTAACCTTAGGTCTGTATATTTAGAAGTCTTATGCAAGGTATACCAATACATTTTCTGTGGCTCCATTATTTTTATTGAGTGCCAGATTTCACAACTTTTACATCACCCTAACAAAAACTCAAGATGGGTAAGAAGTTAGGCATGTTGCTGTTCAGAGCAAATGTTGCAATCATTTCAATGAAAAGTAGGCTAACAACTTAGTAAGTAATAACATTTAGTTTTTATGTTTCCATTTCTCTCACCTCTGTGTGAATGCCAAATACCAGTTTGTACTACACATTCACAATATTGTAACTTGTGCAAGTAGTGTTTTATTGGCTGTTGTAAAAGATTTGAAGAAAGTACAAGTACCTTCCCAAAAATGTATAACACTTCAGAGGAGAAAGGTTGACTGACACATTTCTGCAAACTTGAGGTGACATGGCAGTGTATTTGCTAGTATTTCCATTAAAAAGCTCACCCAGACCATATTGTTAAGTGTCATACCCTTGGTAATGTCTGCAAATGATTTCTGTGTAGTTACAGTTCTAAAATTATACCTTGGTTGTCTAGTTCAACTAACAAAAACTGTAGCTATACCCCTTTCCAAGAATAGCACTTTGGATGAGAATGTTAAGACTGAAGGTTTGTTAGTTATGAAAAATACAAATTGATTAAAAATTTGTTATATTTGCTACTAAGTTATATTACTCTGACACTATCTTCAGTTAATTGAGTAAGATTATTGTGTAAAGTACAGTAGTGTGTGTTTTTTTTTCTTTTTTTAGTGCAGAGTTAATCATCTTATTGACATGATGTTACTCATACTCTCATGCAGAGCTTGCTCAGAACACTAGGTACCATTTGGTTCCCCAAACCGCATATTGCTGGCCTTGAAGTATGACTTAATCATCATTTTGTGTAGCTATTTATAAAAGCTTCAGTTATATAGTTGTGTATTACAAATGATAAGTTATAAATTTATCTAGTTTTTTGTCATTAAAATCATATTTTTCAATGGAAATAGATAACTGTGAGATTTTTATTTTCTAGATGCCAGTTAAGTAGAAATTTAATTGTAAATTATGGAATAATGCAATGATTGGTGAATTTCATGCTAGAAATGAGGTGCAGTTACATTAATGTAATTGAAAATTATTAAAGCTTCAAAGAGATATGCATATAAAAAATAGGAGAAGAAAGTGATCTTTTTGATCATTTAAACTATTTTATCAAGTTGGTTTTGCAGTGCTTGCTCAAATGAGATCACTGCTGTGTAAAGAAACTAATTGACAGTTTGTAAAATATTGCTAAAGTGTAACCTCCTTTCTTGTGACAGACTTCACTAAATATAATACTACATTAATTTTTGTTGCAGTCTATAGAATGTGTGGACTAGTATTCACTTGTGCACTTGTATGCAGTCAAATTTGTTTAGTTTTGTATTTCAGCTCTCATGAGAGACAGCATAATGATTCCCTCTTTCCCAAGAACCACACTTGTCACATCATCTTTTCATTACTGAAATCAATATTTGTGTTAAATTTTGTTAGTGAGCTATTTGGATGCAGCACCATCAGGAAAGTCTCCAAAATGCTGCTGAAAGGAGCAGATTCTCTGCATTTAAGGTAGTATACTATAACCATAATTGATAGGTTCAACAGGATTTTATTTTTTGTTCAGCACACACACGGTACCTAGGAAAACTGCTGAACCTCAAGGCTAGTCAGTGTTTTTTCTATCATGAAAGCTAATTGTTTTGATAGAATTTTGTATACTTTCATTTCATTTGATAAATGTAGCATTATTGTAAGTTCATTGGATGAAATCAGTATGAAGCTACTTTTTTGAAACTGTGATATGTTTGGCTGAGAAGAAGACTTTTTTTTCAACTTGTCTAAGGCTGATGATCACTAATTTTTGTTATGTTTGATAATACCCAATGTACAAATATAAACTGTTGTTTATGTAGATTTTTTTATAAAATAAATGTGAAAGCTACTTGACATAAAATTTTTATTTTACATTTCTCCTGCTGCTGAAACTAGTATTAGGAGTCAAAAGCGAAAGACTGGCATCTAAGAAAAAGTTACTTTGGAGATCCTTATTATCAGAACAGCTTCTAATTACCTTACTTATTCTTACTAAGTAAGACCAAATTGCCATAGTAGTTCATCCTAATGTTTTTATAAGCTAGACATTAGGTTAGCAAACTCATCACAAAAATAAAAGCTTAGGAAAATTCCTTCCGACTTTTGAGATGGGTGTTAGACAATGGGTAACAGGAAGGCTAGAGAGGCAAATAACGTACTTTATTGTTATGTAATAAAAACTTTTCATGCAGATCTCCAGTATGAATACGTACTGTTTGTAACTCATAGATTTTTGTTTTTGTGTTTTTTGCTCTGTTATTTAGTACAGGATGTTGAATTTTCATTATTTTTGTATTGATCTAGACATGAATTTGCTTGATACCATTTATATAAAAATAAGAATACATGTTAGCTGTGAATAAGATTATAGGAATATTATCAGTATGTATTCCAAATTTTAACGGTAACAAGATTCTTGTGTTAGGACTCTTGGTTCAAAACCAGAGGGACTTAGACTCCAAGCTGTCAAGATTGCATTCAGCAGAATACGTGATAGTGAAAACAACCATAAAGTAATTACTTTAGTGTTCCTTTCCATTTTATTGCTTTATGTCTCCTTTTCTATCTTCAATTTCTACATAAGTGTTCCATTTTGATACTGACTCGGTGGGGTAAAAATGTATAGAGTGACAAAAATATTGCTATGTACCTATGTAAATCCGTCATCCTTCAATATAAACATTTTGTTAGTTATTCAAGTCTTGTTCTGATACCCTCCCTTAACCATTAATAGACATTAATAGGCAATTATGGCGCGGTAAAGGAGAGTTAATCCTTCCAGGTTCCAATTACATACATAAAAAGTACATCATCGCTTTCCTGACCCCCAGGATTTCTTTCTCTGGTGTATGAGGAAAACCATAAAGGAAGGCCATTTAGCCTGATCTGGACTAATGGGTTAAGCCAGGGAAGAGAACCAATCTGTGAAATGGTGGCACCCAATCTTCCAGGCAAAACAAGAAAACCACTGTGCTGGAGCAGGGACCAAAGGCTCCCTCCAAAATCTCCAGAGGATTGCTTCTAATATTAAATATTTTCTCTGGCACACAGCCCAGCTTCCTTTTTCTGCAATTGCTTGTAGGCTCTAGAACCATTCAACAATCTGTCCCAAAACCATTTTGGATGGATTTGGCTGCAGGTGTTTGGAGAAGGCTCCAATTTCAGCATCATTTTCTAGGTGATGGAGTCCACTGGTCCACTGTACTGAATGGGTCGCTCCCTGGACTTACTTAGGGAACCTGGGGTTTCAAGTTTGACAGAAAGGTATTACTCTAGAGCATCCCTCGGAAGCCAGGGTGACCTCCTGTGTGAGAAAGCAACAGCACTTTTGTGTCTTCAGAATCGGAAGGATTTAAGTCAATGAGGAAGACAAATTTCATTAAAAGAGCATCATTATTATACATAATGTAGCCATTTTCACACAAAGTAAGCAAAAAGTAATGTGACTTGTCTAGCTGCCTCATCAGAATAGGATATCCACATATTAAAAACAAGAACAGAAAACTTGTCAATAAAGGCAACATAATCTATAAAACTAGCAATATTGCTCTGTTTAATTCATGAAGTCAATGGACAGATGAATGTTTTCAGTTCTTTTTACTTTAGTTCATCTACTGAATACATTTTGTGTGGAACCAACTAACTGGATAGTCAAGTCTCAATTTTTAGCCTGAGTTTAAACAACTCTGTCTCTACTAATGATTAATTAAAATCCTCCCTCTTCCTAGTAGTTAACCTTTGGAAAATCTCTTGTTTGTTTCATCCAAATTTTAAAAGTCATGTACTTAAAGGCAAAGGTTTCCCTCTACAGTATACTAAAAAATTTTTCTATGAGATATCCAAAAGAGCTATACATATATTTCGCATCATTCTTATTCACAGTCAATAAGTTTTTTTATTTCATTTTATCTATTTATTTATTTATTTATTTATTTATTATTAATATTTGTTATTATTATTATTATTATTATTATTATTATTATTATTATTATTATTATTATTATTATTATTATTTTATTATTATTATTATTATTATTGTTATTATTATTATTATTGTTGAAGACAGACGTCAAAGGAGACAGCCTTATTTTTTTTTTATCTTGGAGAAGTGACTTTTATTTTCTTCTTGATTATAATTCATTGTATAAATGAAACCTTTTAGTTTTCTAAAGTACTTAGAGTTTAATGGATGTCACTGGTTTATTATAAAACCACTCTCCCTGATAATCAGGGCATTTCTGATATTTTTACAATAATTTAAATTCAGAACACCATATTGATCAATTTAACTTCTTCCATCCCTCCTTGATGACATTAAAAGGAGAAGGACTAATTGCTGAAAGTTATGCGGGAGGATATAAAGGTCACGAGGGATAAAACCCCCAATTCCTCAATCCCCATCAGTCAGGTAAGAAGAGAGACCCTAAGTAAGGTTAGGCTAGGAAATATCATGTATGAATGATTAAGGGGTGTCCAGGTAGGCCACCTAGATTAGGTGAAGATGTATTCTCGTTGGTTAAACTTAAGTCAGCCTGTGGCGAGCTGTTTCTTGGCCAACTTTTAAGGTTTTGGAGATATTTTAATCGCTGAAATTTTGAAAGGGGATATTGATTTTTTTTTTTATCTATAGTGTACCCAAGGATATAGCAAAATATAGTACAGAGATTCTGAAAGCAAATATTAAAACCGTCCGATATAGCAAATAAGTAAAAGAACAAGACCTACCAATAATTTATAGAATGCAAGGTCTGTCTGCAAAAATAAGTCAAATGTCATCTATAGATAGAAGATTGAAATCGATGCCGTTCGCAGGTTAGTCTTATGTTTTTATTTTTCCCCAAGAAATTTAAGACAAATGTATTCTTACAAAAAAGTAATTGCCATAATAACGTAGCATGAGTTCTAAAGTACCCTTGAATGAAGATCAACAAAGGTTTTAGCATGTGTACGATGATTAACCAACAAAGGTTCAGCATATGTACGATGATGACGTTGAAGAACGTATTCACACTGGCAACTCTTCTTTGAACTTTGAGAACCTTACTCTTGAAACTTTATATTTGCTGCTGTGGTCTTTATAACTGCATCATTCTTCTTATCCGAAGGTCCTTTTTAATCTATCTAAACCTGTCAAATACGACATCTTTAGATAATTGTACGATAATTTCATTCGTTTTCACAACCTATCAACAACTGCAAGTGTTAGTCTGTCATGATCAGCTGTGTTGTGAAGGTAGCAGAGACTTAGGGGCCTAAATCAGTTTAGGACAATTTATCGACATGGAACTCGATAAATGGCCCATATTCAGCTTGCTGAAGGCAGATTTTGTGGAGAAAATGAAATTAGCTTGTGTCTTCGGTAAGCTAACCTCTTCACCCCATGAGAAAACCTTTCCATTGTAGACTCGAATCTATAAATCGACTAGAAATGTGTTTGATGTCAATGAATAGAGCTTGTTTTTTTCAGCAGGAATAGTGTTTTTAATTAGGGATCTTTCAGAACGTAAAACTATGGTGAGAGTGACGGCCTTTGGGCTTTTGAAATTAGTTTTTGTAAGTATGACCTAACCCACGGTAGGCTAATTTAGGACCAAGGTTGGGTCTGTTTTAGGTATACCTACCTAGATGTTAGGTAGAGAGGTTAAACTGGATAAAAATAATTAATCAATAAAGATATATGGAATATGTGTACTTTGCATTTGTTTTAATTATATATGGTGACTTTTTATCACCATCATTGTGGAGCAAGCCTCTTTTTGTGACTTCAAAAAGTGTACCTAGCCTAGCTACCTACCTAGGCAGCACAGAAATTAGGGGAAAACAAAATTTGTACGTTGAGGGTAGCAAAAGAGTGTAATTTATTAGTAGATACCTATGTGCATAGGTAACTGCAATAGGTACTTGACATAAGGATAGGCTTAGTAACTTAAATTTTACTTCAGCGCAACTTAAATTTTTTAATCTGGTATCTAGGGTAAAAAACCGCATGGTACAGGGGTGGACCATGTACGATCAATGTGTACAACCCCAAGAAAAGTACATTATAACGCGTCCTGACACCAGAGTAGAGGTCTTTAGCTCCGTTTCTCACCAACAACAAGTCGCGTCTGATGCCCATCTCCGATGTCAGGACGCGTTATAATGTACTTTTTTGGGGGTTGTACACATTGATCGTACATGGTCCACCCCTGTACCATGCGGTTTTTTACCCTATAAAGATGAAACAAGATTTTTTAAAATTTGACAAACTACTAGGCTAAGCTCAATTTCAATTGGAAATGTATGGCCTACTGTGGGAACGTAGGGGTTTTTGGAAGGGGAACAAGTGAAGTACATGGATGCATCTTAACCCAACCATACCCAACCTACTGTAGGACATTCAGTCCTTCCTGACAACCTTTGGACATGGGGCTACAAAGACCTGCCCACTTATCTTAGCCTTGGGTATCATAGATTATAGAGCAATGCAGTGATTAATCTTCCCTTAACCTATGGTATTCTTTTCTTCATGACTGGTGAAAATGCACCCTTATCTAACCTGACCTAGAATGTTACTTTACTTGATTGCTTATTGGAATCCCGCACCACTTCCTTAGTGCTCGCAGGACCCCCATTATCAAAGTAACAGTTTAGTCATCTGATGTGTTTGATCATACTGCAACTTCCACATTCACTGTTTGATGTTCCATAACAGAGCATTGATTAAACAAAAAGGTTTTAAGTTTCTATTTGACAGACTTCAAATCTTCAATCTGCTTCAGCTCAAGATGAAATTTGTTCTATAATACACTCTTCAAAATCTCCTACTCACCACAGATAAAAACACTTACTGCAGATATGTCAATCACATCAAGCTCATCTAAAAAGACATTTACATTTGTTGAGGGATCTATAGACCATGATGAAAGACATCCTTATACCAGAGTATGTAAAATCTGCCGCAAGATATTCAAAATGTTTTACATCAGCTCTTGTTACAAGCCTGATATCAGTACACTACCTGTTTACAAAAAGACCAACCCCACCCCCCTGCCTTCCCCAGGAACGTGAAGGAAACTATGCATTGGTGCGGTCATTTCAGCAATTGTGGCAGTTTCACAGTCTTTCAGCCATGATCGATTGAATGTTTAGTTATTAAGTCTCTAATCTGTAGTGTTTTATTTCACAGATTGGATATTCACGTAACCACATTTTAATAAATTTCTGTTAGCAAGTATAGCCATGATCCATATAAGCAGCAATCCACATGTTAACTCCCCAGCTATTTCCTTGAACCCACAATATTTCTCTAAATGACCAAATCTTTGACAATAGTAGCAAGTGGTGACATGATATCTGCCTCTCACCATATAATTGCCCCATCTCAGTTGGCTTTACCATGAACAGCCATCCTAACCTCAAGCTCATACTTCAATATCTAGTGAAACGTTATTCTAGTCTAGAGGCCGGCTTTTTAAGCACAAATTATTTCTTTTTAGCAATTTTGGAGATTGATTGCAAATAACTATTCTCAATCATGTCTTACCTCCTGTTCTGCTTCATATGCTTTGCAAATCATGATCTTAGGTTAATATTTTCCGATCATTTTAATGTCAGTTCCCTGAACATCATTTCTAATCTTATTCGCCACCAAGTCGTGAATATGTTCATCAGCAAAATTTAAAATAACATGACTGTGCTTCGTTGACCTAGTATCAATAATAGGAATGGCCTTTAAGACATTTGCAACATTATCTCTCCTGTCAGTGATTATCCTAGATGATTATTAATACTTAATGATCAACAGATTCTTTCCTTTAACTTTTCAGCATAGGTATATAATCTTAGGTTGAGGAGCAGCCATATTTTTCATTATTAAATCAACAACTTTCTTTTAAAGATTTTCAAATTTCATAGCCCAATCTTGCACACTGGCAAGTGGGCCATATGCAGACTCAGCACTCTTCTTGTCAAGTGTGATGGGTAGCTGACTCTGCAATTCAGCAATTTTGCCATTTTGACTCTCACATTCTTTTTCAAGCTTCTTATACGTATTCATTTTGAAGAATTTCTTAATTATCTCGCCATTTCCAGGCAAACTCATAGCAATTTGGGCATTGCCATCTCAGTTTCATAGTGTTCTTTTGCTTACTTCACCAAGATGCAAACATTCATTATGGTACCAATCATCACATTCACATCCAATCCATTCTTCTCATTCACCAATCAGACAGAGACGATGGTCCAATTACATAGTAGTACAAGTTAGGCAAGGCTACCTCAATATGTGTGGCTAACAGAAGAGTGAGCCAAATGGGAATCTCTGGGTGCCTCAACCAAAAAAGTTGGCAGATTGGGAAGCCACTCAGCCTGGCCCAACAAGGAGTTACAAGGATTACCCAAAATCCCTCCAAGGCAGCCATGTTTAGCCAAGTGGAAAACCAGTTGATAACTAGAGTTCTCATAGCTCAAAAGGCCTTTCCTCATGTAAAAAATTAGTGACCAATGTGTCATGACTAACTGTCCATGACAGCTAAGCTGGTCTGCCAAAACATTCCTTTGGATAGAATGTCTGCTGACAGCTAAATGGCATAGTGAATTACCCACTCGTACATCTGCATAATCAACTGGCAGAAGTGAAGGGAGAACATTCTTTCCTCTTTCTGACATGTGCCACTATGGTTATGTTGTCACTCATTATATAAAGTGACCATAAATGATCTCGGGATGCTGCAGTCATTTTTTAACCTGATTGGGAAATATTTAAACATCGTTGTGATCTTGATTGTGACCTTTCCCTTGTGTATTCGTTATTCATTTGCTAGGTTTTCATTTTATAATGAATTAAGTACAGAGTTTTCTTTTTATAATGAATTAAATAGTCTTATTTTTCATTTTGTAATAAAGTGAATACAGTTTCTTGATACATACTTATTGTCAGTGTACAACACGTATCTCTGAAACCTTGTAATCACATGCTACTTATTTACAGGGAGTCTAGGTAACGAAGCTGTAATTGTGACAAAGGATGATGATGTTTATGCACTTGGTTTTAATGGTTCAGGATGCCTTGGAGTTGGAGACCAAAACAGCACCATGGTTCCTCGTAAGATAGAAGCCCTGTGTCAGAAAAAAGTGAAAGGTAAGAAATGCTCTACTTATTCAAATTCAGAAAAGTTGTAGATTTTGCTCTTTGGTGTAATACAAAGGACTATAGGAAGTTGCAGCGGGTAATTATACAGCTGTGCTGAATGATTATCAAGTTATAGTATATTGGAGTCCTAACTTGTTAAGTCAGAAGCCCTTAATTTAGCACATATTTGTAATTTTAGGTTAGGATTTAGACGTGAGTGGTTTTTCTCAGAGATAATGTAGCACTATTGTAATTAATTCTTTAAGATTTGATCAAAGAGAGTTTCTCATGAGTGTTACTGGTTTTAATTTAGGACTTACTCTAGAAGCTTTGATAACATTCTATTTGAAGTTGTTTATTATTTGCAGTAATGTTTATTATTTGTAGTAATATGTATATTAGTATTTGAAGTTCATCTGTTTTGAATCTACCTCAGGGATTGCCTATGGTAGTGGGCCCCACGTTTTAGCATATACTGAAAGTGGGGAGCTTTACTCTTGGGGTCACAATGGTTATTGTCAGCTTGGAAATGGGTCCACAAACCAAGGCCTTACACCTTATCTTGTGACCACACATCTCCACAACAAACGGGTCATACGGGTCGCTGCTGGATCTCATCACTCACTGGCTCTCACGGATGAAGGCGAGGTGAGTGTTTAAGTTGATATTAGCCCTCCTCCACTGAGCCGAGTTGCTCAAGTTGTAATTGGTATTTGTAGTATATGTTTGGAGTTTTGTTTATTTGAGATGAATCTTACCTACTGTTAAATTTAGCTATATCTCCCCGCCGATTAGGCGAGTCGGCATTCAAACAAAAAAATCGAATGGCTGCCCGGATGACTGTCTAGTTTACCTGTTCTCCACCAGATGTATTTCGAATGTTTTAGCTCTTGTCAGAATTCTCCTTGCCGCCATTACGGCTAGGCGATTGTTGGTATACTATGAAGTTTGGCTGTTTTACACCTGTTTACGGTATTGTAATTTCATTTTCCTAGGATTTCTTCCACCGGAAGCAAAGCCAATAACATCAGGCTATGTAGGAATGTTTTGGTGTAACCAGGATGGTAAAATTGGAAGTTGATCAACATTTCTTTGTACTGGGAGGGGTACAGAGTGTGATCTCGGAACTACTAGATGTGAAGAATGTAGGGAATTGTTCTGAGAAATTTATGCCTGAATATGTCAGACATAGGAAGACTGGAAACTAATAGACTGCGAAAGCAATTAGTTAGATCAGGACTTAAACGTGTCATGCTGTCCCTACACAGACTAGGCATTTCAGTAGGCCAGTATTGAGTTCCATTGTAGCTCAGCCTTCTGCTCCCCATCAGTTCAGGAAAAGCGTAACGAGAAGTTAGAACATTAACCTATTTTTAGTTTGAATACAATTTAAATTGAGTTTGTGACGGGAACGTTCCGAATCCCTCCAGTGTGCACTCATTTTCGCGTTCCCTGTTAGAAGTAAGGTGTTGGTGCCCTCGTCTGTACGTAGTCCGAGCCTAGGACTACCCTGCAACAGTTAGAAACGTCCGCTGCCTGGGAACCAGATCGGTTCTCGGGACGATGGGATTCTGTGCCCTCTAATACCTACTTCGAGCGCCTCGGCAGCGTGGTTGGTATGGTATTAGCGTCCCACCTCGGTGGTCGCGGGTTCAATTCTTGGCCATTCCATTGAGGAGTGAGAGATGTGTATTTCTGGTGATAGAAGTTCACTCTCGACGTGGTTCGGAAGTCATGTAAAGCTGTTGGTCCTGTTGCTGAATAACCACTGGTTCCATGCAGCGTAAAAGCACCATACAAACAAACAAACAATACCTACTTTGAAGTTCGCCCTTTTCATGGTCTGAATCTCGTTTTAAAGCGTTCGCCAAAGGACCGCTAAAGCGATCGCCTAGGACCGTTAAAGAGTTTACATAAGGACCATTTCGGTAAGCGTTAATGCTCGCTCTGTAGGTGCATTCTGTCGTCTTCAACACCTAGTTTGAGGTGTTAGCATGCATAGTCTTAATAATATATGATATAGGTATAGACATTTTATTGAGATGATTATGTATCTGTTGCGAGTTTGACACATTTAGATATGTCGACTCAGTCGACTGTTTATCTTTCATGTTTTGGTTACTCAAAATTCTCGTCTGCTAGCATTTTCCTTTTTCTTCGTTATGCATGTGTTCGTTCTTTGCGTGCTTCCTCTTCGGCTATTGGCAAATCTCTTGCTACTGCCTCAATTAATGTTTCTCTTTCAAGTCTACACTGTCTGTAGTATCTAAAGTTCTTGCTGAGTTAGATATTCTAGCTTCAGAGATGTCTAACTTAATTTCATATAGGAATACATACTTTCAAGTATGTACGATCGCTTTCGGACAAGACGGGAGCGTTGTTGTAACTCCTTTCCCACCGCCTCCCACTTTTGGCGCCTTGTTCTCTTTCCCTCTGTCGACTCATGCGGACTGTGGACCAGGGTTCCTAGACGTATGATAATTATCGTACGAGTACGATAATTTGACCCTCTGTACGATAAATGATTATTAATCAAAATATGATAATTTGAAGAGATTTAGTAGATAATTTGGTCTGATACATCTGGGAACCCTGCTGTGGACATTGTTGACTCGTGTGAATGTAGTTGACTTGTGCAGAGTGCGGACTTGGCCGAGTCCCGAGTCGTGGTGGATTCGATACAGCACTCAGCTGCTGTCACCTCTTATTGACAAGGGTTGCGAAGAAAGGGCAATCCTTTAAGCTCTTTTGTTTACCTCCTGTCGGCAGCTGTCTCCTCTCATCGCCTGCTGATGGAAGAAGAGTTTGAACAGAGTTGGAGGAGCTCATTTGGGCTGGTCGGCATTTGTTGCCACACTACGCCTTGCTGTATCCTCATTTTGTTGAGGATAGAGGCCACATAGAGAATATATCTTAATTCTCTTAGCGTATTTTGGCGCTCTCTAAATATTGGAGAAGAGAACCGACGCTTTCTCCAATTAGAGAGCATTTCATAACTTTTCTTGTCCTCAGACACACAATCTCCCTTTGTGTCTGCCTTGGCTTGTCATCTTGTCTTTTAAAGTCGCGGAGAGCCGAAGGCCGCCTTTTGCTGTACAACGCTTACTGGTCCTTTAACCATCTTTAGTAGGAGGTTCGTTTTCTTTCTCCTTCTTGTGGGGAAACAAACTTGAGACTGACAGACATGCTGATGGATTTTCAGTCTAACTTGAGTTATTACCTTTTATCTATGTTGTCTCGTCTCATGACTTCTTAGAGAGGTGGAGACGCCAACCCAGCAGCAGTTTTTTAGCAAGGAAACGAGTAACTCATTTCTGATGCTGCAAGGTAATGTCCTCATGCTTATACTCACTCGGTTTGGAAGAAGTGAGAACACTTTCGCTTCCTGTCTGCTTATGCAGCTCGGTTTAAGGCAAAAAGGGATTATCTATTGGTAGTCTTATTTTATACCTTTCGGGGATAAGTGCAGATTCAGGTTCTGGGATATGGACAGTTGCAACCTCCTAACATGCATGGAGAGACTTGGGACCAGTATGTTATATGGTGGAGACGGTGAAGGGCAGTTGTGTTTCTTTTTGGTTGTCCTCCACTGGTTTAATCTTCCTCTTATAGCTTCCCTTGTCTTCAGCAGAAATCTTTCATAAGTCTCTTTTAGTAGGAGATTGTATATAGAGGGAATGATGGTCCAAGGGTAATTCTTTAGGAAGACACCCATTAGTAATTGGAGATATTCTTGGATGTTTGGCAACTGAATAACAGTAAGTGTCTGCCCATATACTTGTTGGTTTTCTAGCATGGTTTTAGTGCCCTTCCAAAGAATGGTCAGACTTGTGGTAAACATGCAGAATGTATTCCACTTACCATACATCCACAGTCATGCAAGTTCCTTCAAGAGGTTTTTACTAGAAGGTATTGCTGTTCTGTCCACTTTGTTTGGGTTAGTGTGCAGCCCTCTATAAGTTATGTCGGACTTGTTGCCCATTGGTAGATGGTGTTGACTTTAGGAGCAAGACACTTCTACGTACTGAATCAGTGATTCAAGTTAGCCAACTCTGTCAACAGTATTCCAAAGGCCAAGGACCTGTTGCTTCTTCTGGCCCAATTTCTATGCATTATTTTGTTAATTCTTTATATCCCCATTCTTATCTAGTGATGTGGGGATGATATTTAATTATGCATGCTTGTCGGTAAGATGAATAGGCATGTGCTGCTTGAAGATTTTAGACCTGAAAGAAACTTCCTATATGGTAAGGGCTTTTCCATATTAGGAAACATGTCAGATAATCATACTCAATTAATGTACAGTTTCAGCGTAAGAATTACGACTTACAAATAATGTTCATTAAATTTGTAAGTAATCCAGAACAACTTTAGGAGGGACACTGTAACCAGGAATCGTCCATTTGGTTCTTAAACCTTCCAAGTTTTGGTCTTTTCCCTCTGTCATGCAACACAGTATTTAACTAGTGTCATTACATTTTCATGCAACATAGAATGGTCAACACTACACCTGGTAAAACTTTTTAGATGTCAGGGCAGTGGAAAGACATCAGGATGCTTAGCAGGTTTATTCCCAGTCAGAAACAAAGTCTTTGTGGGAAGTTTGCTGCTTTGAGTGAAATGAAATAACATATTGGTTGGATCATCCATTCTGTGGAAGGACAGTGTTTTTGCAATTGGGGATTCAGGAAGAACAACTCCTACAAGGGCCTTTACATCCGTAAGTTTCGCACTTGGTATGGATTTAAGGAACACTCATTTAGCTTCCTAGCAGGTAGATGAACAGGGACATCCGAATGATTACTACTACTTTCTTGGCCCTCAGGCTTGAGCAGTGGATGTTTCCTTAAATTTTGCCTAATTCAGACTCATAGGCCTGCCCCTCGTACCTACTCTGAATTCTGTTGAGCAATTTCAAGTTCAAGAATTGCTTAGTCTCCTGTAGAGCCCTTGTAGCCTCAAGGCAAAAATTTTCATTATTTCCTTTGCTCTTGGTAGATGTCTCATTCTTCCGTTGAGAAGAAATCAACTCTACTACACAATCACATATAGTTCCATTGACGTAGGCATCTCCTTAACTGCTTGGAGATGTTAGAATATCCCCTCCCAATAATAAGATTTTCAAGTTATCATAGGATCTGTCCTTAATTTAAAACTGCCATGGCCTGGGGTCAGAAGCAGTGGTCTGTGTGTTGCTGAGGATACCATTCTAGAGGAATTTTCAGCACCTGGAACCTTGTAGACGTCAATGTTTTCTGTTTAGAGGAGATAAGACTTTTCACTGTCAACTTCTAAAGTTATTGTTCCATACGTACTTTCCTCGGTATTGCATCAAGTACTTTTAGATCTTGCTGGGGACCAGCACTGTATGGTGTTGAGATTGAACCCCCTTCATCTCTATATCAGTCTCTCTCTGGAGTTTAGATGCAGATCTAAACTTTATCTGAATTTACTGTGAAACCTTTTATTTAGTAGTGGTTAATAAGTAAATTTATTGTCAGCACCCTTCTTTAATCTGGTGTAAAGGGAATGCTATTTTAGCTTTCTGCCCTAGAGCTGAGGGTGATGTTAAGGCTATGCTTTACAGTTCTCTGTAAGAATTCCAATGTAACCCCTTGGGTGGTGGGCGATGGGGAAGAGGAAACTTCTCTATCCTGTTGGGCATTTGAATATAAAGGTTAAACTTAGAACATTTTTATCATTCTTTTAGAGACCTTGAACATCTTTGTCAGAGGTAAATGCTGGAAGAGGCAAAGTTAACCTTTGGTTTTGTGGTTTTAAGAAAACATGTTGTTAAAGGTTAGCCTGGAAGAGGCAAAAATCAACCTTTTGTTTTGTGGTTTTAGAAAACCTAGACTGTGTTTGTGAAGGTTAAGCCTGGAAGAGGCAAAGTTAACCTTTTGTGTTGTGATTTTTAGAAACTTATAACGCCTTTGCCAATGGTTAAACTTGAAGGCAAAGTTAACTTTTATTTTGTGGTTTTAGAAAACCTAGAATGTATTTGTGAAGGTTAGGCAAAGTTAACCTTTTGTGTTATGATTTTTGGAAACTTTGTCAAGGAACACAAGGTCCTCTGTGACATAATGGATAGGCTAGTGAATGAGAACTAGCTCCATATCTTCTACCTTTTTGAAGTTAAACATTCATAATGTGAGCAGCAGTTACAACTTCATTTAGTGTTAAGTCAATTTGTCACTCCAGAATAGGATTGATGTGTCACAGTAGAAGTACAATTCAGTTTTTGCCCAATCACTACCTTAAGTATACAGAATTGTGTTTGAAAACAGTAAAGCCCTTAATCCGTTACTAGTAGTGGGTAGTCTTTTCCTAAACTGGAAAAAAAGAGCAATTCTTTAGGCTCTTTTGTTTAAATCCCGGGTTTTTGTACATGAACTTTCCTGTCAGACATATACTTAGCTTACGTCTCTGACGTCACGACAGAATTCAAAACTCGCGGCTAACGCGACAGGTAGGTCAGGTGATCTACCTTACCCGCCGCTGGGAGGCGGGTGTAAGAACCATCATACCTTTCTTGCCAGATTTTTTTCTGTCGTCGGTGTCGACCACACCTGTTGTCGGTACCTCTTGACAGTTGGATTCTTTTTCTCGTTTTCGCCCTGGATTGTTTCTACGGACTTTTGGTGAAGTACCCGATCTTTTGGCCTGGCATTCGCGATTTGTGGACAGTTATTGGACTTTTCTTTGGATTTTTTTCTTGGATTCATGATGTCTGATGTTGATACTACAAAAACTGCTATGTTTAGAGTTTGTTGTATGACTGAGTGTAAGTGAGGCTACCGAAAGCTGCGGTAGACCCTCACACGGAATGTTTGAAGTGTAGAGGAATGAATGCACCTTTAATAACCCTTGTAATGAATGTGAAAAGCTGAATGAGGATGAATGGAAGTCTTTGTCTTCCTACTTGAGGAAGCTTGAAAAGGATAAAGTTAGGAAAGCTTCTTCCAGGAGCAGTAGTAGATCTCGTATTAGCGAGTTGGATGTAGATAATCCTATTTTAGAAGTAGCTCCTTTGTCAGTTTCAGCTCCTGCTCCCTGCACCGAAGCCGAAGATGCGCCTTCGGAAGTGGCCTCAATGAAAGCCACCATTCGCAGTATGGAGAGGAAAATCAAGCAACTAGAAGGTAAGAGTGGTTCCAATAGTGATTTGTGCAGTGAACCCAGTGCAGTGGAGGGTGCGTCTGATCGGCTCCCTAATGCTTCCAGGCCTAGACCTCTTCCAGACTCCCAGTCCCAGTGGAGGAGAAAGTCCTTTTGAAAGAGCAGGAAGGTTAGGGAGCATCCCAACGGTCAGGCGTCCCCTCGGTAGCTCCTGTTGATCGTTCCCAGGCTACCTTGGATCGCTCCAAGAAGAGGAAATTTTGCGCCAGTGCTTCTCGTCTTCGCCTTCGCCTTCTCCTAAAAGAGGATGGAGCTCTTCGGAAGCCTCGCGCCCTTCGAAGAGAGCCTGGAACGCTCCCTGCGCCCGCCATTCCAGCCCTGAAGTTTTTTTTCGGAAGAGCCTGAGGTGGAAGCGAAGAAGCGTAAGAGATCTCAGGAGTATCGTTCCCCGAGCGGAGATCGAGCCTCGTCTCCTGTTCACGAGTTTGTGAATTCTCCTGCAAGGGTGTTGGCTAACCTTCAGGCGCAAATTTCGGCTCTGGCTGGCTCTCTTTGCGTGTCTCTCGTCGTAGGAAGGACGTCTCGCTTCCTGTAAAGAAGTCCAGGCTCCCCTCTCCTGACTCTCGCTATTCGACGGAAGCGGCGCGCTCACCTGTGCGTTCTCGGATTCTCGCAGGAGGCTTTCTGCTTCGGACAAGATCACATCTGCGTCTAAGCGACATTCGCCTGACAGACAAGTTTCTCCTTCGGACAAGGAGCAAACTGCGCGTAGGAGATCCTCACCCTACAGACGCTCTTCTCGAGACAGGTATCGCTCCCCTTGACAGGCGCCAAGAGCCTAGTAGGCACTACTCACCTCGTAGCCCGCTCCTCGTCTCGCCTCCACTCTCCGGTTGACAAGCGCCCTAAATCGGACAGGCGCCCTTCGCTGGACAGGCGTCAAGAGCTTGTTAGGCGCGTTTCGCCTGGCAGGCGCTCTTCTCCCGACTTTTACTCTCCTAGAGTCAGGGCGCCGAGACCTAGCAGGCGCTTCTCCCCTGGTAGGCGCTCACCTAGTAGGCGCTGTCGCCAGAGATTCTCTCGCCTCGGTTCAGCGCCAAGAGCCCTGGTTAGGCGCTTTTCGTATGGCAGGCGCCGTTCGCCTGGTAGCCGCTCTCCTTTGGATAGGCGCCAAGAGCCTGATAGAAGTTCTTCTTCAAACAGGCGCTCTGCACCTGACTGCCGCCTGACTCCTATTAGGCTTCAAGAATCTGGGAAACGCACTCCTCCAGACAAGAAGGATGTTGCAAGTAGACACTTGCCTGAAGCATTGTCTCCAAGACGTATACGTCTAACTTCCTCTAGAGACTCCTTTAGGATAGTCGCGCTAAGGATCAGGAGGGCTCTTCAGCTCAGGAGGAACAGGACCCCTCAGAAGAAGAAGGACCAAAAGACGCCTCAGTTTCCTCCTATAAGAGACTAACAGAGTTACTCCTGCAAGAGTTTGGAGATATCCTTTCTCCTGTGGCTCCCCCTTCTCCTCTTTCGTTATTCTCCACTTCGAAGACGTCGAAGGTTTCGTCTTGTGTAAGGATGAAACCTACTGTTTCCATGAAGAAGGCGCTGAGAGGTTTTGGGGAATGGCTCCTTTCTAAGGAAGAGAAAGGGAAGACGGTTTTTTCTTTCCCTCCGTCTAAACTGACCGGCAGATTGGGATTCTGGTACGAATCGGGAGAACCTTTAGGCCTCGCTCTCCCTTCGTCTGCGGACTCGGACTTCTCTTCATTAGTGGATTCTGCTCGTCGTTCCGCCCTCTTGTCCGCCAAGACTACGTGGGGAATGAACGAACTTGACCACTTACTGAAGGGAATGTTCCGAGTCCTGGAAGTTTTCAACTTCCTTGATTGGTCTTTGGGTGTTCTGGCTAATAAGACCCAGACCCCAGATGCTCTGTCTCCTGAAGATCTTAACTGTGTCCTCACGTTGCATGGGGTAAAGCAGTGAGAGACGGATCGAGTGAAGTCTCCTCACTGTTTGGAGCTGGAGTGCTTAAGAAACGGTCGGTCTACTGTTCGTTTCTCACGAAGGCAGTGTCTCATGCGCAAAGGGCCTCGCTCTTGTATGCTCAACTCTCTCCTCTTCTGTTCCCCAAGAAAATTATCCAAGTGTCTCGAGTGCCCTTTCAGCTAAGGCTACTCAGGACATGTTAGCCCAGGCGGCCAGGAAACCTCGCTCTGTCTTCCAACCCAAGACCAAGAAAGAGACTCCTCTGAGACAGGAGCCCTTTCGAGGAGGACCCGCTGTCAGAGGTTCTGCAACCAGAGGGACTAGACCTTTTAAGAGAGGTAAAACCTTCTCTAAGTCAGTCAGAGGGAAGAAATAGCGGTCAAGGACTCCAGACATCAGTGGGTGCCAGACTACTGAAATTTGCCGACGTCTGGGCCCACAAAGGGGCAGACAATTGGTCCCTATCGATTGTCAGCAAAGGATACCTCATTCCCTTCTCGTCAAGACCACCATTGACGACAACTCCGAGGGAGTTGGTAGCCAAGTACAAGGACCCCATCATGAATCAAGCCCTTTCTCTAGCAGTAGATCTCATGCTAGAGAAGGAGGCTATAGAACTAGTGAAAGATCCCCGCTCTGCGGGCTTTTACAACAGACTTTTCCTAGTCCGAAGAACTCAGGAGGATGGAGACCGGTGTTGGATGTAAGCGCCCTGAACGTCTTTGTGGAAAAGAGGAAGTTCGCCATGGAGACAACTTCCTCAGTGTTAGCGGCTCTTCGTCCAGGGGACTGGATGGTGTCTCTAGACCTTCAGGACGCTTACTTTCATGTGCCGATCCATCCTTCTTCACGGAAGTATCTACGATTCATGATGGGAGGGAAACATCTTCCAATTCAAGGCCTTGTGCTTCGGCCTATCAACTGCACCCCAAGTTTTCACGGGGTTAATGAAAAACGTGGCGAAGTGGCTACATTTGGAGGAAGTGAGGGTGTCGCTTTATCTCGACGACTGGCTAATCAGAGCAGAGTCTCAAGAAAGATGTCTGGAGACCTTCAAAAGACCCTTACATTGGCAAGTTCGCTGGGATTCTGGTGAACTTCCAGAAGTCTCAATTAATCCCCAGTCAAGAGAGGATCTATCTGGGGATTCGGATAGCTTCTCTGGCTTTTCGGGTTTCTTTTTCCGTCGCCAGAGAGGATAGCTCGTTGCTACGAGAAAATAACGACCTTCCTAGAGGAAAGATGCATGCACAGCGAGGGGAGTGGATGAGTCTTGCTGGGGACACTCTCCTCGCTGGAGCAATCGTTTCTCTAGGGAAGGTTGCATCTCAGGCCTCTACAGTTCTTCCTATACCAGAACTGGAGGCGTCTCTCCCTAGATCTGGAGTTCTCCTTCAAGATCTCAAGGGAAATCAAGAGAGACCTTCGGTGGTGGAACACCCACTTCGATTTGTGGAAGGAATGTCTTCTACATGCCGAACCCCAGCCATGTGTTGTTTTCCGACGCATCGGAGGCAGGTTGGGGAGCGACGCTCGGGACAATAGAGAAGTGTCAGGCACCTGGAAGGGGGACAGGTGTCCTGGCACATCAACAAGAAAGAGTTGATGGCAGTCTGGATGGCATTGAAAGCCTTCGAACCCCACGTCCGAAATGCAGTAGTGCAGGTCAATTCGGACAACAACAGCCTTGGCGTACATCAAAAAAACAGGGGGGGACGCACTCCTTCTCCCTGTACGAAACAGCAAGGGATCTTCTGCTGTGGTCTCAAACAAGGAAGATCAGTCTTCTCACCAGATTCGTACAGGGAGAAAGGAACGTCAGGGCCGATCTCCTGAGCAGGAAGAATCAACTCCTGCCTTCCGAGTGGGACCCTCCACTCAGAAGTATGCCAAGACTGTGGAGAAGATGGGGCAGACCTCACATCGATCTCTTTGCAACAGCAAAGAACGCAAGAATCGAACTTTACTGCTCCCCGATCTCAGACCCAGGAGCAGTATCAGTGGATGCGTTCCTCCTAGATTGGACAGGGCTAGACGTCTACAGCCTTTCCCCCCCTTCAAAGTACTAGGAACAAACCCTCAAGAAATTTGCTATCTCAGGAGAGGACAAGAATGACGCTAGTAGCTCCGTTCTGGCCCGCCCAAGATTGGTTCACAGAGGTACTGGAATGGTTGGTGGACTTTCCAAGAGCACTTCCACAAAGACAAGATTTGCTCAAACAACCCCACTTCGACAGGTATCACAGAAACCTCCCCGCTCTCTCAATCTGACTGGCTTTCGACTGTCAAAAGTCTTGTCAGAGCGAAGGGGTTTTCGACAAAAGTGCTAAGGCTATCGCCTCAGCTAGAAGACCTTCGACCCTTAAAGTCTACCAGTCGAAGTGGGACGTCTTTCGCCGTTTGGGTGCAGGAACCAGAAGTTTTTCCTCTTCCAGTACCTCTGTGACTCAGATAGCAGATTTCCTAGTTTTCCTCAGAGAAAATGCGGTTTGGCAGTATCTACTATCAAAGGATACCGAAGCATGCTGGCTGCGGTGTTCAGACATAGGAATTTAGATCTTTCGAATAAAACAAAGATCTTCATGATCTATTAAGATCTTTTGAATCTTCCAAGAAAACCTCGAGCGAAGTTCCAAGTTGGAATCTGGATGTGGTTCTTCGTTTCATGAGGTCCGCTAGGTTTGAACCACCACATTTAGCCTCCTTCAAAGATCTCACGATGAAAGCTCTCTTTCTCATGGCTTTAGCATCAGCTAAAAGGGTTAGTGAGATTCATGCCCTAGAAGGAAGGGTAGGTTTCAAAGGAGATTCCGTGGTTTGTCTTCCTTCCTTGCTTCGTTTTTGGCAAAAATGAGAACCCCTCAAATCCGTGGCCAAGGAACTTTGAGGTTCGTGGTTTATCTGCCATAGTAGGGGGAAGAACCTGAAAGAACTCTTTGCCCTGTTAGGAGTTTAAAATACTACCTTCAGAAGAAGAAAACCCTTAAGGGCATTGAGGATAGACTATGGTTGTCTGTAAAGGACCCCAGCAGAACCATTGTCGAAAAATGCGCTGTCTTTCTTCATTAGAAGTGTGTGAAAGAAGCACATAAAGCTTGTAATGAGGAACATTTCAAGATCCTAAAGTCGAGGCTCATGAAGTAAGAGCAATTGCCACTTCCTTGGCCTTAAGAAGAATATGTCTCTTCAGAATCTGATGAAACTACATTCTGGAGATGTAATTCAGTATTCGCCAACCACTACCTAAAAGACGTCAGTATTACGTATGACGAGTGCTTTGCGTTAGGCCCGTACGTATCGGCGGATTCGGTGCTGGGGCAGGGAGCTGGAACATATCCTTAGTAGTTTTTTCCCTTGTTTTTTTTTTGGTAATTGAGTTCATATGGTGTATGAAAATGATGCAGGTAGGCATCTTTTTTCGTTTCGTAATGCTAATAACGTTAGTTTGGTTAGGTGATCGGATTTGGTTTGAAGCTCCCTGCGTTGGTAGTGGACAGGTTCTGTCATAGAAGAGGGCGAACCCCCATTGACATGATCCGACTTGGATTCTACTAAGTAAGCGGATATCAAGTCCCGTTAGTAGACCCAAAGAGTCTTTTCAGCTGTAGGTCACGCCCTCGCTGTAGCCTTATGGCTATGCAGACTAATAGACAGTATCTATGAAGTCTTCAGCCTAAACAGGTAAGAAACCAAGGTTATTTTTATCCTACAACAGGTGTTGTTTACCTTTTCTTTGTTATTTTCTGTCTTGTACCCTCCACCAAGGGTGTCAATCAGCTAAGTATATGTCTGACAGGAAAGTTCATGTACAAAAATGATATTGTTATTTTACAATAAAGTTTTGTACATACTTACCTGGCAGACATATACGATTGATGGCCCGCCCAGCCTCCCTCAGGAGACAGGTATAAGAGAGAAAAAAATCTGGCAAGAAAGGTATGATGGTTCTTACAACACCGCCTCCCAGCGGCGGGTAAGGTAGATCACCTGACCTACCTGTCGCGTTAGCCGCGAGTTTTGAATTCTGTCGTGACGTCAGAGACGTAAGCTAAGTATATGTCTGCCAGGTAAGTATGTACAAAACTTTATTGTAAAATAACAATATCATTTTAATATTTTGGGGAGCATGAAGGCACAAATTTTGTATAGGACCGTACCTTTATATTGTAAAGGTATTCATTTTAAGTGACTGTCGTTTTATAGGGCTTTTGGACCCAGGCACAGGGGTCCCTCATACCGCTTGCGTTTCATGCTGGCTGAATCGAAGCGGTTTTCTCTGCAAGGCTGCTCTTTGCTGCATACGTATGAGAGCCTTGCTCCCTGAATGGAATCCAACTTCTGGTGGTAGTAAAATCCACCAAGTATTCCAGATCAGGTGAGAATGTTTTGGGTTTCGTATAAGAAACCTTTAGCTCAAATGACTGAGCGGAATTTTGTCGAGCTGCACTACCCACCATCCTCTTCTTAATGAGGGAATTAGCTAAATTTAACAGTAGGTAAGATTCATCTCAAATAATATAAATTTTCATAATAAAATTTATTATTTGGATACTTACCTACTGTTAAAGTAGACCCACCCAGCCTCCCCACAACTTAGTGGGCTGTCAAGGAGAATTCTGACGAGCTAAAACATTTGAAAGGAGAACAGGTAAACTAGACAGTCATCTGGGTAGCCATTCGATTTTTTTGTTTGAATGCTGACTTGCCTAATCGGCAGGGAGATATATGTAGCTAAATTTAACAGTAGGTAAGTATCCAAATAATAAATTTTATTATGAAAACTTACATTTTTAAGTCTTGAATAAACCAATATCATGAAGTTCAAGATGCTGATAGTAGAAAAATTTTCTATTAGTTCCATATTTTCTAAATGTTGAAAAATGGATAGCATGAAGTTAATGATGCTTATAGCAGGAAATTGTTGTTGGTTGTTTGTGTTTATGGTTGGTTTTTGAGCCTGGGGAAGTAACAAACCATTGCTTTCTAGGTATATAGGAGAATTCTTCAGCTGAAGCTGGAAATGGTCATTAAGACCTAATAACAAGGTGGTTAATTGGAGGTACATGGTTGAGTGGAGAGTCCCCCATTCAACAGCCATAAGTCAGCATGTTGTCTTCGGCTGTGGTTGAATGAAGATGTGTTACTGCATTCTCATCGACCACAAGGTGAAGTTGCTTTGACTTCTAAATTTTTCTGTACATTTATAATGAGGCATTTGTGGTTACATTCTGCAAATAAATAACAAAGTAAAAAAACGGAGGTGTACTGGACATGACTAGGTTTTCTGTTTGTGAGTGTTTTGCATGGTTAGGTCCTGTAGTCCTGGTTCTCCTTGGAAAGCATTTGCTGGCTGGTTTCCTTATCTGTGGAGAGGTTTGGCTAGAAACAAAGAAGGTTCAAGAAGTGTTCTGTGGTGTCCTAAGGGAGAGAGATGCATTTTACCCTTGATGCCACTGAATCTTTTCAGCTCCTAACTCTTGGACTGCCTCTTCCCTATTCCTGCCCCAGCTGCTCTGTCACCCCTGGCTCTGTCTAAAAGGAGTACATACATGAAGGTAGGTGATCAGAGCATATTCTCCAACAGTGACAGCCCAAGTGTGCATGCTTGGCCCTCTCTAGGCGAGAGTATGCACTTGGTTCATGTTGTATCTACTTTTAGATGTGGATGTCATAAGGTGTCTTGCTATGGATCCAAAGTCCAACAAGCCTCTTGGAGCTATGATTTTGCATATGGGAGGTAGCCTTGTGGTGTTAAAAACAGGCCATACTAGAACAATGATGACTGCATTGCTTAGTTCCCTGTTGTTGTTAAGGGGAGTAAGACCTTCAAATGGAGTAAGATGAAGAAACATATGTATGTTTCCTCCTCCTCCTCCTCCTCCTCCTCCTCAGTGAGTGTCTCCTTATCCTCTTCAGCCCCAAGAAGAGGAAGAAGGGGAGGTGGTCTTGGAAGGCTTTGCATAAGAAGTCCTATTGGAGTCAAGTTGTGATGGTCTCCTTCCAGGCAGAATCATGGCTCAACCTTTGGTTTAACACAGTGGCTGACTTTGCTATTATATGTGTCTTATCTGAGGATGAGATGGTGAAGTTCTGGAAATTCTTCATGTCAGGGGAAAAGGCATTAACTTTTTCTCATATTAGAGTATACAATCTTGTGGGCAAAATTCATCCTAAGAAGTTGTGACCATTTATCTAACAACTTCCCATGATAGGTTTCAGCTGAGAAAAGCCTTGCTTTTCTAAATGGATTGGTTTTGGGTTCCACTTTACTGTATCTGAAGAGTAAATGAGGCAACGTTGTAGAAGAGCCATTTCGATAGACAGGTCACCATGATTCACCATGTATTAAAGGAACTGCATCCAAGCCTTTGTAGTTGGCCATGCCCTCTTTGTGTCTAGTTTTGGGAAGGGCCCGAGCTCTCTAAAACTGTGACTAGGAGCCCAGGTTCTTCCTCATGAAAGGGTCAGGATTATTACCATTCATTTTGGACACCCTTCATTTCTGGCTTGAAGGTGGGAGGCAAAGGTAGGAAGGGAGGGGGATGCTTAGGTATCTTGTTTCCTTCTCCAGCTGCCATGAGTAGAGGAATACCTCTGATGACATAAGGCAATGTGGCAGCAACAGGGACCAGCCACTTTGTGGTCTATGTCCTTTGGGATAGTTATAGATTACTTTTCAAGGACCATCAGCCACCTCTTGCTCTGTTTTCCATCCACAGATGTTTCTGCTTTTCTATGCACTAAAACAAGATTGGGGTGCAAACTGGGGAACTTTCTGCATCAGGTGTGTGGCCTGAGAACTAACTTTATCTTCACATTAGCATTTTAGGAATGTGTCATGCTGTCAGCCTTGCTAACATTATGAGATTGTTTGATGGGATACTCTGTAGTGTTGATGAGTAACAACACGTCTGTAGTGTCGTGTCAATAAGTAGGGTAAAATGGTTTTCCTTTATCTCTGCCAGTTGGATATACCGATATATGAACATGAAGTTTGCCATGTCATTGAGCTGGCAACCAGGCACATAAAAGGAAGGAATAAAGTTTTTATGTGTGCAACTTACCAAGTAGTTACATAGCTGTACGTTTCTAAACCATCGGAAGCTAGAATTTTGAAAATTTGCAGTAGCGCTATGTTGTTTTGGCTGGGCAACACTGCCAGATGAGAGAGGGGCCAACTCAGCACTGGTTTTCAGTTGTTTCTGCCAGCTGGTGCTGTCAACAGCTAGTTCAGTAGCAGCGGGAATTTTGGAAATTGGTTACTTCTTATTAATATCTGCGGAACTTTGGTGAAGTGCTCTGTTGAATTTGGTAGCCTTCTTGGCAAACATATTTAGCTATTGCTTTGGTGTGAGTTAGCAAGCATTAGGCATGTCTGATACAGGCTCTCATAGTAATAGGTATTGCAGCAAAGGCTGTAATACTAGGCCCGTTAAGGCCTGTTATGACCCGCATTCAGTTTGTGTTAAGTGTAGGGGTCAATCTTGCACACCGAGTTTGACTTGTGGGGATTGTCTTGATTGGGACAAAAAATGAAAGGTCTAAACTAGCCATTTGAGTAAGTTAGAAAGAGACAGAAAAGAAAGGTTGCTTCTAGAGCAAATACTAAGAAACAGTTAGATAAGCAGGATAGAAATGTTGGTACTGTCTCTCCTTCCTCTTCTGTTCAACCTTCCCCCCTCTGAATCAACCTAATCCTAACCTTGACTCTCTAGCACCCAAACCCAATGCCATTGCCAGCCTCAAAGCACAAGTAGACCTAAAATTCTCTATTATGTTACAGGCGATGGAGACTTTAGGAGCATATGTTAAGACGCTAATGGAGAAAGTAGGTAATAAAGTGAGTGCCAGTGTTAGTGTTGTGGAAGAGGTGGCTGTTCGTCCTGCTGATTCTCCTAGGCAAAGGTCCCTGTCAAACTCCCCAGCCCCTGGGAGGAGTCATACTGTTAGCCCAAGGGAGGTCAGCGGGGTCTGCCCACAAGCAGTTGCCCTCTCAGGTGGTCCTATTGAAAAGTCCCAGACTGTAACAGAGTGCCATTAGAAAGGAGTCTTGACTCTTTTCGAGCAGGTTGGACTCCGAGGAGTCTTCTCCAAGGCGCCAATGGCACTCTGTACATGAGTCACATCCGCTGAAAAGGAGGACTCGTAACGTATTGCCTTCTCCTGTCCCCCATAAGAGGGCTAGTGTTTTACAAGAAGACCAGCATCCTTCTTGTAGCTTCTGGGGCAGTCCAGAGCATTTTTCCCAAGATGCTAGCCTTCCTCAAGGGCAAGGTAAATCTTGTTCCTCGTCGAGGAAGTCGTCCTCTGGACGTCAGTCTGAGGTGGTAGCGTCTGTTGGCGCTTGCTCTTTATCCTCTCATGCCTCCCTCTCCAGATCCTTCCTCTGATATGGCCTTTGACTTCAAGATATAGTCTGCTCCTGAGTGTCTGTTAGTGCATGTGCAACCTTCTTGTACAGAGGAGGGTATTGTGTGTTCTTCGAAGGTTGTAGGGATTCAGGAGCACCCATTGGCACAGGAGGCTACACGGACACGTGAGTATTTTCTTATTCCAGATTAATCCTTGGCACTCTCTTGTCCTCTGGTATTGGAACCAGTGGTTTTTCAAGAGAGGGTTTTGGTCCCGTAGGGCCCATTGGCGCTCGAGGATCCATTGGCACTACAAGCACTCATTGGCGCTGCAAGCGTCAGAGCGCCTATTGGTGCTGCAAGTGCCAGAGCACCCACTGGCACCTCAACCACCCGAGCACCCATTGGCACCTCAAATGCCAGGGCACCCATTGGTATCTTTGGAACAACCAACTGCTATGGGTGCAATATTTCTAAATTCAACTATTTTGGATCCTTCCATTGCAGCAATTCAAAATAAACTTGATAGTATCTTAGGCTTTATGAAAACTTCGACTCCTGCTCAACCTCAAACCATTTTGCTCCCAGTTTTGACGGAGAGAGATGAGGAAGTGGATAAGGAGACTCCTCCTACAGCTTATAAGTCGCTCCTTCACTACCTTTTAGCGAATTTCCCACCCACTATTGGGAGAGAGAGTAACAACACTACTCAAAAATCAGTTGTTTCTGCCGGCTGGTGCTGTTAACACAGTTCACTAGTCGGTGGAAATTTTGGAATTTCTTTACCGTCGCTCACTGTTGGAGTTATTTGGTGAAGTATGCTTAAATATTGGTAGCCTTTTTTTATGATATTAGCTATTTAGGAGTTTATATAAATAGTTAATTTTTGTACTGGAATTAGATTAGTATTGAGTTAGTCTACAGACATGACAGATACTAGCTCAGCAGGTATATTAGGTATTGCAGCAAAGGTTGCAATACAAGGATTGCTAAAGCTTGCAATGATCCATATTCAATTTGCACAGGTTGTAGGGGACAGACTTGCACACCAGAAAGGACTCATGCTTTAAGCAATGGAGAAATTAGGAGCATCCGTTAAAACCCTAATGGACAAGGTAAGTGGTGAAGTGAGTGCTGGTGCTATTGTTGTGGAGGAGGTGGCTGTTCATACCACTGATTCTCGTAGGCACAGGTCTCTGTCAAACTCCCCAGAACCTGGGAGGAGGCATACTGGTAGCCCAAGGGAGGCCGGTAGGGTCTCCTCATGAGTAGTCGCCCCCTCAGGCGATTCTGTTGATAAATCCCAGAATGCCATTGGAAAGGCATCTATAAAGGAGTGCCACTTTCTTCTAGTGCTTCCAGCTCCGGGGAGTCCTCCCCCAGGCACAGTGGTGTTTCTTGGACGAGTCCCATCCATTGAAAAAGAGGGCTCGTAAGGTGTCTCCCTCTCCAATTCCCTGTAAAAAGGCTAATCTTTTTCAGGAGGAACAGCCTTTGTATAGATTTTTGGACTCCCCAGAGAGATTCTCTCAGGATCTGGAAGGAGAGGGACATCGTAGTGAGAGGATTTCATCCTCTAAGTCTCGGTCGTCATCTAGAAAGTCTTCCTCTGGTAGACTTTTGGAAGTCAAGAGCAAGAAAGGCTCAGAGCATTCTTTGTCGCCGGATCCATACCCTCCTGTACCATCTACGAGTGTTGGGAAGAGTAAGTTTCGGGAGATTTCATTATCACTTGTTCGTACTTCTAATGCTGACAAACAAGTAATGCTTCCACCAGTCTCACCCTTAGTTCACGAGACTCCTGGGATGCAGGATTCATGTCTGGAGTATGTGCGCCCATCGGCACAAAGGATGCCTACAGCACTGGAACCGACAGTAATTCAAGAGAAGTTGGGGGCAGACAAGAGCCCACTAACTCCCGAGCGCCCATTGGCACCACAGTTTTCCTGGGTGCCAGAACAGCCATTTGTGCCCGAAAGTTCGTTGGCTCCCAGCCGCCCATTAGTGCACAATCTCTCATCGGCACTAGAGCAGCCATTGGCTCCCAAGCGTCCATTGGCCCCCAGGTATCCATTAGCGTCCAAGCGTCCATTAGCGCCTGAGCATCCACTAGTGCCCGAGCGTCCACTAGCGTCTGAGCGTCCATAGGCGCGTGAACATCCATTAGCACCCAGGTGTCCATCAGCGCCCAAGCGTCCATTGGCACCCGAGCAGCCACAATTGTCCAAGCAGCCACTGGATCAGTATGAAGCTCTTAGACAATCTTTGTCATCAGTTACGGCTTCAGTCTTACCAACAGGATCTCATGCTATGGCAGCCCCCAATCCTTCTTTTTCAGCCATTCAGAGCAAGTTGGGCAACATTTTGGGTCTTATTCAGTCTTCGGTGCCCCCGGTTCAACCTCTAGAGAACTTGTCACTGATTTCTTCAGGGGAAGAAGAGGAAGTAGAAGGAGGACAGGAGGATAAAGAATCGCCTCTCACTGCGTACAAAGCCCTACTGTTTTACTTTGTAGCAAATTTTTCTGATTCGTTCTCATCAGTGACTCCAGTGTCACCAGTGTCTTGTCTTCCTACATGAGGGACAACCAGGAGGACTTGGCAGAATTACTTAAAGTGCTGTCCTTTTTGGCACGGAAGGTGTTGACGGATCATTATGTAACAGGACTGGAGAACCTCTCTCTTTGGGTGTATCTGCCTCCACCCAGGGAGACTTTTCCGGTCTTATTGACTCGGCGAGAAGATCGGCTTTCAATTCAACCAAGATCATGTTTACGGCATCAGAATTGGATCACCTCATTAAAGATATCTTTAGGGTATTTGAGGTGATAAGTTTCTTGGACTGAGCAGTGGGAGCCTTGAGTTGTAAACTCAAGGATTGTTCTAAATTGAATGAGGGTGCCTTTGCAGACATTTCGGGAGTTATCTCCTGTTTAGACAAAGGAATTAGAGACTGACCCTCGGAGCTAGCTTCTCTCTTCACATTAGGTATCCTAAAGAAGCGAGAACTATGGTGTTCTTTCATCTCTAAAGGAATTTCTCGTATTCAAAAGTCTGCCGTGCTGTTTTCTCCATTGGGTAAGAAGCACCTTTTTCCAGAGGAGACAGTAGTGCTATTTCTCAAAATTGCAGAAGAAGGCAACACAAGATCTTCTTACACAATCCCCTAAACGTACTCGGGAGACTATTCCCAGTGTACGTCCTTTGCCAGCTATGCACGGACAACCCTTTTGGGGCAGGGGATTTGCTAGATATTTCCCTAGATTGAGGGGAAGAGAACGTTTCACCCCTAGATCCATAAAAAAATCCACAACCAACTCCTCTGCCAAGAAGTAATGTATCAGTCCTTCATGCGCCAGTAGGAGCGAGACTCCTACACTTTGGGAAGAATTAGAAGCAATAGGGGTGGAATCTTGGATCTTAATGGTATTAAGAGAAGGTTACGATATTCCATTCAACAGCAAGCTTCCGTTATCAGACTCTCCGATAGCTTTGAGAACCTACTCAGAAAGTTCAGAGAAATTCATCGCCCTTTCGAAAGAGGTTTCGTCCCTCTTGCAGAAGAAAGCAACAGAGTTAGTAGAAGAGCCACTAACCCCAGGGTTTTACAATCATCTTTTCGTAGTACCCAAGTCATCGGGAGGCTGGAGGCCCGTGTTGGACGTAAGTACTCTGAACCAGTATGTGCAGTAGACAAAGTTCAAGATGGAGACAAATCAGTCAGTCCTATCATCAATCCGTCAGGGGGATTGGATGATCTCCATCAATATGGAAGACGCCTACTTTCACATTCCAATCCACCAAAACTCAAAGAGGTATCTGCGATTTATCTTCAAGAACAAAATCTATCAGTTCAGAGCACTGTGTTTCAAGCTGTCAACTGCTCCACAAGTGTTCACTTGAGTCCTAGCTCCCATTGCAAAATGGTTGCATCTGGTCATTATAGGAATATCCCTATACTTGGACAATTGGCTTCTCTGATGACAAACAAAGGAGAGGTGCACAGAGGATCTTCAGAAAACTCTGACATTAACTCAAGAATTAGGACTGTTAATAAACAGGCAAAAGTCACAGTTATTTCAATGTCAGGAGCTAGTCTATTTGGGGATGAGGAGAGACTCAGTGAGTTTTCAGGTTTTTTCATGTGTTCTTTTCAGACGTGTCAGATCAAGGTTAGGGAGCGATTCTAGGGGAAAAGGAAGCATCAGGCACTTGGAATGCACAACAAAAACAGTGGCACATAAACCGGAAGGAATTGACCGCCATCCACTGGGGGTTGTTGGAATTTGCGGACTTTTGTCCGCAACAAAGTACTAGTGGCGGGACATTCGGACGGTACTACAGCGCTCTCTTACATAGGAAAACAAGGAGGAACCCACTCATTTTCTCTTTGCAAGATGGCAAGAACCCTGTTGTTTTGGGTGAATCCGAATCAAACCAAATTATTAATAAGGTTCGTTCAGGGGAAACTCAATGTATGTACTTGCAGACAAACTAAGCCGCAAGAAGCAGGTCCTTCACACACAATGTATGAAGAGTCCAGTGGTATGCCTCAATATGTGAAAACTATGGGGAAAACCAATGATAGACCTGTTTGCCACAGCAGGAAACCATCGTCTCCCCCTTTACTGTTCACCAGCCCCAGACCCGAAAACATGGGCGACGGATGCGATGCTTTTGGACTGGTCAAACAAGGACTTGTATGCTTTTCCTCCATTCAGGATGGTGAGAGAAGTCATCAACAAATTTAGAACTCGCCACAACATTGAGATGACTCTCATTGCTCTATTCTGGCCAGCACAAGAATGGTTCCCAGATCTATTAGATCTATGGGTGGATTGGCCCAGGTTACTCCCTCAGAAGACAGATCTATTTAGACAGCCCCACTTCAGAAGATTCCATCAAGGATGTCCACTCTGACCCTAACCACTTACAGACTGTCTGACGGCTCTTACGAGCAAAGGGTTTTTCAAAACAAGCGGCAAGAGCTGTTGCTCAATGCAGAAGGGAGTCTTCAAGTAATGCCTACAAGGCAAAGTGGACAGTTTTTAGAGCCTGGTGTAAAGAACATAACATTTCGTCTTCTAAGACATCTATAACAGAAATAGCAGATTTCCTGTTATATCTGAGGACAGATAGGAACCCGTCTACCTCGATTATATCTGAGGACAGATAGGAACCCGTCTACCTCGATTATATCTGAGGACAGATAGGAACCCGTCTACCTCGACTATCAGAGGTTATAAGACAATGTTGAGATAAGTTTTTAAACACAGAGGACTAGAAGTATTGACGAATAGAGATCTTTCGGATCTCATTAAATCCTTTGATACAGCTAAACCTAAAGGTTCAAAGATATTATCTTGGAACCTAGATGTAGCCCTTAAATGGCTGTCGGAACCTCCGTTTGAACCAATGCACAGAACATTGTTGAGAGATTTGACAAGAAAAACCCTATTTCTAGTAGCCCTGTCTACAGCAAAAAGGCTGAGTGAACTAAGTTCCATGGACAAGAGAATAGGATTTTTAGCAAAAAACAAGACTCCTTTCAAGCTGTAGCCTCGTTCTTTCAATATTGACAACCTGACGGACTTAGTAGGAATGGAAGAAGAAGAAAGGTTACTCTGCCCGGTCAGAGCTCTGAAATGTTATTTACAAAGGACAGACAAAATTAGGGGCCCGTCCAATCGTTTATGGTGTTCGGCAAAGAATCCCTCTTGCCGGATGTCTAAAAACGCCCTGGTGTTGCCCTGGTGTTTTTCTTACATAGTATAATTGTAGAAGCTCATTCCCAAGTGAAAGAAACAGACTATGATAAACTAAAAGTGAAGGCTCACGAGGTGAGAACAGTGGCAATGTCCCTCTCTTTTCAACACAACCTCTTTTTGGATTCGATTATACAAGCAACATATAGGAAATGCATATCAGTATTACCTGCGAGAAATCAAAACAATGAAAACTGCAGTACCCTGGGTCCATATTTAGTGGCTGGCACAGCCTATCTCTTCACCGTGAATAAGGTTGTTGAGTTTTAAGGGGAGTCGGGAAGTACTATTGGTGTATTAGGAGTACCCTTCAGTCAAGTGTATAGTTGGGTATGAATTTTATTATTATTTGGAGGTGATGTGGTTTTTACTCTGGTAATATGATATTATATGGTACTGCACCCTGGGCTGGGGCATCCTTTGGTTGACCATGCTAGGCACGGAAAATTCCTTAGCTGCATGGATCCCACTTATTAGAGGACGAGTCCCTGCTATACTGCCACGTCCCTGTGAGTTAAGATGAGCGACTTCCAGAGGCAGTAATCATCTGTTCAGCTCTCTTAACAGGTAAGGAACCAACAAGCATTCACATGGGCGCTAGCACTAAGTACATATTTTATATTCATTAATTTTAAAAGATATGTGCCCATCCATGGATCCCACCTCCTACAATGTGGGATTCAGTTATGTAACTGCTTGCAAGTTGCATATATAAAAATTACATTTTTATAATAAAATAAGATTTTTTGTATACTTACCAAGTAGTTAAATGATCAAAGCCTGCCCTCCTCCCCTCACATGGATAGTAGGGCATAAACAACTGATTTTCATGCTGTGTTGGTTCCTCTCTCACCTGACCAAGACAGACTAGTGCTACCGTTAGCTTCAGACGGATTAGAAACTATAGCTATGTAACTACTTGGTAAGTATAAATAAAATCTTATTTTATTATAAAAATGTCATTTTTTGCTGTAAAAAAGCTATAATTCAGATTATCAGGTTCCATCCTCAGTACAACACTGATCTTGCTGTTTTTCTGGCAATATGAAAAATGAAACACATGGATGAAGAATGCCAAGACCTCTTAAGTAATGCAGGTGTATTAACATTCTTGGCTGTGCACTGTCAGACAAAAGAATCTAGTATCTGGACATTCACAGGCCTGAATTTGGCGCTAGATAAAGTTATAGTGAATTGAATAGAATGTCCAGTGCAGTAATTTTTGGTAAAGTATTTAATACTATCGTAACACCTTAGTTTCTATTGATTATTTAGTTTTAAAGTATTTACTGCTATCATATCACCTTAGTTTCTGTTGATTATTTTGTTTTCCATAATCTGAATGCTTATTTTAACAGCTTGGGCAAAGATTAGAGAACAAGTTTCTGTTTGCATTATTTGGATGTGATGCCTAAACACAGCTGGGATGCTCATGCTCCAAGGTCCATCAACAGACTTTGACTGATCTGTGATAGATTGATTGAAGTTTTAATTGTTTCCTAAAATGAACCATTTATTGAGCAGCAGGAATAAAAAGTTGTAATACTGATCATTTCTATTTTTAAACATTTTAGTTATTTGCTCAAAGGAGGCATTTACTGATCATAATTGAAACTGGCTGTTACTGAGTTTTGTTAATGGTATTTCTTTATTAAAATTTCACAGGTCCTTGCATGGGGTCAGAATAACTGTGGACAGGTTGGTTCTGGTACCACCACAAATCAGCCCACACCAAGGAAGGTTATCCCAAGCATAGGTGGAAGAAGGGTGGTTGATATAGCATGTGGTCAAACCTCATCAATGGCAGTTATGGATAATGGAGAGGTTAGTATCTCTCTCTCTCTCCTCTCCTCTCTCTCTCTCTTCTCTTCTTCCTCTCTCTCTCTCTCTCTCTCTCTCTCTCTCTCTCTCTCTCTCTCTCTAGCTTGATATCAAGGGAAATAATGATTTTATAAGTTTAGACCACAACAACTTTAGTTTCTTTAGAACCTATGATAGCACTTAAAGATTAGAGTCTTGTATAAAAAAAAAAATATTTTTTAAGTCAGAATGATTTGTTAGAATATGTACAATAATATTTTAGGTTAAATAACAAGAATATAACACTTTATTTTGCGAAACATCAGAAAGGTTTTATTATCCATCAAAACTTCATAGAGATTGTAACTAAATTTTCCAGGTTTATGGGTGGGGCCTCAACAGTAATGGCCAGTTGGGACTTGGAAATAATGTGAATCAGCATAATACATGTCGTGTGACAGCTCTTCAGGGTGTAGTGATCACTAAGGTTAGTTTTTCTTTTAATTATCTGTTACAAGTGGACCTTTATAATTTGAGCCTGAATTTGTTTTGAATTGTATTGTGGGTATTTCTGTGCTTTTTATTTAAAGTTATCTGGCAGAAATGTTGAGAAGAGACTTTTCAGGACTGTGATCTTAAGGTAGAAAAATAAAGATCACATCAAATGCTTTTGATTTGTTCTCACAGAAATACAAGCAACTGCCTATTACACAGGAGTATTTCTATGTGCATACTGGAATTTGGTAACAAATTGAAACTTGGTAACAAGGTAATATCTGCTGGTTTAATTGAAGATGTCTTACTGTGCTCCTGCTGACTGTCAAGTTGGGACTTGTGTTTTTGAGTGTTTTATTTAGTTTGTCAAGGAGAAATAATTTATAAAATGCAGGTGCAAGTAGCGTGAGAGTGGTTTAGATGGATCCACTGTTAGTGCTTGCATAGCAGTAGGATCTGCAGCTTCGTGAGGGGGGTCCCGAAAGGAGGGCCAGAAGCATTAAACTTCCACTACTCCTCTCTGCCCCTGAACCTCACCCTGCTCTTCCCATGTGCACACCCCTCTTTCAGCCAAGTGTGGGTTGTGTGCAGGAAGTTGAGTGATTGATAAGCCTATCCTTTCCACATCATCTGTACTGTCTGCTGTTGCTCTACACACTAGGAGCTAAAAACTGGTGAGGCTTCCATATTGTTTATCCTTCTAGTGAGAGATGCCCCTGTGGTATCGACCACAGTTACTGCTTCTGCAGAGAAGATTCCAATGACTCCAAATCTACTTCACCCGCTACCTTCTATAAGGCTGCATCCCTTCTAGCCAGGAGAAGGTTACCCCACGAATTACCCCTGAAGTGGCTTGGTAAGAAATGGTCGTAGCCCCAGATGGCAGGAGTCTGATGAAGGAGGTAGAGCTAACAGACCCACTTTCGGAGCGGCACAAAGCTATCTTGGCTACTGCAGTGGACCATAAGTCTAACCACGACACAGTCTGGAAGACAGAGGTAACAGTAGACTCCATAGCGGAAGCCTCCTAGAAGGAAAACGACAGACACTCAGACAGACCTTATTTGTTCCAGAGTTGTCCAGGCTTAAGGCAGATCACATCAGGATTATGGTGGCGTTGCATCAGCTGAACAACGTTGGTGGAATAATATTTCCTATGCAGCAGGAGAGGAGGAGAGAGGAACTTAGATGACCTACTGGATCGAAGTGAGCTATCCCTATCTGAAATCTGGTCATTAATGTGCTTCAAAATAGACTGCACATGTCCCGAAAGAGGGAGCTCAAACAAAGCTCTAGAATCTCGTTTTTGGCCGAGCAAAACTTCTATGCCAGTAGGGGTCATCAAAGATTCAGCCTAGGTCCTCCCTTTCAGATTATTGAGCTAATGGATGAGATCAGCAACCTCCGAAAAAGAAGGCAGAAACTCATTGCTCTCCCCTTCCTCTGGCTCTGGCAAAGGAGAATAACGACGTGAGGAGGAAGGTCTAGAAAGAACCTTGTCCTTTTCTAAAGCCACTGGAGAGGTCTCCCTATAGAGCTGGGCATCACGTTGCTCACTGGAAGAAATGGTATCCCGAATGAATGAAACCTCTGAGCAAGCAGACTCAAGAACATAGACAGGAGATGCATCACGAACATTGTCTTGAGGAAAACTGTGAGCGCGATGTGCGATGTACCACGTACACGTCCATGCAAAGGCTCAGGTACTTGGTCCTGAGATGGATTGCGTACACGGCTGTGAGACTACTTGTACACGGACATGAGACGACTCACGTACACATCTGTGAAATGACTCTTGTACACAGCCATGAGATGACTCACTTACATGGCCGTGTGAATGCACTTGTTCATGGCCGTGTAACTAATCACATCCACGGTCGCGGGATAAGGACCAACAAGCACAAGGTCTTGAGGGAGGAGACTGACCTTGAAGGTCAACATCTCTAGATGGAGAATGACAATATTGGGAACTGAGGGGAAACAATATTGGGAACTCTTAGGGGAAGGAGACTTAGAAAGTCTAGTCGTTTTGGGAGAAGAAGGCTGAGATGTATGTCCACGGACCCAAAGCGTCTCACATCCTCAACTGTCATCGTTACCCACACCTTCGTTATGAGAAATCTCAGAAGATGGAGGAGGCAAGTGAGGGGAAGGCAACTTCAAACTCTTGATTGGTGCTCTATCATCCTTACAGCAAACTCTAGTAGGCTGTGGGGATGGGGAGCCATCGCAAACTGGAACATGTGCGTGTATATGTGCAATGGAGAGACACGTCATTGTAGAGAAAACGGCAAAGCACTCATCCCATTCTCAGAAGAAGAGACAACAAATTCCTGAATCCTCCATCGTCTGACTCCAGTACAAGTAGGAAGAGAAGGAGATGGGGTGTAGGAAGGCTCTCGCCTACTTCAACGCTTCTTGCTAGGAGGAGAGGAGGAAGGGGGAGGCTTCTTCTATGCTGTCTCTTTGTAGGGGGAACTGCATATCACACAGAAAACAGAGTAGTTTTTCAAACATCGCCTGAAAGAACGTCTCTGAAGGAAGCAGAGCAGATGAGAGACATGGATGGTAATGACGTCATGGCCTGAGACGGAGGGAGAATCGACTCTGCAGTCGACATCATAGGCTGAGTGGAAGCTTGCATGAGCCAATGGCCTCACTGGCAGGGAGATAAGCGGCAACCCAGCCGATGACGTTGATGGGTCCAGCCCGCTTGAAGGCATCACACACGTACCAAAGTAGTGTAGTCCAGGAGGAGTGGGGACTGCCGGTGGGACTGGGGGAGGCTGGCAAGCAGACAAGAAATGCACCAGCAAATCACCCAAAGAGGGTCAACCCCATAGGCCTAGGGATGCCCAAACTGTTGCCATTTTGTTGGACTCCAAATCTGAAATAAAGGGAGCCGGAGGGAGAGCCTCCTCTCCTGAGGGAGTGTGATTGTCTCTCACAAGAGAGGGGGTCTCATTAAACGTAAAACTATCCCATGCACCGCCCAATACTTCTAAAGACAAATCAATGGAAGAAAAGGACGGGGACACGGGAACAAAAGATGCAGGAGGAAGACAACTGGAAGGAGACGCCGAATTGTCTGCTTGGGAAGGCAAAAAACCTTATGGTGTTTCCTCTTCCTATTGGAAGTCCTCCACTGAGATATAGGCCAGGCACGACATTCTGGGCGTGGATTAGAGATAGTGCAAAAATTAGCAAAGCACCTACTGCAAGTCAAATGGGGATCTGTAACAGAAGAAGCCAAAAACCTGGACCGTGGAAATCCCAGAACTCCTGGACACCTATGTTAACGGGGCTTGGAACTCTTGGGGGAATCCATGATCAGAGGAGGACACACACACACACACACACTAAAAGGCAAAGAAATATTGGGCAAACAAAGCAACCAGCTTGGGAAGGAGAGCGCAACGTGGCTACTCTCCAAGGCGGTCAAAGAAAGACTGATGCGTCACAAGGTCCCAAGCTTGGTCAGTGACTAGCTTTCACCTCGTATACGTATGGGTTGCCAGATGCCACAGATTCCTTGCTCTACAATCTTTGATTATTTTTAATCGGTCTCCAGCTGGTGCTAGAAGATTATCCTATTGTTAAGACTGAAGGTTTGTAAGCTATGAAAAATGCAAATTGATTAAAAATTTACCATTTTTGGGCTCTGGGTAAGGAGACGTGTGCTTCCCTTCTCCTCCTTACATAGGAAGAGGAAAAGAAGTTCTAGAAGACCTCTCAAGAGAAGCCCCATAGGACTTTGAATGAATACCTTTCCTGGCCTGGGGAGATAAGTGTTTGTCTACCTCCAGTGTTACATCTGCCATAGGCAGGGCTGACACAGGTCTTACCGAGTGACCTTAGTACCCCAAGTCATCCGACACTTCTTGGACACAAGGAATGCTTGCCCCCTGTGTTTGCCTGAAGCACACTTGGTGAGCCAGTCCTGATCCCATGCTTGGTGTACGAACGATCCCCAGACTGTGCATGTACAGATAATAGGTTTGCATGCAACAGGTCTACATTTTATGGTGCTCATGGGTACCAAGATAATCTGTATGTAGTCATGCTACATGTAGTTGCTCATAGTTTGCCACAGGCCCCAGATTGTGTGTGTATGATACCACATTGCTCAGTCTCCCATGACCTTTACATAGCTCAGCTTTCAGCTGCATAGGACAGATACCATGGCTTGAAACGCTGTCTATGCATGGGTTGCCCATCATACATAAAAAAGTACCAGTGGTTCTGATCACATGCCATGGTCCTGTGAGTACACATACTGAAGGTGCACAGTAACCCTCTTGCATACTCTATTAGGATAGAGGACTACCATTGGCATGTACACCTGTGCCTCTCACACACTCCAAGCTTCTCTACTAGCTCTTGATTAGTGTGTGGACAGTCCCTGGGTTGTGCATGTATACCCTGAGCCAGTGCTTTTCTCGATGCATTTGTGGTGGAGTTGCCGATACCACCTCACTCTGTGCCTTCATGGTCTCCAGAATATGGGAATGTAGACAGTGGGTGCTAAGTACCCCTAATCTCCCATGTCTTCTCAGACAGAATGACAGTGTGGCTCTCACTTTTGAGTTCCTCTATTAACCTGGGCTCCTTGAAATACCACTACCCATTCCCTTAATCATGCACTACAGTTTTCTATTGCACAGTACCCACAAATATTAGAACATTTTGTATGAGAATGTTGGGTGGTGCAGGGTTTGTTCAGAACTAATGCATGTGGAAGTGATCCCCAAATTGTGTGCAGGAGGCTAAGGGTTTATGGATTTGCAGCGAGTCAAGTGCACATGATCAGGCAAACACTCGGAACATTCCTAAGTGCAAATGTTCATCTATAGCTTCCAGTTCAGTTTTGACTAATCATACGATTTTTAGCAGTTACCAGGTGATATGAAGGTCTACAAGACTATGCACACAGTTTCCAGTGATGGCAATGTCCTTGAATCATGAATCATTTTTCAGCATTCAGCACTACTAGGTCAGATTGTTTGTGTCCATGGTCTGAGAGCACTCTTCAGTGCAGACTGGTGTATCAGCCATTTTTTGGGAGAGATAACAACTCTTGCTATCGGGGATCTATTAAAACCTGAGGGTGTTTTCTCCATTCAGGACCCCTTCAGCAAAGTTCAACAGAGATTGTTTGGCTCTTGCTTAATGATATCGGGGAAGATGAACCCTTACTGTAGTTTGAATCACTTGAGGGTTCACATAAGAGACAAAGCAGTTGTTGTAACTTCTGATTGCTGATTGCTTTTGGTACCTTGAATCAAGCTAATGTGGCACACACAGCATTTATTTTCCTGTGGCCTCTCCTGGTTTGGATTCCATTCAGTACAAGGAGCTTTATGGGATGAATGACTAAGGCTCAGAACCCTGATTTGTATGTAGGATGTCCTCACTCCTGGATACGTTGATAGGTAACGTTGGTACAGATCGTGTGCTAAACTCCAGTGAATGAGCATTGAAGCAGACTGGTACACCTTCCCTCAAAAAGAGCAGACCCAGGAAGTACCTTTG
Source organism: Macrobrachium nipponense (assembly GCF_015104395.2). Lineage (NCBI taxonomy): Eukaryota > Metazoa > Arthropoda > Malacostraca > Decapoda > Palaemonidae > Macrobrachium > Macrobrachium nipponense. Next base: position 26,680,464 of record NC_087215.1, on the reverse strand, counting down.
CTATGTCTGCAACAGGACCTTGATTTGTCTGCAGCAGGACCGTACCAGTTCAAAGCTTTACCAGACTGAATAGGTTACTGGAGCCGTTCATCCCCTGCTCGTGGTTTTGACCAGGATTGTAGGATTGTGACACTTCCAGATGGAATTAAAGTCAGTTGAACGAGAGAACCTTCCACCTAAGGCTCCCATAAGGGGGGTTAGTGCTCCACTTGAGGTTCTTTGCAGTGTCCCTTGCCCCTGGCTGAAACTCCTTTCTTCCTTTTTACTGTACTCCCATTCATATTCTCTTTCTACCATCTTGCTATGTAACATCTCTAACAATTGTTTCATAGTGCAACTGTGAGGTTTTCCTCCTATTACACCTTTCAAACCTTTCTGTTCTCAATTTCCCTTTTAGTGCTGAATGGTCTTATAGGTCTGAGCACTTGGCCTTTGGCCTCAATTCTATTCATATCCTTCCACCTAAGGCATATGTCTTCTACATAAAAGGTGGTGGTTTGTATTTCCTAAGGAACAAATGATAAGTTTTAAAGCAATTTTCATTTTTCTAGGTATACAAACTTGAGCCTTTTATCTTTTTCCCACTCTGTCCCCAAGTGACAAAGGAAAATGTATTTGGTGATGGCAGATCAGTGAAGGTATTTCCCCACTTACCCTCCTTTTACACCTAGTTGATTACCTTGTTATCAAGTTTCAGTGATCAATTCCAGTACCCACTGAGGAATACTCCTACTTAGATGAATCTGGTTTGTTCACCTAGGAAAAATACAAGTTAATTCAATTTTTTTTTATTTTTCAGATTGTTTGTGGGTATTCACATACTCTTGCACTCAGTGATGAAGGTAGCCTATGGGCTTGGGGTGCAAACAGTTATGGGCAACTAGGTACTGGAAACAAAGCTAATCAGTGTGCTCCTGTTCGAGTTGCTCAAGACATAGGACGTATTGTTGACATAGCTTGCTCGCATTACTGTCATCTTTCAGCCGCAATGACTCAGAATTCAAAAATTTACCTGTGGGGACACTGCAAAGGTACTTCACACATGGTTTTGGATGAGCCAACCACATACTTTATAAGCTCTTTCAAGCTAAGAAGTCATGTTTCTGAAAATTTTCATGATCAGTATTAGAAAAATTCTTTATTATACTTATATCTTTTTGTTTCTGAAATTTAGGATGTTTAAGGCAGCCATGGTCTGGATTTGAAGTCCTTTAAAATTATATATACGCTATATAAGATACACTATATACAGTAGAATAGATTCTGTTGTGGCATTAAATTTTTTAATAAACTGGATACCGTATTTTATTTGATACAGTGTCGAATCATGTAAGCTAATCTTATTTAGCCTTATATTAATGTATTTTGAGAATTTTCATATCTCTTGTTTTGCTGAGTACTTATGTTTTTCCATTTGTAGGCCAGAGTGTGGTTAGTCCCTTAGAAACAGACTTTAGTAGCCTACATGAGGTCTTTGCTCTTTGGGCATCTCCTAGTGTAACTTACGAGCCTCTTAATGTTACTGCCTTCACCCGATCTTCCTTAGCACAAGCCATGGCATTAGCTTTAGATGACGAGGTTAGTACATGTATTGCACAGTGGTGCATTTTGGGTTTTGATAATGGTGATTTCTGTTTTATTACTATGCATCTGTCATTCAGGATCCTTAGTTATATTTTTACCATGTATTCTGAAGAATTTATCCATGTTTTAAATTTGAAGTAGGCAAACTTCACATAGCTTCACTAATTTGTTCCAAAACTTATGACTTGAGTCAAAAAATGGCTCAAATTAACTGCCTTAAAAAATTATCTAGACCCTCTATAGACCCTTTATTATGTTGTGGTGTAGCACAAAAATGCAAAAAACCTTTCAATGCAACCTTTATGCAGTCTTTTTAACGTAAAGAATGCTTAAAACCATTTGGCAAAACACAATCTTAAGCTCCTTATAAACAACTAATAATGACAGTGAACATTTACTGAACAATGAAAACTTGAATAAACAGATTCGAGTAAATTATTTTTTCTTAGCATTATTTAAGAAGAACCTGTGTATAGTTTAAAAAACAGAACTTGAAAGACAAGTACTTGTTCTTTTCATAATTTTTCATTTATTGCACTCTTTATCAGCTATGCTTGTTTTGTTATTAGGAGACTGCTGATGTGGTGTTTGTGGTTGATGACAGGAGAATTAGAGCACATCGCGCAGTACTGAAAATTAGGTGTCAATACTTCCGCAATATGTTTCAGGAACATTGGAAGGAGAATAACTTGGAGTATGTATTTTTCTCAATTTAATTATCCTCCAGTTGTACTTTCAGTAAGAAAGATGTTTTAATTATTTAAGGATAGAGCTGAAATAATAACCAAAATTTCATTGCACAACACAGAAGTTTACTATAACATTCTTGTTCTTGTGGGAATACAAACCATTATATTTTATGTAAGAGAATTCCTCACTGCCAGCTGAATCAGTCATTAAATCTTTGTAACAAGGTAGCTAACTGGTGGTAGGTGGGCAAGTTTGTGAATCCTCTATACTAACCTTTTATCAAGTACTTCCCCGTAGGTGGGTAGTACCATCAGTGCATTCACATGATGCACTGTTCATAGAGTCCTTTCATCCCTTAGCTACAGCTGCTTTTAAGTTTTTTCCTTTTCTCGTATTTCTCTTCCTCTGTCCACTGCTATTGAACTTCTCCACTGTGAAGATCAGCCAGCACATTCTTACTGCCAATGCAAAACAATAAAACTGATTACACTAACACCATGGAAATAAAGTAGACAAGCCTCCACTTATATCATTCATTTGTTTTCTTGTTCACTTTTCTTGTTCAAACTTGTGTTGAATAAATAAAAAACTGACACCATACATATAATACCAGAGATCCATGTGTTTTTTAACTTGATGGTCAATCACATAACTGCAAGATGTCTTTTAACTTGGCTGCAGTGTTAGAACTGAGTTTATTCAAAGGGGATTACTCAGCCATTTTCAGTACCACCAAATCTTTTTGGTTCTTTCCACCCAGACTGCCTCTCTCTCTCTCTCTCTTCTCTCTCTTCTCTCTCTCTCTCTCTCTCTCTCGTCTCTTCTCTCTCTCTCTCGATCTCGTCTCTCTCTCTCTCTCTCTCTCTCTCTCTCTCTCTCTCTCTCTCTCTCTCTCCACCATAAGGGAGTCACACTGGTGAGAATAGGTGATCAGCTCATTTTCTCCAGTGCCAACTGAGGTATATGCCAAGCATGTTTGTGTTTTGCCAGTCCTACCAAGGCTTTATTGGAGTACAGGCAGACATTTCCACTTGGTATACCAAGTGAGCTGTCCTCTGCAGCTGTTCCTGCTGTTGTTTTTGCCCAGGAACTCAGTGCTCTTGAGTTTCCTGCAGTGTTTTTCATATATGTGGTGATGCCCCTTCAACGTCAAGTACAGGCTGTACTCCTCCAGTGCTCTGTTCCAAGTAGGATAGAGTAAGGTGTGGACCAAGTAATGTGTAGAACCACCAATTTAGAGTGGGTGCCTTCCTTCTCGAGGGTTTGGCAGTGGTATTTGCTCGCTTGTTAGGAACATCTACCATGCATGGGGTTGATGTTGGTTCTCTGAGCATTCTCATGAATCACTATCTATGCACCTCCAAAACACAAGGGCTGTTTCGGGCATATCCCCTTTTTACTTTTGCTAAGGCATGCAGAAATGAGCTGGTGCTACCTTCTCACTTGGCCCATGTATGATCCCTAGATCATGGTTATAGGGGCAGAAGGCTAACATGAAACAAGGCATATATCATACTAGTGTTTATGAGCATGATTGTGTAAACCTTTGGGTTAAAGATGAATCACACGTTGAAGGTCACCCCATTACAGTATTGCTGAGTATCACGTACATGATTATGTGTACATGCACGATGCACACAAGTGCTCAGCTGTAGGCCCTAGTTTGCTTTTAACTGATCATATGGAATTCTATGGGAATGAAGTTCACAATTTCAAGTACATACAAAGTGATATTGAATTGTTATTCAGTGATTGTTCATGTTCATGGTCCTAGAATGTTCACCAGGACAGACTGATGTGTCAGCATCACTTCTCTGAGAGGTTCCAACTCTTGCTTTAAAGAATCTGTTAAAGCAGGAGGGGTCTTCATCAGAACCCATTTAGTAAGAGTTAGATTAAGTTAAGTATATCTTAGTTTAACCAGACCACTGAGCTGATTAACCCTTAAATGCCGACTGGACGTATTTTACGTCGACATTTTTTGTCTCTCGGGTGCCGACTGGACGTATTTTACGTTGACATACAAAAGTTTTTTTAAAAATTCGCGGAAAAATACTTTTAGGCCTACCAGCCAAAAACTCTTGAATCACGCGCCTTGGGGGATGCTGGGAGTTCACGGATCAAGGTGTTGTTTTGTTTACAATCATTACGCAGGCGCACAAGCGCAGATTTCTTTCTTGCCGCACTAAAAAGTATCTGTGACACATCTCGGAAATTATTTCGTCACTTTGACATAATTTTTGTACCATTTTAAATTAGCCGTTACATGGAGTATTATATATGAAAATGTGCGCAATTTTACATAGAATACAACAAAAAAATACTCATGATTGTAGCTTTTATCAGTTTTGAGATATTTTCATATAAATAACGATAAGTGCCAAAATTTCAACCTTCGGTCAACTTTGACTCTACCGAAATGGTCGAAAAACGCAATTGTAAGCTAAAACTCTTATATTTTAGTAATATTCAATCATTTACCTTCATTTTGCAACTAATTGGAAGTCTGTAGCACAATATTTCGATTTATGGTGAATTTATGAAAAAACTTTTTCCTTACGTCCGCGCGGTAACTCTTCCGAAAAAAATCATACATTGCGATTGTGGGTAAATGCTTGCAACCATGTTTTAAAATTAGCCATTGCATAAAGTTTTATATATGGAAATGTGCACAATTTCATGCACAATACAACTAAAAACAACCCATGGATGTAGCTTTTATCAATTTAGAAATATTTTCATATAAAAAATGATAAGTGACAAATTTTCAACCCTCGGTCAACTTTGACTCTACCGAAGTGGTCGAAAAACACAATTGTAAGCTAAAACGCTTATATTCTAGTAATATTCAATCATTTACCTTCATTTTGCAACAAATTGGAAGTCTCTAGCACAATATTTCGATTTATGGTGAATTTATGAAAAAAATAAAATTTTCTTTATGTCCGCGCGGTAACACTTCCGAAAAAATCATACGTGCGATTGTGGTAATGTTTGCACCATTTTAAATTAGCCGTTACATAAAGTTTTATATATGAAAATGTACGAAATTTCATGTAGAATACAACAAAAAATAATTGAAGGTTGTAGCTTTTCTCATTTTTTAAATATTTGCATATAAATCACGATAAATAGAAAAAAACCACGTTCGGTCAACTTTGACTCTACCGAAATGGTCGAAAAACGCAATTGTAAGCTAAAACTCTTACAGTCTAGTAATATTCAGTCATTTATCTTCATCTTGAAACAAATTCGAAGTCTCTAGCACAATATTTAGATTTATGGTGAATTTTAAAAAAACTTTCCTTCCCTCCGCGCGCGGATTCTCCGCCATAAATCTCCAAAATGCATACGTCCCATTCTCGGAATATTTGCTCCATTTCATATTAGGCATTTCATAGAGTTTTATATATGAAAATGTGCGCAATTTCATGTAGAATAAAACGGAAAATATTTGAAGGTTGTAGCTTTTATAATTTCTGAAATAAATGCTAATAAAAAAATATATATATAAAAATTTGACATTCGGTCAACTTTAACTCATCAGATATGGTCGAAAACTGCAATTGTAAGCTAATACTCTTACAGTATAGTAATATTCAATCATTTGTCTTCATTTTGAAAGAAATTGGAAGTCTCTAGGACAATATTTAGATTTATTGGTGAATTTTTGAAAAAAATATTTGTTTACATCCGAGCGTTACGAATTCATGCATTATTTTGTGATAATATTTTCTCTGTGTTGCTTTTATCGTTTTACCATGTGTTATATATCAAAATAATCGCAATTTAGTGTACATTACAACGAAAAAAAAAGTAACTTGTTACCTTTAACAGTTTTGCGCACAGCGCGATTTGAATACAATTATATATGAAATTTCGTTTTTGCGCTATCATATATCGCATTATTTATATATGATAATGATAATTTTTTTCATTTCTGATGGTTGCATACTAAACTTCAGCCAATGACAAAAAAAGGAGCCAAAAATGAACTCTTAATCTTCAAAACTAAGCGCGCTGTGATTTTTTGAAAAAAATATTTTTTCCGCTTCCGCGCTCACTCCGAAACACCTTCAGCACACGGGAGACAATTTTTATTTTACTGCTTCGGCGTTTAAGGGTTAACAGCTCTCCTAGGGCTGGCCCGAAGGATTAGACCAAGAGATAGTTTGGTTCCTTTGTCGAGCCCATCTTGTCAATAGAGCTTTATCTGGGATATGCTCAGGAGGAGAACAAGCATTTTGAATGCTGTGGTCAATGCTTGCTAGTGGTGTCATGGATCAGTTCAGCAGTCAACAGTCATCTCTGTGAATGAGGAGCTTCCATGCTGTCCAACAGACTGAACAAACTACTTTTCTGCCATTGACATGTCAGAGGAAGTTCTACTTATATCTGTGCCCTTCTTCCAACAAGTTTAGATGAAAGCAGTCTTGCTTAGTGGAAGAGATCAGTCTTTAGTTCCTCTTTACACTTGTCAAAGAGTAAATTTGAGGAAGCAGGGGAGAAGGGAAGTTCTGATAGTTGGGATCCAGTGATCCACCAAGAAGTACTGTTCAAGTCCTCCATGGCAACAAATGGAACCACTACCAAGCCTTCAGGGTAGCTATGCCTTTTGTCTGGCATAGGGAGGGAACTCCCTTCCATGTGAAATGAGGATCTCAAACTTCTTTCTTTAGGAAGAGCCAGAAGCCTTAGCAGCTCTTTCAGCTTCCCCCTCTAGCTCTGGTTAGGAAAACAGATAAGTTGAAGAAGATAGAATGCTTATATACTTAAAAGGCTCTGGTTTGTATATGGAGGAAATATAAAAGTTGCAGTGGTCCCCCCCCCCTGTATTTGCAGAGGGGTACCAGACCCGCCATGAATAGTTAGACTCCGCAGATAGTTGAAACCCCTATAAAAACACTGAAAACGTCCTATTTTGTTAGTTAATCTCAAGAAAAACCCACTAAAAATGTTTACATATACCTGGTTTTTTTATTAGTTTTATCACAAAAAGTGTATTTTATGATAAAAATACCAGAAATTTCTGGCTATTTTTCATAGAAGAATGCCACAAATAGGCAAATTTCCTGCGAATAATGGGTAGACATGGTCCAGAGAGAAATATGCAAATCCAGAGAACGTGAATACGGGGGCCCACTGTATTTTGAAAATCTGTGATACTTTATAGGTATGTGTTTATCACTGATCGCTTTGCAGAGGTTTGGACTTTTACGTGGTTTTAATGTACTCATGACTAATTTTATGGTTTTTTGTAACCATACACAGTGGTACCTCGACATATGAAAGGCTCAACTTACGAAAAACTCGAGATACAAAAGCAAATACGAAGATTTTTTTGGCTCTACATACGAAAATAGTTCAAGTTACGAAAGGTTGTTGCTGTAAAGTCCCGAGATTCGCCTCGACCACCGAGAACAATTTTAAAACTCGCGCACCGCCAACTGAGTAAACTCGCCACCATCCTCCCGCTCTCCCATTGGTTCCTGATGCTAGTCACCCCATAAGATCCTGCTCTCCTATTGGTCAGCATCTACCCCTTGTGCTCTATGTATTCTATTGGTAAAAGAATGCTGTAAATTGAAAAACTTATTCATGCAATACATTTAATAAAAAAAACATTAGGTAAAGATAGAATAAAGAATAGAAATGAATGGTTATTATACTGTTTGGTAGTTTCAGTAGTTGAAAATTTGATTACTGTACGTACTGTGTGCTAGGTGAAAGTGGTTGCTTGGCAATCGTTCGGTACTCGTAAGTGCTGAACGTAAACAGAAGTTTGGAAGCTTTTTTTTTTGTTTGATTGTTTATTATAGTTAATGGTTACTTAATAATTATTTGAAATGAATACATGCAATACATTTAATAAAAAAAATTGTGAATTAGATATCATAAAATATAAAATAAATCAGACTGTTATCATCGAAGCCAACAAATACGTATTTTCTAGAATTCTTCTTCTGTTTTAATATTACGTATATGTTTCATTATAGCTGTCAGTAACTCGGTATCTCCATTAGGTAAAGATAGAATAAAGAATAGAAATTAATGGTTATTATACTGTTTGGTAGTTTCATTAGTTGAAGAGAGATAATGAAAATTTATGGCTTACTGTGTGCTAGGATAAGTGATTGCTTGGCGATCGTTCGGTACTCGTAAGTGCTGAATGCAAACAAAAGGTGGGTAGGTTTTTTTTTTGTTTGTTTGTGTATTATAGTTAATGATTAATTAATAATCATTTGAAATTAGTACATACTGATTATTTATACATTTTATTGGCATATTCTAAGCTTTTAGCTTCTTAGGTTTAGATGTCAGAATCATAGACTAGGCTACAGTAGCAACTGCTAACATAGGCTAGGCTTATTGCTAAGGGACATATGCTAAAGTCCCAATATATGCAGTAAAAATGGGGTTGAACATTACATGCAGTTGAATATTACTCAAGTATGTACAGTATTTTGCCTTTTTGAAGTCATATTTCTTCCGTCGGATCAGCGTCGTAACATTAGAATGTGTTGTAAGCCTGGAAATTTAACTCTGTCAACATTATCGTTCGCAGCTCAAAAGCTATACATAACAGGCAAATTTCTTCCTCCTACTCCAGACGAAGTAGTTCCATGGCTAGGTTAATCCTACGAGCCTTCCAAGAAAAGTCATAGTCCATTAGAAGCCTCCTTATCTTGGCATCTTCTGGAGATTCAGAGCCCTGCCGAAACTCTAATCGTCTCTTTTGGGATGCATTAACGCATTTTCCGTTACTTTTACCATAAAAACTACGGGAATGCATGTTGGAAAACTATTGCTCTTGCGTGACGTAACCATATAAACAAACACTTGTGTCAACAACAGCTCGCACGTGGGTCACTGAGAGGGAAGTGTAGGTGCGACCAGCTGATTTCATTGTGAGAATTTTACTACGCCAGTGATTTGAGCATGTGCAGTATAGGAACTACTTTGCTGATGTATTGATACCCGAGATACACGGTCCAAGGTATGATCTAGCCTATGGAAATCGCTACTTGTCCGAAAATAAAAAAAAAATGCCCCTACCACCCTTACGAAAAATTTTGGTAAATTTTACGTACCGCTACGTCAGTTGGATAGATAGGGGATAGAGTATTTTTACGTACTATTACGTCAGTTGGACATGAAAGGGATAATTTACTGGGGTGTTTTTGTAGGGCTTGGAACGGATTAGCCATTTTACATGTAAAATACGGTTCAAGACACGAAAAGCTCATAATACGAAGGCCGCCTCGGAACAGATTAATTTCGTATGTCGAGGTACCACTTACTACATTTTTTAAATTTGTATCCATAAATCAATATTTCTTTTAATGTTTTCCTAGCCTAATCTTTCCTTTGTGACACAAATGTGCAATCTACCAACCTGTTCACATTCTTCAGTCCCAGTATACTCCAGCTTAAGACTTTGAACAACGCCACATGACTTACAACCCACAAACTCCTAAAAGCCAGAGCTCTCTCTTACCCTACCAAACACCAGTTCTGCATGTCCTCGACTGCACGCTCTGTTATTGTTTACCTTTCCACCTCACGCCACCGCCATCTTGTCCTTTATGGCGTCACATCCTATGATGTCACAGCACAACTTAAATACATCAAGACATTTTCTAAAATCAAACACGTTCCTCATACATTGAACATCGACCACATTTCACCAAAAGAGAAAATAAAAATAAGAATAAAATAACTCTGACTAAACTATATACAATCAGTTTCCTTTGTAATGTTTTATATTGGTTAGATTGCTGATATTAAGTGACCTTTTCATGTATGTCATTTTCTGTCTTAGCTGATATGCTTAACATGAAAATTTGGAATATGTAAGGGTAGTAATTAAGGTTGGAATATGTAAGGGTAGTAATTAAGGTCCCAAGAAATAACTTATTCATTTGTATGCAGTGTCCCCCCATTAATTGCAAGGGATGGGTACCAGACACACACACACACACACACACACACACACACAACCCCCCCCCCCCCCCCCCCCCCCCCCCCCCCCGTGAATAGTTTTGAAATCTCTATAAAAACGGTTAGTTAAAACTCAAGATAACCCCACAATGAATATTTATACCTTTTTTTATAGTTTTTTTCACAAAAAGTGCAGTTTATGCGGAAATCAATAAGAAAATACAGTAATTTGTGGATATTTCTCATAGAAAAATATTGCGAATAGGCCAATTTCCCACGAATAAGGCCCTTAGAGGAATCCACGAATACGTGATAATATTGATTTTTAAGTTCAGCCATGTTCCCAGAATTAATTTCATTATATTTTGATTAAGTATTGAGTTTTTCTCCCATTTGTGTGTACAGATGTGGTGGAATTTTAGATTATTAATTTTTGAAAATAATTTCCACTTCCAGGAACTGGTTGGTGCATGTTTAAAGTGAGGTTTTTTTCTTCCAAATCTAGATAGTTTTTTGAAGTGCACATAGCCATTATCTGTCGTATTACTCTTTTATGTAAGTAGCCTAAGTGAATAATTTTGATTCATTTTCACAGGGAGGTGGAAGTTAAAGATTACTCGTTTGTGGTATTCCGGGCTTTTTTGCAATATATATACACTGACACCGTCAATGTTTCCCCAGAAGATGCCATAGGTAAGATCCCTTTTGTGTTTTTATTTTTGTTGTATATGAAATTAAGTTTCTGATAAGGTTTTATAAGAATGTTTAAATATGTCAGATACACAGGCAGTTGTAGATAGCTAAAACGTTACATTTTGATATACTGTTTAAAAAACAAACTATTTTTAAGGTCAAACCCATCATTTATTATTGCCAAATTTGTGGCCTTCCTTAACCCTAGACACTCCATTTCTAAATGAAAGTAAGATTTTCTGCCATTTACTTGTTGGTAACATCCATGTGTGCCTCTAGACATTGGTTTCAGTTAAGAAAGGACACAATTGAGAGGTGGGAGTTGGTTATGAATGATGAGATTGTATACAGGAAATTTTTGTTTCTAAGAAATTAAACCCTTTATCTACATTTACTTGAATTGCAATTTAATAGTGAGGAATAATGGTTTGGACAGAGAAAAATAATGATGGAACTGAAGATATGCAAATGAGGAAGAAAGGTAAAATGAAGTAGGCTAGCTGAGTACTCCCAATAAGTGTAGTACATGTTGCCACTGTAGGGAAAATCTGGTGGAATAACTCACATCATTGAAATTACGTTCATCACACAAGCATCTAGTGCAAGTCCCCATTGGGGATTGCCTGTCAGCGCACATGGTTCTCTTTAGACATTACTAAAGGATGTTTGCAGCATATCTTCGGCCCCTGTTTCCTCCCACTTTTACTTTATCTCCCTTCCATCCATCTTGCTGTCCAAACTCTCTAACTACTACTTCTTAGTGCAACTATGGGGGAGTTAATCTCTGTCACCTTAATTACCTGTTCTCCATTTGGTGCAGTTTCTTGATTCCTTTAGTTGGAGTTCAGAGCGATAACAATCCCTGGTGTGTTGGTTTGTTATTGGACAGTCAAAGTTTCTCTTTGTTTCCATATACAATGATTCTCCCATATATCATTGTAAGTCACTCAGAGTTTGGGTAGTTAGATTTCAGTTTATCTAGCTTCTCACAGGCTTCAGTCCCTCTCAGGAAGTTATTTCTTCTGGAGCTGGACTGGTGGGTAGGCCCCCAGCTGGTTTAGGATGTCTTGTACCTCCCTCCAAGTATGAGTCTATCCTATTGTTAAAACCGAAGGTTTGTTCGCGTATGAACAAATGACAAATTTTCTAAGACAATTTGTATTTTTCATAGCTACAAACCTGAGGTCTTAACATTATACTGCCCACCTCTAGCTGCCCCTCTGTCTGCTAAGACATCCTGAGTTGGGAAAGACTGACACAGTGGCGTAGGTGCGTGGTCTTTGACCACTCTTTATCCGATATACACACGTGTTGCCAGATCTCACAAGATTCCTTGCTTTCATCTGAGATTTAACTGGATCCAGCTAGGCGCTAGAAATTATCCTATTGATTGTGCTACGATAAACTTTATCAGTCGCTCATCCTGGGTCCTCCTTAATTACTGGAACCCATCCTTCCGTTCAGGACATGGAGGAACAAGTAGAACCTAGAGTTTGCGTAACCTCTAGGTTGTTCCCAGTATCACAAATGGAATCCTCAGGCTCCTTGAAGGGTGAAACCCGAGACAGCTCTTACATGGTTTTTCCATTATACGAGTTCATCTCTAGACAAGTGGTTTGTGCACTCATCTGCCAAACTAGTGGTCCGAGGTCCAACTCCCATCTCGGCCAACGCGGAATCTGAGAAACTTATTTCTGGTGATAGAAATTAATTTATTGATATAGTGCGGTTCGGATCCCACAATAAGCTGCAGGTCTCGTTGCTAGGTGACCAATTAGTTCCTAGTCACGTAAAAAAAATATCCAATCCTTCAGGCCAGCCCTCAGCCCTAGGAGAGCTATTAAACAGCTCAGTGCTTTTGTAAAAACTAAGATACACTTAACTTTTCCATTATATGGACTATATCATAGGAAAAACCCAAGGAGAATGTCCTATAATAATATACACTATTCAGACATGTCCCAATTATCCTCCTGTCCAAGGAATTAATCTGTTAACAGGACATGGCTCATTTTTCCACAAGAATGTTACTTCCCAATCACAAAACACCTTATGTGGTGACCTGTTACAATATACGGGCATATGTTCATTATGCTACCTCCCAAAGGGAAATCCTATATTGCCAGAAACCATCATGGTGCTATTCTCGAGTAACCTAGCCCAGAATTGCACCCAACGTCACTTCACCCCACCTCACTCTTGAAGAATGGGAAACTCCCCACCTTCTCCTTCCAGATATGATGAGGTTCTAATGCCTTGCTCTAGCCAACTGAAGCTCGAACCCTCTATGTTAGGTTCATGACTTCAATATAGAAACTAGACCAGTATGGAAGAGACCCATTTGCAGATTCTAGGTTAATCTAGCCAACAACCACTTGGACTAGTCTAAGTAGGTATAGTCAATTAAGAATTGACTAACTTATTTTCACTTGGCAAGACCAGGTTGACTGATCCTCGTGCTAAGAGGAGAAGAATAATTTCATCTTCATCTTCGAGCCAGGACTGTTACATCCTTGTAAAGTAGAAATACCACAGTAGGTTGGGTCTCTTGATTTTGGCTGCAGGAGTACCATCATCAGCCACACGCTTCCATCAAGTGTGATGACGTCATAGCCAAAACCGGTTGAAAAATGGCAGTAGTCATGACATCTCCAACAAACGTCCAGGTGCGTCATGGCCGTCCGAGCATACTGGCTGCGGCATCTTTGATCTTTAATGGCCACTGATGGCTCGACCCCGAATAGTCAGTAAGATTTAAGAAGGTATCTATTTGCAATCCTATATATAAATATGCGAGCAATTTTATCATATTGCATTACTCTGACATCTAGAGTCCATGGAAAACATTTATAAAAGCATCGGCATAAGTATCAAGTTCACCAATGGCATTGTAGTCTCTCTTAGAGTTTACCAGCCACTGACTTCTTGATTTTCTTGCTGATTGGGATGTGACAGTCCTGGTTCGAAGATGAAGAAGAATTTACTCTTCTCCTCTTGTCCCGAGGATCAGTCACAAAATCCTGTATCCTCCAATGCTTGACTGGTACACACAGTGACGTCGTCGAACTTAGCTATGACACCATCTAGAGGAAGAAGACGAAGAAGAAGACGAATTACGCCTTTTCTTTTTGTCTTTCTTAGCAGTTTTCACCTCTAGATCTTGTTTATTCTTCATTACTGTGTGTACCAATGAGTCAGAAAGCGTATTTGGTTTTGGAGGCAGCGAAGTAGATCGAGAATCAGTAGGCTGTGAAGTCATGACTACCACCATTTTGCAAGCGGTTTTGGCTATGACGTCATCACGCTTGATGGAAGAGTGAGGCTGTTGATGGTACTCTTGCAGCCAAGATCAAGAGACTCAACCTTCTGTGGCATTTCTACTTTACAAGGATGTGACAGTCCTGCCTCGAAGATGAAGAAGAAATTATTCTTCTCCCCTTGGCACGAGGATCAGTCACGAAGTCCCTGATTCCACCCTTTTCCAACTCTTCACAGCAGCCACACTAGACTAAACTTCCAACATTCACTTGTTTGAAAATTACAACTACTTCTTGTGCTTTCATATATTAGGCATGTAACAATCCTGGCTCGAAGATGGAGAAGAAACTTGGCTCGAGGATCAGCTACGAAGTCCCTATTCTTCCAGGATTGGCAGGAGAACGCACTGGCGTCAAAGCCAGTCACCTAAGCTTGTTGATGCCTAAGCGGAGGGAAACAGAGGAAAGACTTGTGTCTTTTCCATTATGTGACTTATATCTCCTAATACTTGTAATTTCTCTCAAAAACAATGTGCATTAAAAATCTCCAAATCCAAAAGCATAGTTGTAAAGTACTCTTGTACCTCGAAATGAAAATGGAAGCATGTCTCCGTGTAGGCCACAGCTGTGAAGTTACGTCATGGCAGTCGCCATGTTTATGACATCACTGAGCATCTCTGATGCGAAGCCAGCACCCTACCAGAAGTGCTAGGCTGTTGATGTTATTCTTGTAGGCATAGCAACCTGACATTAAAGTCTGCCGTGTTGCACTATCTGCTTCTTTACAACTGGCGGCGCATCCGACCGCCATTCAGTGCATATCAGGATAAAAGGGACATCCATCACGTGGGACCCTGGATGGCAGCACGACGTTATACATCAAACCAACTGTCCTTCTTGGGTTGGTTCTCCTGACAAGCCTAACGCCAACCGCACACCTGCATCATCT
Source organism: Macrobrachium nipponense (assembly GCF_015104395.2). Classification (NCBI taxonomy): domain Eukaryota; kingdom Metazoa; phylum Arthropoda; class Malacostraca; order Decapoda; family Palaemonidae; genus Macrobrachium; species Macrobrachium nipponense. The sequence continues at coordinate 26,665,350 of NC_087215.1, read as the reverse complement.
CTACCCACGTATCTGGAATGAAAACAAGATGGCGATGCACACCTCTCCCCGCAGGGAAAGGAGCACAATTAGTCATAATTATTTCCCAAAGCATATCCAGATACATCAAAGCTTTGGATTTACAGGCAATCCATATGAATATGTGATATTCCAAAGCACAGGTAATGAATTAACTGTACCTTAAGAGTTTCTGCACCTATGACTTACTTCACAATGAGTTCCTCGACGTCGAAATCGTCGAAGAAAAATCAGGTCGTGTAGCTGCTTCTTGTGATATCCAGGAAGTCTCGCAGCATGAGAAGGCTTCATGATCACATACCCGAGAATTCCAAACAACAAGTAGAAAACAACAGGGGGCAAACTAAACCGGCTTTAAAAGGACGGAGCAAAGCACGTCCTCTCTTAAAGGCGGTAAGAAAATAACTAATGGGGTCACGAGTTAATGAGGGGTATGTGGGTGGCTCCACTTGTCTCGTGAACAAGCACATATGCCAATAGTCCCTTGCGTACACAATTATTTTAAACTTTACCGGTTTCCAGTTGCGCTGAGTATTTATCCTAATGTTAAGACCTCAGGTTTGTTTCGTATATGAACAAATAGAAAATAGGAATTTAATACAGAATGAGTTAAACTGGGAAGAAAGAAATAAGTAAGAACATGTTATGAGCATGAACCAATATTCTCATGACTGTAATAAACATGGTTAGTTAATCATGAGAATAGTACTAGGGATAATCAGTGGGGGAGTTACTGGAACAGGCTCTTCGTCTTCCTTATATTTTCCTGTTCTTTGCAAATATTCTTATTAGCAGAATAGGCTCGAAGAGCAAAATTTGAACTTGTGACCATCTGTTCGTACTTATGAATGTTCGTAACTTGATCATTCATAAGTAGGGTGGTGACTGTACATGTGAATCTAAACAATCAAGAAAACTAAAAAGTGCAAACAATTCCTATTAAAATAGGTTTGTAGCTATGAAAAATACAAATTGTCTTAGAAAATTTGTCATTTTTCACTGCCTTTAATGCTGAATGGCTCAGTCCCTAGAGCTTGACTCTAAAATCCAAATTTCACAATGCTTTACAGTGGAACCTTGATTTTCATACATAATCCGTTCCAGAACCTCCAACAAAATCCAAAATGTACGAATAAAAAAACAATAACAAAACAGTAATTCCCATAAGGAATAATGTAAATACAATTGATGCATTCCAGATCCTCAAAAATATTTTTTTTAAATACATTTTATGGGGAATAAAACCAGTTTTACATACAGCAAAAAACAATGAGAAATAAATATAATTGACTAATGAAATGAATAAATGAAAATTTGACATCGCTCTTACCTTTATGGAAAACACCTGTTAGCATATGGAAGAACGGAGAGGAGAGGAGGGGAGAGGGAGGAGGAGAGGTTGTTGTTTGGAAGGGGAATCTCCCTCCAGAAGGATTTCAGGTATTAAAGACCTATCTGGGGTTACTTGTCTTCGTTTTTTTACTGGCAGTATCTGAGGTTACTTCCCCTCTTTGTTTTTTACTAGCACTAGGACCAGCTTGAGAGTTACTGGACCCCTGTCGCACAACAAAACTGTCGAGAGACATTTGTTTCAGGCATTTCTTTAAAATTTGCCTAAAGTTAAATACAGCATTGTCATTAAACATGTTGGAGACATGGATTACAACTTCTTTGTTGGAATGATAATTCTCCAGAAAATTTTTTACGTCATTCCACTTTGCAGACATGTCCTTAATTCCAGAAGTAGGCACATTATGTATGCCCATTCATTTTCTGAATTTTTCAAACCAGCCTTTGCTGGCCTTAAATTCACTAACAGCAGTGCATGTTGTAGGCCTTTTCTCACTGAGATCGGCATGCAACTTCCTCTAACACTTTGCTACGAGTTCTTTCTTAAATTCTCTAGTGTTTCTCACCATTTTTTACAGAAGGGCTAGCACTTGGAACTTTCTTTGGTCCCATGATGGCTTATTTAGCAGTTACACTTGAATAAAAAGCACAAAAACAACAAACGCAAAAGCTGAATGGGTCACAATAGAAGATGGGATATTTTGTTTGGGCGCTCAATATGGGGCCCGGTCACAAGCTTGACCCCAGATGGATTGTTTCTGAGTGTACAAAAACCAAGGAAGCGTACAATAATTCCGAGACAAAATATTGTAGTAAAAAGTCTACCAAAACCAAAATGTACAGAAAGAGAGGCATACGAAAACCGAGGTTTGACTGTATGTACATTCATAATATATACATCAAGTGCAAGAAAAAAATTACTGAATAGAAGACAAGCCATCACACATCGAAGTGCTGCAAGGACACAGTGAAAACTGGTTATGGCATAAGCAGAAACTCTGCTTGAAGAAATGAGCTGGAGACAACACGAAAAAGAAATGGAGAGAATGGGGTCATTTTAAAACTCAAAGAAATTGTATCAAGCAATAAGGAGTTGGTTGAGCATGTGTGGTGGAACTGTTTGTTTTGGAACTTTTAGCTTCAGGCACTTGGTTGTGCCAAGTACATTTTAAGGTTTATTTATGATGAATGGAATTCTGGCAACAAATAAGGTTTATAGCATAAGGCTGAGAGAAACAGTCATGCCTTTGAAACCTAAGCATGTCATTACGTAAATGAGAAGTGAATTCAAGATGCCACATATTTTATGGACTTGGAATTTTGTACTTAATAATCTTTGTTACATTATTCAGTTTTTAGAACCCTGTAATCATGGCCTGAAGACAGTTGGATCTTGTATTATTTATTTTGTTAGACAACAGACAATTGTGCATAGAACTCCAAGTAAAATCACAGTGAAATGTATTTATACAATGGGTGTAGTATATTTCATGCAAAGTCCTCAGCTACATTGTCCTTTCCTTTCATAAGTTTTCCTTAATAAGTAACCCTTTACTGTTCATCAGCTAATCATTTTCACATATCAAGTGTTTTTACTCTTTACTTATGTTTAGAATTAATAATTGAAATTTCAACTGATATTACAGTATCAAGTTTATAATAAATTGTGAATTAGTTAATGGCTTCTTATATTCAGTTTTTCTTATTTCAATCTTTTGATTATACTTGTCTTCTGTATAAAATAGAAAATTTTTTCCAGACCACAAAATTTAAGTTTGAAGTTCAGGTCTATGAAGACTTACTGATTACCCTATATGTAAAGATATTACCCTGATAAGTACATGCTGCAAACCAATTAATCATATTTTAATAAATTGAAATGTTTTCATACTAGCACATTAGTTATATGGTACCTTAATTTCTGTAAAGGTGACTTTCAGGTGCCCTAATGTGTGCTATATTTGATAAGTTAGTATGAGAAATGTATTTTGATTCTTAAAACACTGTTTTTCCAGTATGATAATTCTTAACACACTTGTTTTTCATTATGAACCCATTAATCATGTCATCAAGCAAAGGTTGTAACATCTATAGCAAATACAGAGCTTCAGCAAAGCAATAGAATGTATAATAGGAACTTGAAAATAACCCCAAAAACATAGCACTCGTTGGTCATGTGAGGTGTGAAGACAGGTAGAAAATTACAGCAGGTAAAAATGTCTTGCCATAAAGATCATCCCAAGTGAGTTCAAAGCAAAAGTCTTCCGGCGACTGCATAGTATTTCAAGAAGTTAACAGATTGAGCTTAGACTTAATAACAAAAGGGTATGAGCTTCATAGTCCTGAACAGGAAAAGGTCCTCCTGCAATATCTCCAAGTAAGATCCAAGGTCACCTGGTGAAGCATGTAAATTGCTTTCTTCGAGGCAAATTCTTTCGACCTGGATAAAGAAAGAAAAAGAGATTGAAAGAAGCTCTAATTGCTGAAGATAGGTCCTGACAGTTCTTACCAGACTGTCTTCATATGAAGATGACAAAACAAGAATAGCTGAGGAATCCTTGGTCAAGTCATGCCTTTGTGAAGGTTGAGTCTTGTCAACAAAATCTCGAGTAAACAAAATGTCAGTGGAAGACCAATGATTGAAATGGGAAACCTCCCTAGCCAAAATGTGAAGTTTGCTGACACACTTAAAGAACTCAACGACCAACAAAAACACCATCTTGAGTGTCAAGTCCAGTAATGCCTCCTTGAGGAGGGGTTCATAAGGTGGTCTGGCAAGGCTATGCAAAACCAGTCAAATCATAGTTGCAGTTTTGACCATGGACCTTTGACCATGGACCTAGGAATCAACAGGTCTGAAATATTCTGGTCGTTCCTTTGATGTTGGCGGAATACTTGGGAAAAACTACCCTGTAGTCTTTAATAGATGCAAGGGAAAGCTTCTAAACATTTATCTGTAAGGCCAAGAAATGAGCTAAAACCAGAACAGAGGCTTAAAGTGGGGGAATTCTTCATTTATTACACCAAGCAACAAATCTTCCTCACCTTCCCAGATGAAGATAAGTGGTACAGCACTTGCAATGGGTGATGATAGTTGTTGCTGAGCAACCTCTAAAAGGCCTGTCCTGGAGACTGCCCAAGTTAAGCTCTACTCATGAAGATGAAATGATTTTGGGTTTGTGTGAAACTGAAAATGAGACAGCTTCCCCAAGTGGGAATAATGGTGGTGGTATCCATGACTATTTCAAGGAAACTTGGAAATCTCTCCAGCAGAGGCCAGAGGGGAGCAAGAAATGTCTTTTGGAGGTATGCTAAAGTCAAACTATATTATCACCTAATGTGGTAGTCTGAACTGAGGGAATGCTTAAATGTTGATCCCATCTCAGACTTGCAGCACAGCGTCTATCTTAGGCCACTGGGTCCAGATATAGGGGACAGAACAGTATTAGTCTGGCATTTTCTCCACACCTGCCAGAAAACCTTGCTGATGTCGAAGTAAAGGGACCATTTGAAGGAAGGATCTAGAGCTCCTGTGGAGAGTATCCATCAACATGTAGAGAACCAGCAAGATAAATCACAGCATGATGTTGTGTTTTTATGCTCAAGCAAAGATCACTGTCAGTACAGTAAATAAGGGACAGTGTCCCTCCGCGATTCTGAAGGTAAGAAATGGTGGTACAGTATTCTTCTTAAACAGGTAATACAATAAAAAATTCTTAAAAGTACATGTAGAATTGGATGCTTCAAAGAAGAAATTAGGATGAAGAAAAATAAAGCTAAAATAGACTAAGAGTATCAAGGTAAATTCCAAGAGGTGAGTTGCATACACCTGCCTGCAACTCGATGTTAGATGATGTGTGTGCGGTGCTTCCAACTAGCCAGTAGATGACTTTTTTATTTAATTGTTATTTGGGAATAGTGTGGGGCGATTCATGAAGGTCATGAATTAGTCGGATGTAAATAAATTAATGAATCAAGAAAATTATTTTCAGTTCAAAAGGAATGATAATTGCTTCAGAATTTTGTTCTGAAACCATCTCGAGATATACCTGTAAAATATTTTTTATTGTATTGTTTTTCCAGGTTTGTTAGATTTGGCTAATGCGTATTGTGAGGAAGCATTGAAACGACACTGTGAGCGTATTATTCGCCATGGGATTACAACAGAAAATGCTGCCATGTTGTATGCTGTTGCTATCAAATATGAAGCTACAGTATGTACTGCAGTGTTGAGCTTTCAGCCCAACACTATATTCTGTTCATATTCTACATCACAGGATAGGATTACAGATTGACCTAGTCATTTGTTGACTTTATAGAAGTATAATTTTTAAACTACATTACATCTCAGAAATTTCCTTTAGTATATATTGGCCTTTGCATAAAGATGGTTTTTTTGTGTATGCAGATTTTGAAATTTTATGTTCAGGAAATTTTTGTCCTTGTATAATACACCAAAAAAAACTGTAGTACTGTTTAAATAAAGAAGGAAATATTTCATTACAGGAGCTTGAAGAATTTTGTTTTCGTTTTGCTCTCAACCACATGACTGAAGTTGCCCAGACTGAAGCTTTCATGGCTCTGGATGAGTTGACAGTGAAAAATTTTATCCAGAGAGCTGCACAGCATGGGGCATTTAAGTACTGATATTCCAGCTACTTGTTGATGAGGATCCAGCAGCAACAGCAGCCCAGGCATGGTCACCACTCTTAACATTGCACAGTGAAGATTAGATCATGACTTATGAAGAAGTGTGTTTACAGCATGAAGATTATTAAATGTAGGCTTTTGAGAGATGAAAAAACTTTGTTAGACTGAAAGTTAAGACAGGATTCTAGGTTTTAGCCAAAGATTATTTGTTTGAATAAGTTAAAGTGAAGTTAAAGTCTTTCTAAAAGTTACATGTAGTCGTATTACTGGGATGTATTTTGTTCACGGAGGTTTGTTTTGATGCCTCGTAAGAGATCTTTTTTGGGAGGGGAGGGCCTTTGGAATTCTGGAAGTTGATGAATTTCCTTAAAGTGGAGGAAAGAGCAACTTATCAGAGTTGAAACAAATAATCAGGTAACGTTTGTGGCGATACTGTGATAATTTTTTCCACAATTTTATATACTTTATTTTTAAGAATTTTTATCTGATTGTTTTTTATATTTTCTTTACTTTTCATTGTGATACTAGGTTGTATAGAAACATGACTTATGTCATTGTTTGTCTTCTTTCTCTATATGTGTAGCAGTTAAGTTTGTCTTGTTTTAATGATTTTTTGTGTGGATAGGACATCAGTGGCAATCTCATAAATTTTGGATTACAAAATTCATAGGTAACTTTCAGTTACATATTTACAAAGGCAAGTGCTCTAAGCACGTGTTTTCATGTATAAATGCTCCATTAATGAAATTCAGATCAATTACATAAGCACTGTATTCACTTTTTTCCTTATTTTTTTTTCTTATAAAGGGTGGGATGGAGTTGTCACTAATTTTTTTATAGAAAAATGTGTAACCGGATTTATTCTTTTTAAGACAAAAAGTAATTTGTTTGCTAATTTTGTTTGGTGGCTCCAAGTCAAGGGTTGTTGGTATTTGTTTAAAAATTTTCTGTTATGAACTACAGTATGGTGTTTTTCTTAATCCATATTGATTTTTTGTTGATAAGCACCATTCTTATTGTCAGTTCATAAGTATTAGTGCCAACTCTCTCTCTCTCTCTCTCTCTCTCTCTCTCTCTCTCTCTCTCCTCTCTCTCTCTCTCTCTCTCTCGCTCCTCTCTCTCTCTCTCTCTCTCTCTGTGAATCTTTGCCTTGCATTAATATTATTTAATTGTGATTTCATATACTTACCATACATATATGATTTATTCTCTTTATTTACTTGACTGTAGATTGCTCCTGGAAGTGAGATGCATTTGCTGAAAAATGTATGATTTCATTTATTGTATGTTAAGGACAACTAACAAGGCTTTTGCTTTTCAAACAGCTGTGGTTATTGAACAGTTTCACATACATCTCTGAGATTTTAATCCTGTAGAAATTTAGATATAGCAAGAAACTAATACTTCTGTTCATAACACATATGACCATGTACATGCAAAACTTTTAAATTGTAATTAAGTTTTTTTATAATGGAAGTGAATATTTTGAGGCAAACCAGCATCTTGCTTGTACTGAACATGTAATTTGATAGTTGTAGAATTAGCTGTTGTTTTTACTTTTTATTGTTTGTATGGGACATGGAGCAGAAGTTTTGATTAATAAGATTTGCTGATGCAATTTATAGAAGTATATTGTGCATCTAAACTTTTCACTTTTAATCAGTTATTTTTTTTAATTTATTTGATTCTTTAAAACTTAAATTAATTGCCCTTTGATATTCTTATTCACAATACTAGTGTGAATGAAAATCTACTTTAAAAGGAAAAATTTTTAACCGTATAGTATAGGTTTTTCTGAATCAATTTTATTTTTCCTACGTAAAATTGATCACCTATAAATATCCTTGTCTTCAATACTGAGAATGAAAATTTTATTTTAATAGGAATCGTTTGCACTTTTTAGTTTTCTTGATTGTTTAGAGTCACATGTACAGTTACCACCCTACTTATGATCGATCAAGTTAAGAATATTCATAAGTACGAACAGATGGTCACAAGTTCAAATTTTGCTCTTCAAGCCTATTCTGCTAATAAGAATATTTGCAAAGAACAGGAAAACATAAGGAAGAAGAAGAACCTGTTCCAGTAACTATCCCTAGTATTCTCATGATTAACTAAACATGTTTATGTTTAGTCATGAGAATATTGGTTCATGCTCATAACAACATGTTCTTACTTATTTCTGTCTTCCCAGTTTAACTCATTCTGTATTAAATTCCTATTTACTATTTGTTCATATACGAAACAAACCTGAGGTCTTAACATTAGGATAAGTACTCAGCGCCAGCTGGAAACCGGTAAAGTTTAAAATAATTGTGTACGCAAAGGACTATTGGCATCTGTGCTTGTTCATGAGACATGTGGAGCCACCCACATACCCCGCTTTAACTCGTGACCCCGTTAGTTATTTTCTTACCGCCTTTAAGAGAGGACGCGCTTTGCTCCGTCCTTTTAAAGCCGGTTTAGTTTGCCCCCTGTTGTTTTCAACTTGTTGTTTGGAATTCCCGGGCATGTGAACATGAAGCCTTCTCATGCTTGGATATCACAAGAAGCAGCTACACGACCTGATTTTTCTTCGACGATTTCGACGTCGAGGAACTCATCGTGTAGTAAGTCGTAGGTGCAGAAACTCTTAAGGTACAGTTAATTCATTACCTGTGCTTTGGAATATCACATATTCATATGGATTGCCTGTAAGTCCAAAGCTTGGATGTATCTGGATGTGCTTTTGGAATTAATTATGACTAATTGTGCTTCTTTCCCTGCGGGGAGAGGTGTGCATCGCCATCTTGTTTTCATTCCAGATACGTGGGTAGAGATGATGCAGGTGTGCAGTTGGCGTTAGGCTTATCAGGAGAACCAACCCAAGAAGGACAGTTGGTTTGATGTATAACGTCATGCTGCCATCCAGGGTCCCACGTGATGGATGTCCCTTTTATCCTGATATGCACTGGATGGCAGTCAGATGCGTTGCCATCTGTAAAGAAGCAGATGGTGCAACACGGCAGCCTTTGATGTCAGGTTGCTATGCTTACGAGAATATCATCAACAGCCTTGCACTTCTGGTAGGGTGCTGGCTTCGCATTCGAGATGCTCAGTGACGTCATAATCATGGCGACCGCCATGACATCACTTCACAGCCTACACGGAGACGTGCTTCCATTATTCACTTTGAGATACAAGAGTACTTTACAACTATGCTTTCTGATTTGGAGATTTTTAATGCACATTGTTTTTGAGAGAAATTACAAGCATTAGGAGATATAACAGTTACATAATGGAAAAGACACAAGTCTTTCCTCTTTATCCTTCCGCTTAGGCGTCAACAAGCTTAGGTGACTGGCTTTGACGCCAGTGCGTTCTCCTGCCAATCCTGGAAGAATAGGGACTTCGTAGTTGATCCTCGAGCCAAGAGGAGAAGTTTCTTCTCCATCTTCGAGCCAGGATTGTTACATGCCTAATATATGAAAGCACAAGAAGTAGTTGTAATTGTCGAACAAGTGAATGTTGGAAGTTAGTCTAGTGTAGCTGTGAAGAGTTGGAGAAGGCTAGAACCTGGACTTCGTGACTGATCCTCATGCCAAGAGGAGAAGAATAATTTCTTCTTGATCTTCGAGGCAGGACTGTCACATCCTTGTAAAGTAGAAATGCCACAGCAGGTTGGGTCTCTTGATCTTGGCTGCAAGAGTACCATCAACAGCCTCACGAAAATGGCGGTAGTCATGACATCACAGCCTACTGCTGCCAACCTCTTGTCGTCTTCGGTGGCATCATTATATTACGCTTTCATTTCGGGAGCACACATTTATGGAGAAATATGAATTTTCTCATAGAATAAGCAGCTGTGCCGTTGTGTGCTCCAATTATGTTTGAAATAAGAAAGCTTAAGCAGTACTTTAGCTTAGTCAACTTTAGACGGTTGCCATTTAGGTTGTCAGCAGTCCAGTGGTAGACTAGGCTGCGATAACCACGTCGGCTGTAGAGCTATGATGGCCGTAGATCCATGATGCCGCGATGACGTCACACCCTACTGCTTCTCGATCTACTTCGCTGCCTCCAAAACCAAATACGCTTTCTGACTCATTGGTACGCACAGTAATGAAGAATAAACAAGATCTATAGGTGAAAATTGCTAAGAAAGACATAAAGAAAAGGCTTGTTTCGTCTTCTTCTTCGCCTTCTTCCTCAAGCTGGTGTCATCGCTAAGTTCGATGACGTCACTGTGTGTACCAGTCAAGCGTTGGAGGATACGGGATTTCGTGACTGATCCTCGGGACAAGAGGAGAAGGGTAAATTCTTCTTCATCTTCGAGCCAGGACTGCCACATCCCAATCAGCAAGAAAGTCAAGAAGTCGGTGGCTGGTAAGCTCAAAGCAAGCGGACTAAGTCATTTACATGAGTCCGAGCAAGCAAAAGCGTCGACTGTCGCTGGGCTAGCAGCCGACGCGGAATTGCCAGTGGAGACTACAAAGAGTGTAAGAGAGACTACAGTGCCGTTGGTGAAATTGTTACATACGCCGATGCTTTTACATACTTTTTCATGGACTCTAGATGTCAGAGTAATGAAATATGATAAAATTGCTCTCATATTTGTATATAGGATTGCAAATAGATACGTTCTCAAATCCTACTGACTATTCGGGATCAAGCCATCAGTGGCCATTAAAGATCAAAGATGGCGCAGCCGTATGGTCGGACGGCCATGGCGCACCCGGACGTTTGCCAGAGGATAGGAGGGAGTTAACGTCTCCTGGGGCTGAACACAGTATGTTAGAACCGGAGGAAAGAGAAAACCAAGAGTTTCTGGCTTCGTATGCGGAGGCGATTGATTTGATTTGTCAATTCAATAACCTTTCGGGGAGCACGGAGACACCAGCCAATATGCTTACCCTGGGGATTGACATGGTGTTTGGATTGAAAAAGGATACGAAGGTGTATGAATTACCTTGTTCAAGTCATGTAGAGTCCATTTTACAACACGTAAATGCATGGATTGCTGGAAGGCTATGGATTCCTCTTAGTAATCGTATACAGCCTGAATGGTGGGAATTAGCATACTTTGGGTTGACCCCAGAAAACTTCAAACCTTTACAGATAAGAAGAATTCCCATGTTTTATATACTTGTTGGTATAATCTGATATGTTCCTAAAAGAATATTGACCAAACGCTTCGACTCTTACACAAGTAGTTTTAAGTTAATCGAAAGCTTGGTTCCTTAGAAGTAAAGTACTGTAGAACCATTCTTCTTAATGAAACCTCATGGAAACTTAAGTCGAAAGGAGGAGGTGCACTTCTTTCTTTCGCCACTTAAGGTAGCCAAGCCTAAGTAAGGCACTTGTAACCTAAGATGCTATAGCCACGCTAATTGAGTCATACCTTTTAGCCTAACAAGTGGTTAAATTTGTAGCCTACTCCAGCCAGTCCGAGTCTACTGCTACTATCTTAGTTAATCTGAGTAGTAGTTCTTAGCTTAGACTGTCCGAACTAACTGGTTTGGTTATGCATGTGCAGGCTTGGAATAACTAATGGTTGCGGTTTAGTTTTCGAACCTGCATTTACCATCTTATATTAGTCTGAGTGGTACAATTCTTAGTTAGCTTAGCCTAACTCATAGGTTGGATGATTCCAACATACATGTCGTACATGTCAACTTAGCCTGATAGTGGGTTGATGACTTAGCATGGTCTGGCTGCTTGAACGTGCCTTTACTATCTTAGCTTGGGCGAATTAGTAAGGTTATAAGTATAGCCGAGCATAGACTAGTGTCTAGGCTACCCATTCGAAACACTTTTATCACCTCAGCCTAGAAGGTTGTGGTTGTAGCCTAGCATGTATAGCCCAAAATTTTCTTAAACGACTTTACCCTAACCTAAGTCATTTAGTTTCTAGATTAAGCTAGTCTATACTAGCCTAGCCTAGTTAAGAGTACATCTCTGATGGACTTAACCCACCCTAAGTGATGGAGGAGTTAGCCTAGCCTAATTGGAAGAGTTAACATAGCCTAACCTAACCAAGCCAGGGTCAACCTGGTCTTGTCAACTTAAAATAAGTTAGTCAATTCTTAATTGACTATACATACTTAGACTAGTCCAAGTGGTTGTTGGCTAGATTAACCTAGAATCTGCAAATGGGTCTCTTCCATCCTGGTCTAGTTTCTATATTGAAGTCGTGAACCTAACATAGAGGGTTCGAGCTTCAGTTGGCTGAACCAAGGCAATAGAATCTCATCATATCTGGAAGAAGGTGGGGAGTTTCCCATTCTTCAAGAGTGAGGTGGGGTGAAGTGACGTTGGGTACAATTCTGGTCTAGGTTACTCAAGTATAGCACCATGGTGGTTTCTGGCAATATAGGATTTCCCTTTGGAAGGTAGCATATTGAACATATGCCCGTATATTGTAACAGATCACCGCATAAGGTGTTTCGTTGTTGGGAAGTAACATTACTTGTGGAAGAATGAGCCATGTCCTGTTAACAGATTAATTCCTTGGACAGGAGGATAATTAGGACGTGTCTGAAAAGAATATATTATCATAGGACATGCTCGTGGGGTATTCCTATGATATCGTCCATATAATTGGAAAAGTTAAGTGTATCTTAGTTTTTGTAAAAAAACTAAGATTAATAGCTCTCCTAGGGCTGGCCTGAAGGATTGAATATCTTTACGTGGCTAGGAACTAATTAGTCACCTAGCAACAGGACTTGCAGCGTATTGTGGGATCCGAACCGCACTATATCAATAAATTAATTTCTATCACCAGAAATAAGTTTCTCTGATTCCGCGTTGGCTGAGCCGGGAGTTGGTCCTCGGACCACCAATTTGGCAGATGAGTGCACAAACCATTTGTCCAAAGAGGAACTCGTATAATGGAAAAACCATATAAGAGCTGTCTCAGGGGTTTCACCCTTCTAGGAGCCTGAGGATTCTATTTGTGATACTGGGAAAAACATGGGGGTTACGCAAACTCTAGGTTCTACCTGCTCCTCCATGTCCCGAACGGAAGAATGGGTTCAAGTAATTAAGGAGGACCCAAGATGAGTGACTGATAAAGTTTATCGTAGCACAATCATCGCTACCAGGTTCGTGTGGGGAAGAGGCACCACTGATAGGTAGAATTAATATCTCGAAGTCTTGAGGTTGCCCAGTATCCCTTTTCGAACTAATAGTTTTAAGATTTTGGGTGTAGAGTGTCACCTCGGATGTTACATGACTCCAAAGGTCTTCGGCTCACGTATACAGAATGACTCTTTGGCCATGACTGCCTGTATAGGGGAGGTTTCGGTCCATTAAAGGCATTCGGTCAGTAGACAATGATCTGGTGGAGAGGTTGTCAGAACAGAGGGAAGTCTCTCTGTAATTACATGTATGATGATATAAATTGGACTGGTGATTGGGCATATGAATATCACTTCACACTAAGTAATCTTCAGATCAATCAGGAGCAGTGAACTGGATGGGGCACATAATAACTCTGATCTGATAAGTGAAAGCATACTCTGTATCAGAGTAGGCTTGATGGATTACCACCAGGCACATACATCAGTCACGTTACAGGAAACTGACCGTGGATGGTGGTCTTCCTCTGACCTTGGTAGAGTGGGAGTACTCAATAACCAGGTTTTTGACGTAGACTCAAAAGTAGTTAGTTCCAATTTGCCCCAGAATCCGGGATAATGAGTCAATGCAGCACAGGTCATGATGACAGATACATTTCTTAATCATGCTCAGTACGGTGTGAGTATGTGTGAGAGACCTTCAGGAGGGCCGGCTTTGACGTGTCAAAGTACTCTGTGGTTATAGAAAGAACTACGTCACCTAGAACATAAAGGTGGTAGACGTAAAGGAACAGGCCAAACAGAGGCGATCGGTCAAGCCTACTCCTTGTTGTCAAGTTGTATCAATGAGGTTATACAGAAGAGAAGGTCATCAGAGGAATATGGGCCCTCTGGCAATTAAGAACACATCTGTTAAAATAATCATGACGGTTGGTCTGTGACTGTATCAAAGCTCGAAATTGAGCAATGTTAAGAAGGTGTCTGTCTGTTCACTGAAATTTGAGAGTGGGTTCATTGTTATGAAAAACCACTTTCAGTTTCCTGTATATAAATAAGGTTGCCCAGAGGTCCTTAGACACAATTTCCTTGAGTCCTTTGATGGCTGCTCAACAAATGGTGTAACTCATCCAGCACCCCTGGCGGGTCAGTTGGTATCTTGTCTAAGATGATGATATGAATGTGAAATGGAGGAGTTAACTGGCCTCTTTCCTTTTCAGATTTCTTTCTCCTTCTTTACTTCGGGGAGTAAGAAGAGAGTACCATCATAAGCTGGAACGGACAAGGTACAAGTGAGTGAAGTAGCCATACTGTTAGGGGCAGTATCAGTAAGACACCTATCAGTAGCAGGACATTCCTCTCTTTAGCAAGGGGGAGAGGAATGATATTAAACTTACATGAGTGGATGAATTTGTTTGTTAGAAGAACAGATTTTCTGGTCTTCCTCGGACGCAATGAACTATGACATTGTGTAGAACCCAGAAGTCTGACTCTATGATATTCATATGTCTTAGATTCTGAAATACTGGTCAGTTGTTTCATTGAATTCTGGTAGTCAGAAAACTGATCAAAGGTGGCAAACTCCCATGTTGGTTAATAGTACTTACCTCCCACCAAGAGTAAGTCTATCCTAATGTTAAGACCAAAGGTTTGTTTCGTATATGAACAAATGACAAATTTTTAACCAATTTGTATTTTTCATAACTTACAAACCTAGGTCTTAACATACAAAGGCCAACCTCTGACCACCCCTCTATCAACTAACCTGGGTTGGAAGAATAACTAACGGGGTCACAAGTTAAAGCGTGGTATGTGGGTGGCTCCACATGTCTTGTGACCAAGCACAGATGCCAATAGTCCCTTGCGCACACAATTATTTTAAACTTTACCGGTTTCCAGCTGGCGCTGAGTATTTGTCCTAATGTTAAGACCTCAGGTTTGTAAGTTATGAAAAATACAAATTGGTTAAAAATTTGTCATATTTCCTTTCCCCATAGGAAACATGTGGTATGTATTTTTGTCAATAGATGGCAGTGGCCATTGTTTATTTTATGAACTTCCAATGTAAGACGCTGCTCCTCTTATCCTCTCCAAGTTCATAACTTTCAAAGCATGGAAAAAATACTAAATATTGAATGTTGGTGAATCTAAATTTTTTTTTCTACTTTGTACCGCTCTAGCATCCAAAGTGTTCCTTTATAATTGTACGGTTTGATTTAAAACTTCAGGTTAGCTTGGGAATATAAACATCAACAAAAATTATGCTCTACATTTTAAAAACCAACTTGCAGACACTTTAAGATACAAATGGCGTCTGAAATGTAACTTGCTTGTAAGTATGGTTGTGACTGTATGTGACACTGTTAGTGTCATTTTACATAGCTTGAAAAAGTTGACATTTTTACTAAGGAGTACTTAGGGTTCCAAAGTGAGTTAATAACTATGTAGTGATATTTGCTAAAGTGTTCCAAAAAAAAAGACTTCTTAGTATTGACTTGTGAATGTCTTTTAAGCTTTGAAATAATAAAAGTCATTGTTGGATTTATCCAAGCTTTTTAAACTTTGTGGTAGATGTTGTGATAAATACTATCTAGTCTGCTTGATGATGTCTACCTCAAACTTTGCTCCAGTTTCAAAGTTTCAAGGAAGTTCACAAAGTTTTATTCACTTCCTAATTTAATAATGAGAGAATTGCCAGGTCCTGTGTAAGATTGTAAAGCCTCGCATTCTTTTTACTTTAGCTTTTTTCTCTTCATCCTGGCAATAAGAATTTTGATTTCTTGACCCTTCCTGTATAGTAAAATCATTGAATTTTATTTTAAATACGCTCATTTTTATTTTAACTGCTCTTTATTTGCAAGTACAGGTACATATTAAGATTCATGCATTGGTATTGGTTACTGTATGTGATTAGTTATATCTCCTCGCTATCTCTCTCTCTCCTCTCTCTCTCTCTCGTCTCTCTCCCAATCTCTCCTCCTCTCTCTCTCTCTCTCTCTCTCTCTCTCTCACCATGCCATTGTGCTTATTCTTTCTTATTTTTTAATTATTTTGTTAATTAGTCCTACAACTCAAAAAGATGGAAAGTGTGAATCTTGTGGTTTGATTTTTTAGTAGTTACCCTTAGCTCAAAGACTAATTTTTCTTAGTTTTTCTCCATGACAATCCATGAAATTGATACTTTTATAGTATTGGAAAAGCAACCTTAATGTGTATTTGATATAAAACTTTTTTTTTCAACATTTTTCTCATCTGGCAATTTGGAAAGTGTATCCTTTTGAATACTCTGTCCTAAGGAATAAGCAATGATTCACATATGAAGAAGCATAAAAAACAGGTTTTGTCAGGGAAATTTACTTTTGACCAGGTTTTTATTTTATTTATTTTTATATTTTATTTATTTATTTATTATTATTTTTTCTTACGGAATTTGCAAAGGTGTGTACTTATCACAGGACTTTCTGGTGATGGCAAATATGTTCTAAATGTTTTGCAGGTGGGTCAATTTTTCAGTTTTTACTTTTATATTTTATTACAGCATTAGCATTCACCCTGTTCCTCATCATTTTTTAGAACATAATTATCGTCTTATTTAATACCAATTTTTTTATACAAATACGTAGTAATGGAGATATGCTATAATTTGGTGAAGATGACCCCAATAGTCAGATCCCAAGCCAAGTGAAGAGTGAATTTTTCTTAGCATGGTTGTGATAGCAGAATAGCTATGAAAATTTAATTTGCAAATCTTATCACTTTCCAAGCTAATATACTAGTATTCAAGAAGGAAAAAGATATAAAACCCTTCCATTGAGTCATAATCCTGCATAAGATTTCCATGTAGTATCACTGAAACTTTGTTACAATCCAACATAAAGTTTGAAACCTGGTAAATGTACATATACGTAATGTACAGTAAGTTCTTGTGGCTCCATATTTTCTTGAGTGACATTTGTGAGCAGATCTATATTAAATCTTTATTTGAACTTGAATGGAAAGACAGGACTGCTTTATTTTCAGTTTTTGTACCAATATACCTTGTAAATTTTTCATCTTGTCTATTTTAAAATTTCAGGAATGGTTTGTGACAAACATTTTCATGTGATTGGTGTGTCTAGCTAAATGGAATAAGACTCTTAGTGCTGGATTTTAGAAATAGTGACAAATCTGGTTTTTTTTTCCTGAAAATTAAGCAATTTTAGTTTATTTTGGTCAAATTAAATTCAGTTTATTAGTTTACTTTGGTCAAATTAAATTCAGTATATCAGTTTATTTTGGTCATATTAAATTCAGTATATCCAATAGATATTGCATGATTGAGTAAGGATTCATTTACCATTTGTTTTATTTTCAGGATACTTTTGGTAATGGACAAGTTTTAAGAGAAATAAGTTCCATATAGAGGGATAATTTTCTGCTGTCCAGCCTGTATGTTTCATAGTACTTATCCAGAGGGCAAATACTTTTCATGTTTATAATTTGTAATTTCATGGGACCACAGATCTTTTAGTAACAGTTCAAAATATCATGGTAAAAGTTGCCCATTTGAATTTCAGATCTCTTCATGCTCTTTTTTTTTTTTTTTTTTTTTTTTTTTTTTTTTTTTTTTTTTTTTTTTTTTGTCTTTTGGTTCCTGTATTGTGTTATTACGCTTAGTAGTACCGTGACATTTCTCTGAGAACTTTACCAGCTCATTATAATCCTATTCAAGTATGAGGAACAGTAATAATTTACAGAAGCAGTGACATTAGTAAATTGCCATTTTCAGTTCCAGCAAGTGATTTCATTTATATGCTGTCTACCTCTGCCTCATTTATTTAAATCAAACATTGGCCACCTGTACAGATTATTCTTGGTTCTTTTAGAAAACATTTGCTGGTTCCAAGTGCTTTTAAGCTGTCTGTACAGTTGGCTTTATGAGTTGCCCATAGATTCTCATTTTGCTAATTACAAGGATATTAGCTGCTGCATAGTGGAACAGCCAGATTTTTCCTTGGCTTGCCAGTATGTCTACAGAGAAATTCATGTAGCCACCTGTAGTATACAATTTTATATGACAAGTCCAGTAGTCCTCAGTCTTTATAATTACACTTAATACACTTAACCTCAGTCTTTATAATTACACTAATACACTTGGCAGATGAATAAGTTAATGACATTTTTGGCTAAAATTTCAGTTGGATAGTAGTATATTCGTTTTGCAAATCATATTAATTAGCTGTAGTATGTATTATGTGTGAAATTAATTCAGCCACACTGACTTGAGTTATGAGAAGAAAGGGTGTCATAAAGGAATGTATTCTCTTGCATTACCATTTTTAGAGAGGTTCATTAGTCTCCAGTATTTTTAGTAATGTATCTTAATGTCTTATATTTTAATGGAAAAACCGACAGCATGAGGAGGGATGACATGATTAGATCTGTTCACAAAGTCTTTGGTAGTCTGGCTCCCTTGCATCTGTTCCTTGCAGCTGGGCTGCACATTTGGGATTGCTGCTGTCTTCCAGCCTGGATATGTTCTATGTATTTTCACTCTCTTGAGGGTCTTCCTAAGCTCAGATGACACTTAATTGAACAGCTCTTTGGCCAATGGGGCAATGGTTTTTGGCTGTCCTTTTCTTGTGATTAATTTTTCTGATTTTTTCTCACTTAGAGAAGTTAGCAGCTGTTAATTGGATGATGAGTCCTCTCCCTCTACACTATATACTCATACTACAGAGTCCTTAGTTTGATGTGATGTGCAAAATTCTTATTACCCATGGTCTTTGGTTCCCATAATAAACAATCTTATCTTCAAAGATTGTTGGTTTGCTTGTGATATTCTTTTGTAATTGCCTCAGCCTTTTTAAAGGGTTTTATAAAGAAAACAAACTCCAAACTGTGGCAGCACTTTCCAAGTCATTTATGAGTTGGCTTCTGTAATTCCAGAGACTTCCATGAAGCTCTGAGATGATTTTTGATGGTAGTCCTCATAGCCTCACTTGTCAGGTTTTGAGTTCCTGTTAGATACATTAATCTTGCTTTTTGTCCACTCAAGACTGTGTTCAAATTTGTCCTTTCGTCTTTGTCTTTGTGTCTGTTAGTATGCCCAGGAGTTTGGTAACTAAGGCTGTACATCTAGTAAGGGCTCATTCTTGGACTTAAAGCTTTGCTGCCTCGCCCAGCTTTTTGAAAGTTTTTACAGTTTGGCTTGTGGGATGCTATAGTCTTGCTCCAGCATTTTGTACTGTACAGCACTCTGACTCTCATCTGGTCCTTTTCTTGAGTCAGCAAAATCTACCTTGATTAAGGTCTTGTTTTTTTTTTTTTTTTTTTTTTTTTTTTTGTCAAGTCAACAATTTGTGTGTGTGTGTGTGTGTGTGTGTCACGTCAACAAATTTCTTAGAAGACTCTTGCACGGCTCAGGATGAACACTTAAGTTTTGAGCACCCTTCTGTGCTCTTCTCTGCTGTTTACTTTTACCAAGGGCTCTTTGCTATTCTTAGAGCAGTCCTTTGGTATTTGTTATTATCCTTTGCAAGCTTTTTACCAACACTTGTAATGCTATGGTTGTTTCACATCAAGTCGCGATAAGTCCTGAGCTACAGGTCAAGGAATTATAGTAATTCATCCTGTTCCTCTTTATAATAACTTTATTTCATATCACTTTAGCACACATAGAGAAGTGTTTTTCTTGTGGTAAATTCCTTTACACTTCAGGTGCATAGGAAGTATAATGTCTACTAGCATCCATATACTTATGGAAGCTACCCGGATTTCTGAGGTCATCATTGGCTCCTTTGTCATGGATGGAAGTTATATCTGGGTCTTGTATTCTGTTGAGAGGCTTACTTGCTTCATCCTTTCTTCTAAATTGCAATCCATGCAGATTATTATTTATGAAGTTTATTTATTATGAACAAAGATGGAATTTGCCACAGAAGAACGAGACTGCGAGCTGGGTTTGTGCAACAAACTTTTCTTTCACTTCTCAAGGTCAGTGTCATGGAGTCCATTTCACACAGAATAAGGCTAATTAAGAGTTAATGGGTTTGTATAAAAATTTGTTTTATTGTTTAAACATTATTTTATCAGTACCAGAATTGTAGAAACATCAGAATCATTTATAATCAACAGATTCACAAAACCATAATATAATTGTGATAAAAGAATAATTGAGTAAAAACATTCTTTCTCAAATAAATGCTTGAAATTAATATTTTTGAATGGCAAGAAGTCTATAATTTAGTAGAAAGTTTCTGTTATAGAAATTTGTTGTATTTGGTTATTTAATCCATATGCTTACCCTTAGCTTCATCTCCAAGGATAAACAAATTGCAAATGCATATATTTAAAGTACACCTAAAGTATTGGAGAGAATGTTACTCTAACACTTTCATGCATATAATCAGGTACTGGAAAAATTGATAACTAGCAATGATGTTGCAAGGACACAACATGGAAAGTAACTTTTAAATACTTGTAATTTTGTTTAGCATTTTATGACAGCTTTCATTTACAGGTATTCACATAATTCCTTACATTACAGTTGGATCGATAACAGTTTATGGAAGGTAACTTGAGGCACTTGTAATTCAAGTTTTATTTTTGGACAGGTATCACATTCAGGTATTCTCTTTAGCAGTTATGATAGCTTGGTTGAATACAGTGTAGATTATTACTTTTGGGTTATGATTTATTTAAGGTGTTAGGGAGGCCATGGAAGACTATTAGTTCAATTTGTTTTTTGAAGAGCCTTCAGTGTTGGTTTAGCATTGAGTATTGCCAAGAATATAGTTTTCTCAATCATGAGAAGGTGTGTTGTAATCAAATAATCTGAAGTACAAGTACATTGATTTAAAAAAAAAAAACATCATTCCATTCATTTTTAGATTGCGATATAATTGTTTGAAATGAAAGATTGTGGGAGAAGAAAGTTTTGATACCAGTGAAGAGTGTTTTGGAATGGAAGTCAAATCCAAAGTATTTGTTGTGATGTAAATGTTAAGTTACTGGTAATCGGTAGTCTTAGTTTAAAAGTTATACTGTGTCATTGTATCTGTGTATTGTTTAGATGTCATTCATTATATAAACATAGCACATAGTCTAAAAAGAAAAGGCAATGTCGGTGAGAGGCAGTCACAAGATTGTGAAATTTAGTCTGGAAAAAAAATGTAAAAATGAAAAATATATATTACAATAGGGTTTGCTAATTTATGCTGGGACCCTAAAAATGATTGCTATGTAGCTGTGTCTGTTGAGATTCTTGTCAACAAGTAGGTTATTGTCAGAATTGCACCAACAATGGCAGTGTGGTATGATGGCGCTGAAAATCACTTTAAATGTTAATATTAAACTTATCAAAAGCGATAGTTTCTCTCAGAAAATGGTAGTTACTACTTGTGAGAAGAAATTTATGAAACACTTACCTTTATGACATGATATATTGTATACCATTCTTTCCTCAGATTTTAAACTGCAAACGTTTGTATGCTTTTGTGCAATATGAAAATAGAAGGATTAATGTTGTGAATAAGCTATGCTATGTCTTTCATGATAGCCAGTGAAATAATTACTGTCCCTAAGCCCTTTTCCTAATTATTCAGAATGCCATACTAATTACCATAATGTTTCAATTGTAGTATTTGTAATGGTTACAGAGTTCACTGGTTATTTTTAAGGTATCTCATACTGACAGTGAGTTGTAAGTTACATATTTAGTATTAGTGCAGTGTGTGTGTAGCTGTATTGCAAGTATGTACTGTATATTTAAAGATGAAATTCAGTAACTTGCCTGTTAAGTCAACTTAATCTTTTTATATAGTTTTCTACTACTGTATAAGATACCATTGTATAAAATAGGGATATGATGAATTTTTCATTGCAATACTTCTTATCATATATATAAAATATATATATATATGTAAATATATCCTAATCTTTCTTAACTGTTATTTCATTAGCAAAAACACACGCAAACATGACTGATCTCAGGACTTCTTTCTCCATGGGAGGAGAAATACTCCCAGAAGGCTAAACTCAGCCAAGACAGTGTTAGAGTTATTTTACTTAGCATGAGATCTTATAATAGAATGTAATATTGGGACAGCAAATATTTAAAATGGAAATGTTTTTGTTCTTCATCAAGCGAAGATACAATTGTTATTGAACTAGTTTCATCAATGGTGCTGATATTCACCAAATTAGAAAAGATATTCTTAGATAACAAGAGTTTTATGGTTACATTGGAGGGTAGTTTTGTTGATTAGGATAACAGCTGCAATAGCTTGCACCTAGTATTAGATTTGAGTTCAATTGGATTCTTTAGGAAAGTCCCAGAACTAGGCATCATAAAGTTAATGCCAAAAAAATTATAGGAAGCATATCATCACTAACATTGCTATAAACCATCTGCATCTGCTATTTCTGCTTAAGAACCTTTATGTGGCCTTGTATAGGTAGTGTCTTAAGTGTCTAATCTTGATATTAGTCATCAAAAGTAATTCTCATAAAGGTATTATATAGTGCACCATTAATTTTTACATTAATTATTAAATTATGATAATAATAGTGCCTTGTCTTTTTCCTCCTCATTCTCTTTTTACAAAAACCCTAAAAAAAAAAATTATATACGTGGGGGTTACTGCTTTCAGTGCACCTAGCATAAGGGGTAAATAACCATGGTAAATTTAAGTTCTAGATAAAATTGCGTGTGAAAATCCAGTGATAGCTTTGATCTGGTTTAATTTTTAATCATATTCATTAGTCCATAAAGTGCTATTTATTAAAGATAGTATGTTTTACAGATGGTCATATTTTAATGGGCCATAGCAGTTGCAGCTTTGACTGGTTTATTGGCATCCCCATGTGGGCAGGGGTTCAATATATTTCTACATTTACACCAGCTTCATTTGATATGTGTCATGTAACCTTTCTTACTGTACAAGAGAATTTCAGAACAATGGTGTTGCTGAAAAATATAAATGTGAGGTGATATAATTTTAATTATAAATTTTCATACAATCAACATACCTGTCAGATATATACATAGCTAAGACTCCGTCGTCCCCGACAGAAATTCAAATTTCGCGCCACTCGCTACAGGTAGGTCAGGTGATCTACCGGCCTGCCCTGGGCGGCAGGACTAGGAACCATTCCCGTTTTCTATCATATTTTCTCTGTCGCCGGTGGTATCAACATTGTTGCTATTACCTCCTGACTTAGATTCTTATTTCATCCTTTGATCATCGTTTATCGGCTTTTTGGTGACGTATCTGGATCGTGTTTTTGGCATTCGCTACTGTGGACTGATTTTGGACTTGCTTTTTGGAATTTTCTCAGTATGTCTGATTCAAATGTGAGTGTGAGAATGTGTGTGAATGTAGGCTGCAGGGTGAGGATACCGAAAACTTCGGTTGATCCTCACACTGTATGTCGTAAATGTAAGGGGTTTTCAGTGTTCTGCTACTAATACTTGTCATGAATGTGAGGGATTAAATGCAGAAGAATGGAAGACTTTAACTTCTTATTTGAAGAAGTTAGAGAGGGATAGGGTTAGACGTCTGAAAGGTGTGAGTACAAGGCCTATTGAGCCTTTTATTGATACTTATTCTAATCCTGATGATTTGGATTCTCCCTATTTGTCTAATTCACAAGCTTTACTTTCGGAATCGGCCTCGGAAATCGCCGATCTGAAAGCTACAATTCAGCAGATGAAGTCCAAATGCGGACTTACAAGGTAAGGCTAGTGAAAGTGAACATTACAGTGAAGTGAGTTCTCCCAGTGTTGTGGAGGGGGCGTTTGATCGTCCCTGCGACGCTCCCAGGCCTAGACCTCTTCCAAGCTCCCATGCCCAGAGGAGAAGGAAAGTCGAAAGCCTTAAGGAGGTCGTGGGGAATCCCCAACGGTCAGACGTCCCTTCAGCAGCTCTGTTTCGTTGCAGGCTGCTCAGGGGCGCTTTAGAAAAAGCGTCTACGTGGAGTGTTTCTCATCTCTCCCTCTCCCTCACCTAAAAAAAAAAAAAAAAAAAAAACGAGGGTGGAAGGAGTCGGATTTATCTAGGCCTCTGAAACGGCATTTGAAAGAACCGAATTAGATTTCGAAGCCCGGAGCGTTCTCAGAGAAGCACCTCATCTATTAAAGAAGGCGAAGGTGGCGTCAGCGTCACCCGACTTGGACGTGGAAGAACACTTTCCTACTTCTCCCCCGATTGAAGATGACGTGGGAGAAGCTTCAAGGAAGATTCTCTTGGCAGTACAGGAGCAACTAGCCTCTTTGGTGGGAGTGTTAGCGAGGGATCCTCCTCGTAGGAAGGACGTTGCTCTTCCAATCAAGAAGTCTCGTCCTCTCTCCCCTGCAAAGCGAGAGGCGTCATGCAGACGTGAAGCTTCCAAACATATCGCAGAGGCTTCGGTTTCGAGAGCGAGATCGGGAGAATCTTACAGCAGACACGTAACGCCAGATAGACGTGAGGCGTCTTCTAGGCATGAAGCGTCATTTAAAGCTGCTCATAGGCGCGAGGCTCCAACCAAGGTATTGGCGCCAGTTAGGACGCCTGTTGAGAGCGAAGCGTCTTCCAGGCGCGAGGCGTCATCCAGACGTCAGCAGCCAGACAAGCGGGAGGCGTCAGCCAGGACGCTTGGCGGACGAGAAGCGTCATCCAAGCGGGAAGCGTCATCCATTTATGGAGAGAAGCCTAGGCTGTTGGCGCCTTCCAAGACTATTAAAGCTGTGAAGAGGAAGGAATATCATTCCCTTAGCCCCTCTCCTATCAGGAGTTTGTCTCCCCCAGAGGAAAGACGTACTGAATTGTCAGCGGAGACTCATCTAGACCCCGAGTTAGAAGTAAACTCGGAGGAGGAGTATCAGGGAAGAGAAGGACTGTCGAACTATAAAGTTTTGACAGCCTTGCTTCTAGAGGAGTATGGAGACGACTTGACTCCTGCCTCTCCTCCTTCTCCGTGCTCTCTTTTCTCGAGTGCTAAGACGAAGAAATCTTCGTCTTTTTCTTTGAATGAAGCCCCGCCATTTTCGATGAAGAGGGCTCTTCAGTCTTTAGACTCATGGATGAAGTCGAAGAAGAGTTGGTAAGAACGGTCTTCTGCATGCCTCCAGCGAAACTAGCTGGTAAAAGAGGCATTTGGTATCAGACGGGAGAGAATATGGGTATTTCTCTTCCGTCTTCGTCAGAAGCGGACTTTTCGACCTTAGTTGACGCTTCACGTAGACAAGGTTTGAACTCTGCCCGTATAACTTGGGGCATTTCTGAACTGGACCATCTCCTCAAGGGACTCTTTCATGTATTGGAAGTTTTCAACTTCTTAGATTGGTCCCTTGGGGTGATGTCCAAGAAAGCCCATGATTCTGAAGGACTCGAACCAGAAGTCCTTCTGTGTATTTTGTCTTGTATAGACAAAGCGGTTCAGGATGGCTCGGTTGAGATCTCCTCTTTATTTGGAGCAGGTCTTCTTAAAAAGAGGACAGTGTATAGTGCCTTTTTGACCAAAGCGGTCTCCCACTCTCAGAGGGCAGCGCTACTGTACTCGCCTTTGTCTGACTTTTTGTTCCCTTCTCAGTTGGTGAAAGACATTTCTCGTTCATTAACTGAGAAGGCGACTCAAGACCTTCTGACGCAGTCAGCAAGGAAGAAGAAACCTGCTACTGCAACGGACAAGAAAGGACCGAGTACATCAGTTCAGCCCTTTCGAGGTGGCCCAACCTCCAGAGCTCCCACAAGAAGGAAGGCTCCTGAGAAGAGAGGTAGATCTGCCTTTCGTCCCTTTAAAAAGGGAAAGTGATGCTTCTCTCCTCCAAGCACCAGTAGGTGCCAGGCTCCTGGGATTTGTGGAGGCCTGGGCACTTATAAACGCAGACGCTTCATCGATGTCTGTAATAAGGAAGGGATATCGTATCCCTTTCCTGAACACTCCTCCCCTAACGTCAACACCGAGGGAACTAACAGCCAAGTACAAGGATCCTGTGCTGAGGGATACTCTTCGATCGATGGTGGAGCAGATGTGGGACAAGAGAGCGATAGAACTAGTACTGGATCAAAACTCCCCGGGGTTTTACAATCGCCTTTTTCTGGTTGCGAAGGCCTCGGGAGGCTGGAGACCAGTACTAGACGTCAGCTCTCTGAACAAATTTGTTCAGAAGGAGAAGTTCTCGATGGAGACTTCTGCCTCAGTTCTTGCGTCATTGCGACAAGGAGATTGGATGGTGTCTCTAGATCTCCAGGACGCCTATTTTCACGTCCCGATCCACCCTTCATCGAAGAAGTACCTCCGTTTCATGACGGGGGGAAGGATCTTTCAGTTCAGAGCCTTGTGTTTCGGCCTTTCCACAGCTCCTCAGGTCTTCACAAGCCTGATGAAGAATGTGGCGAGGTTTCTTCACCTCAAAGGAGTAAATATCTCTCTGTATCTGGACGACTGGCTCATCAGGGCCAGATCAGAGAGACAGTGCTTGCAGGACCTTACGTTGACTTTAGACCTGATCAGAGCGTTGGGATTACTCGTGAACCTCGAGAAGTCGCAGCTGACCCCCAGACAGAACTTAGTCTATCTGGGGATTCAGATGGATTCTCGGGGTTTTCGAGTATTTCCTTCGCAAGAGAGAATCGCAAAAGGTTTGCAGAAAGTCTCTCTCTTCTTAAGGAAGGAACAGACGTCGGCGAGGGAATGGTTGAGCCTTCGAGGGACCCTTTCCTCGCTCTGAACAGTTTCTTCCCGCCCCTAGGAAGACTTCATTTACGTCCGCTTCAATTCTTCCTCAAGAGGTCTTGGAGTTGGAAAACTGGACAACTTTCAGACGCCTTTCCCATTCCAGTGGAGATAAGACCGCACTTGGAATGGTGGTTGCCCCCTCTGAAAGAGAACAAAGGGATCTCACTAAAAATCCAGAACCCAGACCTAGTGTTGTACTCCGACGCGTCGGAGAAAGGTTGGGGAGCAACATTAGGCTTGAAGGAGGTGTCAGGCACCTGGGAAACAGCGCAGGTGTCTTGGCACATAAACTGCAAAGAGCTCTTCGCCGTACACCTGGCTTTGAAGAGTCTAGAACCTCTTGTTTCGAACAAAGTAGTGCAAGTAAATGTGGACAACACCACGGCACTTGCCTACATTCGAAAACAAGGAGGGACTCACTCCTCGTTCCTTTACGAACTGACGAAAGATCTTTTACTTTGGACGTCTCAGAGGAACATCTCCCTTCTTACAAGGTTCGTTCAGGGAGTAAAGAATGTGAGGGCGGACAGACTCAGCAGGAGGAACCAGGTCCTTCATACAGAGTGGACCCTACACGAAGAGGTGTGTCAAGATCTCTGGTCTCTGTGGGGGACCCCTCATGTGGATCTCTTCGCCACATTCATCTCCAAAAGGCTGGCAGTCTTTTGCTCGGTCGTGGAAGACCCCAGAGCTCTTATGGTAGACGCCTTCCTGCTGGATTGGTCTCACGTAGACGTCTATGCTTTTCCTCCATTCAAAATCCTGGGACTAGTACTGAAAAGTTTTGTGGCTTCAAAGGAGACGAGGATGACATTGATAGCCCCCTTTTGGCCGGCTCAAGATTGGTTCACGGAGGTGGTGGAGTGGATCGTAGACTTTCCCAGATCCCTACCAAGAAGGATGGATCTTCTCAGACAGCCACACTTCAAGAGGTATCATCAAAACCTCCCCGCTCTCGCTCTGACTGCCTTTCAACTATCGAAAGACTCGTCAGAGCGAGAGGGTTTTCTCGCGAAGTTGCAAGCGCAATCGCGAGAGCCCGCAGAACCTCCACTAGGCAAGTATATCAGTCAAAGTGGGAGGTTTTTAGAAGGTGGTGTAGAACTAAGAAGTTGTCCTCCTCCACTACCTCTGTAGCGGAAATTGCGGATTTCCTTCTATTCCTGAGAGAGCAATCTCATCTGGCTGTATCCACAATAAAGGGATACAGAAGTATGCTCTCGGCAGTCTTCAGGAATAGAGGATTAGATCTGGCAGATAACAAAGATCTCCACGATCTCATAAGGTCCTTTGAGACTTCAAAGTCTAAGGAACCAGTCCCTCCTAACTGGAACCTAGATGTGGTTCTCAAGTTCCTTTCATCCGAAAGGTTCGAACCTCCTCATCTGGCATCGTTTAGAGACATCACCAGAAAATGCCTATTCCTATTATCTTTAGCTAGGGCAAAGAGAATTAGTGAATTACATGCTCTGCAGGATAAAGTAGGATTCAAGGGAGACTCAGCTATTTGCTCGTTTAAGACCCTGTTTTTAGCTAAAAACGAGAATCCCACGAATCCCTGGCCTAAGTCATTCGAAGTCAAAGGCATATCGAGTCTCGTAGGAAGAGAAGCAGAGAGGTCTCTATGCCCTGTAAGAGCTCTGAAGTTCTACCTTCAGAGAAAGCATCAGATGGGAGGCTCTAGACAAGGTCTTTGGTGCGCGGTAAAAGACCCCACAAGACTGATGTCCAAGAATGCTCTGGCATTCTTTGTGAGGAACGTCATTACAGACGCGCATAAGGTCTGCCCTGACGAAGAGTTTCGACTGTTGAAAGTGAAAGCTCATGAAGTGAGAGCAGTAGCAATGTCTCTCTCGTTTCATAAGAATATGTCGCTTAAAAATATCATAGATACGACATTTTGGAGGTGCAACTCAGTATTTGCATCTCATTACTTGAAAGACGTTCGTGTGACCTATGAGAAGTGTTTTTCTCTGGTCCGTTCGTATCGGCGGATACGATCCTGGGTACGGGAGCCGACACCAATCCTTAAGTATATACTTTCCTTCTTTTTGGATATGGTCTGGAGTCTCTTCTAACAAGAAGGACTTGGTTTAGCACGGGCGGCCGTCTATGTTGTTCAGTAAGAGACTCTTGTCATATCTAATTAGATGAGTATAAAATTTTTTTTTTTTTAGAAAATTATGTATGTGTGCGTAGTGTGTTTTTTGAGTTATGGTTGTTGTGAAGAGTTCGGGGATAACTCGGAACAATCTTTATTTCTAACATGTGGTTAGGATCAGGTGGTCGGGATTGGTTGTGTGCTCCTTCATAAGGTGTATTGTCATATAAGTGGATCAGCACCCATTGACAAAGTCCTTTCAGGCTCTGCCGAGTAAGCGGATAAGACCCCTTCGGCAGACCCACAAGAACTCTTGGCCATAGATCATATATCTCGCTAAAGTTTCTTGAGGTGATGCAGACTACTGGGCAAACACCCAGAATCTACCACCTATCAGGTAGGAACCAAGGTTTTATTTATACCTACAACATATGTTGTTTACCTGTCTATTCCATAAAGTAGCTGTCTCTTACCCTCCACCAAAGGGTGCCAATCAGCTATGTATATATCTGACAGGTAAGTTGATTGTATGAAAATGATATTGTTATGTTACAATAAAGTTTCATACATACTTACCTGGCAGATATATACAATTAAAGGCCCACCCAGCCTCCCCGCAGGAGACAGGTGGAAGAGAGAAAATATGATAGAAAACGGGAATGGTTCCTAGTCCTGCCGCCCAGGGCAGGCCGGTAGATCACCTGACCTACCTGTAGCGAGTGGCGCGAAATTTGAATTTCTGTCGGGGACGACGGAGTCTTAGCTATGTATATATCTGCCAGGTAAGTATGTATGAAACTTTATTGTAACATAACAATATCATTTTGAATTTATTCTACTGTGAAAACAGATGCATTATGTGGTAAGAAATAGTTTTATTAGGTGGAATGGGAGCAAATCCTACACCTGATACTGATTTGGAACCATCAGCATGAATTGCAGCTTGGACCTTTGCATCTTGGATTTTTTTTTTTTTTTTTTTAATTCACATACATTCTTTGCCTAAACAATACAGGTGAGCACAAGTTGAAACCATAGGGGCAGTCTTAGGTGGAGGCAACTGTATTTATGGAAGAAATCTGAACTTACTGATTCACTGAGATCACTAGCTGTGATTGGGAAGGTTGAAGATGGGTTATTAATAAAAATGTTCATGTTCAAAT
Organism: Macrobrachium nipponense; assembly: GCF_015104395.2. Taxonomy (NCBI): domain Eukaryota; kingdom Metazoa; phylum Arthropoda; class Malacostraca; order Decapoda; family Palaemonidae; genus Macrobrachium; species Macrobrachium nipponense. Next base: position 26,635,312 of record NC_087215.1, on the reverse strand, counting down.
TACATTTTAGTGAAAATAGCTTGCTTTTGTTTTCACTTTATTTCACAGTTATTAAGTTATAGTGTACAGGTAGGGTTTTGCTTTTAGCTACCATTATTGAATGTTTTGCTGTTTTAACTTCTGGTATTGATTATATTTGAAGACAAATTTAAAAGCAGTGGTGCCTATTCTTAGTCCTTTCTTATGAATAGATTCCAAGTTTTTATATATATATGTTTGTATGTGTATTTGAATTTGTAGCCTAGTAGTACAGATAATACAGTTGTACTGTATATCAACAATAATGTTAATTTATCAGCTAGCAATATTTACAATATATAGGACATGAAATGATTAAGTAAAGGATAATAATTACCTGTTGGCTGTATATGAAGTTTTTCACTCATTAACTGGAGTGTATATTGATAAATGGTACCTAAAATACTATTGTGCTTCCCATCAAATTTTATCATATATGTATTTTATAATGTTATATGCAAGATTGTTAAAGGATGTGTATCAGTAACAACTCCCCTCCTTGACAGCATTTGCTGGATAGTCTTTTAATAAGTGACTGGGACTTTGAAAAAGGCTGGTATCAAACTTATCATCATCTGCAGTAGTTCCTACAAACATAAAAAAAAAAAATCTCTGGCACACCAGACTACATACATGTAGTACCTTAAAAATTCTCTCATCTCAGAGAGAGAGAGAGAGAGAGAGAAAGTATGTGTTTATCTCTTTTAATCTGTCAGGACTATTTCTCTTTACTAGCAACTAGCAACAAAAAATTATTTTTTTGTCTTGCAAAGAGGTATATTACCTTTACGAGCATTTTTAAAACACTATGAACACACAAGCAGTGTGCATGTGTTAATACCAATTGGTTAAAGAGACTTCCAGAGAGTGAATTTTCTGTACACACATACGTACTTTCCTTTGATGCCAAGTTAATGTGACAACTCTCTTACCCTTGCTGTCAGTTTTTTGACATTTGTGACAGGTTTACCCTGCCCCTCTTTCTAAGTCTCTGGCAAAAAGGGGATGAGACATATGCTGTTAAAATTTTACATAATTTATTAATTTAAAACTAAAACCTTACTAATTTATTTTAGTAGTAGCACTTTCTTTAATGGATTGATATTGTTGCTGTTTGCATTAATATTATTTGAAAATTAGTAATCATTTATTATACAAAAAACACATCTCAGAAAGAGAGAATTATTTTTATTTAATATCATTTAATCACATTAAACTTGATACAGTATTAATACTTGTTTGTTTGTATGGTGTTTTTACATTGCATGGAACCAGTGGTTATTCGGAAACAGGACCAACGGCTTGACGTGACTTCCAAACCACGTTGAGAGTGGACTTCTATCACCAGAAATACACATATCTCACTCTTCAAAATATTAATATTTGAAAATTAATCATTTTTGTATCATAAACATGTATTTTAGTTATGAAAATATTCAAATACACCAATTAGTGAATGTTTACAGACGGAAAACCCATAAATGAGTCCTCCCGTGAATAATTTTTAGATAGGTTTCACAGAAAAATCTACAAATGCATGTTTATGATACAAAAATGATTAATTTTCAAATATTAATATTTTGAGGAGTGAGATATGTGTATTTCTGGTGATAGAAGTTCACTCTCGACGTGGTTCGGAAGTCTCGTCAAGCCATTGGTCCCGTTGACAAATAACGACTGGTTCCATGCAATGTAAAAACACCAAACAAACAAACAAGTATTAATACTGTATTAAGTTTAATAAGATTAAATTATATTAAATAAAAATAATTCTCTCTTTCTGAGATGTATTTTTTGTATGATAAATGATTACTAATTTTCAAATAATATTAATGCAAACGGCAATAATATCAATCCATTAAGAAAATGTTACACCTTTAAAACTTTCTTCACTCTTAATTTTCCTTTCAGTGCCAAATGACCTCAGGTCCCAGTGCTTGGCCTTTGGCCTACATTTTATATCCTAATTACAATTCTACATCAGACAGTTAATCTTGATAAAAGAAATACCGAACAAGCAAAAATAAAGGGCAAAGAGACTGCCTTGCTTTTTAATACACCCTTGTGAACACACTATGGATGAAGCGCCTCAGTGGCATGATCGGTATGGTCTTGGCCTGCCACTCGGTGGCTGCGAGTTAGATTCTTGGGCATTCCAATGAGGCGTGAAAGATGTGTATTTCTGGTGATAGAAGTTCACTCTCGAAGTGGCTTGGAAGTCACGTAAAGCCGTTAGTCCCATTGCTGAATAACCCCAGCAACAAAAACACTATGGGGCAGTGGTTACTTCTGATTGATTGATTTACAGGTTTAAGGCACACATGCCAAGCACTGGGGCAACTAAGGCCATTCAGTGCTGAAACAGAAACAGTGAAAAGGTTTGTTAGGTGTAACAGGAGAAAAACTTAGCATGAATCAATTGTTAGGAGAGGGTGGACAGTAAGATGGAAGAAAGAGAATATGAGTTGAGTTGAATATAATATTTAGGCCAAAGGCCAAGCACTGGGACCTATGAGGTCATTCAGCACTGAAATGGAAATTAACAGTTAAAGGTTTGAAAGGTATAACAGGAGAAATCAAGTGTTATGAGGGTGGAAAGTAAGATGAAGAAAGAAAATGAAAGGAGGTACAGTAAAAGGAATGAAAGTGGTTGCAGCTAGGGGCTGAAGAAACACTGCAAAGAACCTTAAGTAATGCCTACAGTGCACTGCACGAGGTCCACTGATGGCTACCCCCTACGGGGGATTGAGAATATGAACTTGGGTACAGTTAAAAGGAATCAAAGCTGTTGCAGCTACGTTCGTTTGATAGGGGTCGAGCTCTGTAAACTCACGAGCCCAAAAATATATGTTCTAACTCTGTCTTATGGGTCAAGAGTCAGTCTCCTCCCCGGCACCTGAGAAGCTGACAAACCCATCTGCTGTGGTGAGCACACAGACTGTTGTCACATTCACTGAATAACTATTCAGGGTTATCTCAACCACTCGAGATTATTGTCTGCAACCTCATTTTCATCTTTGCAGGGTGAATCTTTGGCTAAGGATGAACAGAAAACTGCAGTATGTCAAAAAAAGTCAGTCATGCATCATTGTGGCAAGGACACGGCTACATCTACCTACCCTGGGCCTCTCTTTATCGTACAGTTAAAAAACAAGGTCATGTAACATTGCATGGCCTCGAATTCCCCTTCCCCTGAAGAGCACATCTTCAGCTTAAGACACGCAGAAACTGTGGTGGCATCACTAAAAACAGAAACCTGGAACAGTTCTCATAGGAAAATACAGGAAAGAGAAGTCCTAGAACAGTAAGAACTCATGTACGTACTTTGGTACTGAAGAAATGCTCGTCCATTTCCTGAAGGATAACAGAAAGAAGGGGAAAGACAATGATCTGAGCAGGAACAGCACTGACAGCAGATGCATGGTGGGGGAGGTATATCCAGGGAAGACACAGTTGTGGCCTGCAGCAAAGATGAAGGAATGGAATGTGATTTTGGCATAAAGCCAAGCACTCGGACGCAAAGATGAAGGAGAAGGCTCGACTTCTGCAACTCATTCGAAAGACAGGGGGAATGAAGTAGCTCCTGAAGCTATGACACGGCAGTGAAGCGCACCCACCCACACTGAAACAACTGGCTGAACTCAGCTCGTTGGCGAGTCATCTTTCTCTAGTCATAATGTACTCGTCCAGCCAATGTTTCTGGAAGGGAAAGTAAGAAGACATAGAAACTGCGATACAGCATAAGACAAAATGAAGGTGAAGGAACTTAATTACGGAAAGCCTCCCAGAGCTTCTCAATCTTCATAATGGGAACAAGAGAAGGGGAGGGAGCATAAAATGACCAACAACCCGCCCCCACAAGAGTGAGCAAGAAGCATAGAACCACTTGTTGAGATCAGAAACAATGTCTAAAGGTCCTGCAACATCAAACATCTGCTTCCATGTGTGAAGAGGGGGATCCAAGCTGGAAGGCACGCAGAGGTCTCGTACAAGTTATGAAACCACCACACTGTAGAAAGAGAACCCTCCTCCATCTCGACTTCTCTCAATCTGTACATCATCTGAAAGACTAACACAATCTTCATAATGGGAACGAGAGAAGGGGAGGGAGCATAAAATGACCAACAACCCCCCCCCAAGAGTGAGCAAGAAGCATAGAACCACTTGTTGAGATCAGAAACAATGTCTAAAGGTCCTGCAACATCAAACATCTGCTTCTTCCTTGTGTGAAGAGGGGGATCCAAGCTGGAAGGCAAGCAGAGGTCTCGTACAAGTTATGAAACCCCCACACTGTAGAAAGAGAACCCTCCTCCATCTTGACTTCTCTCAATCTGTACATCATCTGAAAGACTAACACATTACAATATTCCAAGTGATTCTGTAATCGAAAGAAAAATACTGCTAGTTCTTTGAACTGAATTGACATAAATATAGTTAAAGGATTGAAAGATGTAACAGGAGGAAAACCTCACAGTTTGCGCTATGAACCAATTGTTAGGTGTGTGCGGAAAGTAAGATGGAAGAAAGGGAATATGAAAGGCGGTACAGTAAAAAAAACGAAAGGGACTGCAGCTAGGGGCCAGAGGCACACTGCAAAGAACCTTCAGTAATACCTACAGTGCACTTATCTGTATAATTAGGGTGTTTGATAAAATATGCGTAATAAAAAGATAAAACAGAATGAAAAAAAAAACAGGCTATGACCAAGCAAGGTTTGCATTACACCAAAAAGGCAAACCCAAGTTGGAGAGAGAATTAAGAGATCATAGGCTAAAATGAGTTGAAAACAAAATACATAGCATAACTGTGTAGGAAGAACTATGCAGCCCAAAAAAGCAATAGGAAGAACTATGCAGCCCAAAAAAGCAAAAATTACGAATTGTAACACTAGAAATAGGCAAATTTAAAAAAAAGAAAGAATTAAGTTAAACGTCAGGCAGAAAAGTGTCCCAGAAGCAGCCAAGAAGTAAAGTGAATGCCTACCAAGTCAATAGAGCAGATTCTTGCATCCCATCAAGTAGCAAACTTACCAATACTTATCCACCTTGTTCATGTTAAACAGCTGGCTCTACCTTGCACTGAAGGTAAATCCATTATGTAAAGAATGATGGTTGTATGTACATAGGAAAAAGTATTAGGCATATTCCATACTATTCTTACCAAGTATTCAATGTGGGCTTAGGTAACCCTCTTCTCTCGAAAGTGTTTTTTAATAAAGTATGAAAAAAAACAGCAAGAACCTCTTACATAAATTATTATGCAAGATTCAATACTCTTCTATTCATAAATCAAGCTCAACCTTTTTCAGGTTTTATTTTTGAGAAGACAATATCTTTACAGCATCAAGGAGGAAAAAACTAGAAATTACTAAGGAAGGAAGAATAAACTAAATTAAAAAGTTAATAAGTATTCTTTATTTACAATAAAATATTTTTCTATAAATTAAATTGAGAACAGGTTTTCAAAGTCATATAAACCTACTACTTTGCCTCAGACGTACAGAAATACTTTAAATATAAAGCCTATGTTAAATAACATATGTTTCAAAAAATTATTGCTCGATATGCAAAATAAAACTTTTACACATCACATACTGATATTATCGGTACAAACAAATTTACAAAAGGAATATTGGACTATGGTACAAGTTTTGTATTTTCAGGAATTGTAGGCCTGGAAAGAAATTTGGTGATCTTAACCTTAGAAGCAAAACAAATGATTTGATGATAAAATACAGAAATCAGTTACTAAAAAGATAATTTATACTTCTAAATCTGAATGGAACAGAACATGACGTACAAAACTAATGTCTATATACTAAGTGAAGGTATCGCAAGTCATTCACTTAATCACTCGAAAGCTACATGTAAAAAAAAAATAAAAATAAAAAATAACCCACAAATGTCAAAGCATGTCTTCTCAATATCAAATTTTTAATTTGTTGCTTGGATGAGTTAAAACAATTAACATAGTTGGGACTCCCAACATTTGAAAAGCTCACCGAAATATTTAGGATGACAGATTCTTAAGAACTCTCAAGGTGAAGGAATTTCATTTCATTAAACATAGCCATATTATATAATATTGACATCCCACTCCATAAAAAACCTAGATTCCATCCCTCCCCTATGATTCTTGCAAACCAACACCTCAAGATGAAAGTGTGCTGTTCTTTTAATTATACATGTAATTTCATCCAATTACCTTAATGTTTTTGTAATGCTTAGAAAATTTCACAAGAAGCAACTATGTTTACAGCACCACCCAATGCATTATGCATAAAAGTTTACTTGTACGTTCAAAATGAGATCAATACCATAGCACTACCACACAAGCCACAGATGGCTTTCAGGAAATTAACTCTGATAACTGTAATAATCCATGTTGAAAGTAAATACTGGTGAAAAACATTTCACAAAACACCCATCCTCAACATAAAAGAAACAAACTTTAGTTTTATTATACACGCAAAAGATCAGAAACTGAAGTACATAGAACCTGACATGGTTCTACCTGGAAATGTGATTTACGCAAGTTCTGTACAGCTCCCTTTGTCCATACCTACTTAAATATTCAAATTTACATTTGCTCCTGGAATTCAAATAAATACATAATATAAAAAAACAAAAACCAATCCTAAACAAACTTTTCTATGAACACTGTGATGGCTAATAAAGTAATTGTACATTATCACATGCACCACCTCCTCCATATATTGTAGTGTAGCCCAGATATCAGGCCTGCATGCGGAAGAAACACTTAGCGCTCAGAAAACTCCTCTACCTAGCTCAAGTCCAGGTCTAAGTGCACTCAAATTTTTTTAACTGCTTTACATTTTACTTGTGTCATGCTTAGAAATAAACCCATCGATAACACTAACTCTTCAACACTTCAATTACAATATAATTTTTTAAACCATAGTAAAAATAGGATGATCATTCAAGCAGTTTTTTTCTCTCATTCCCCTAGTATTTCCCTTGTGCACTTTTTGATAAAACATGACATAGAATCACTAAGTAAAATGTTGTATTAAACAATTTTACTGTGTGATGATTTCATAATGAAAAAAAATATATAATTTTGAACATCCACTACTAACCAGGAAATTAACCCAGACCAAACCATCCAGAGGTTAACCATATAATACACAATTATGCAATTGTTTAGTGATCATACAAAGGCAACCTGTACAACAGCATCTGTTATGTTAAAACACTAATTTTTAAATATGTGTGCAGTACCTTCTGTAAAACACAATCCTGTCCAAATATTTTGAAATAATAAAAGGGTGGGAGAAAGAACCATCTAACCGAGGGGGGGTTACTGGTAAGCTATTCAACCACACCAATGAGGTCTCTTAGGCTGGCCAAGGGATACTGTAGAAAGGTTAGAACTACTAGCAAATCTACACACAAGCCCTCCTTACTATACAAAAGAAAAAAAAAGTTGAGCAGAACTTTCATAAAACAGACATACAGTAAACACTAATGGCAGACTGAACTCTGGAAAACTAAGAAAATACAATTTGGATAACACACGGTTACATTAAAAACCTGACAATCAAGAATGCTAAAGTACCAAACAAGCAACCAAGGAAAAAACAGCAAGCACAGAATAGATACAATGGTGAATGTTTAACCTTAAAAAACAAAACCTTTAGACCCTGATCCCTGTTTGAAATTTGGTTTTGTGGAATCCCATGCATTTGGCAAGGAGCATGCAACAGGGTCAATTAGAAAAACTGAAAATCTACAGAATCACAGCACAATTAACCCAAATGACAAAAAATCGAGTGACAGTATGGAATGTTTGCTAGTCAACAGCTCCTTGGAGTTTCACTGACATATAAATTCTTGGTTCTATAAGCTACATCTGTATAAAGGTAGTGGATTTTTTTGTTATTGCAAAACTGACAAGATGATTTGCTGAGTAGAAGATTGCACATAGAATGACATCCCAAAGTGAGAGCTGGTAGGAAATTCAGGCATGAAAGTTCAAGAACATGGACAGTAGTAGGTTTCACAAAGAGAACATGATAAACAAGAACTGCTACATGTTTATATACATGGACGGAGTGGTGAAAAGATGATGGTGTCAGAGAGATGGAACTGTAATGAACTACCAGCTACAATTTACATTAAAACACATATTTCTATTTATGAAGGGATCCCACAATACTTTCAAGTGGTCTCAATATTGTAGTTTGAAAAGGTCTGCAAAATCAAGTTCAACTGCCAAAAAGAATATAGTATCACACGTAGATGAAATTTTCTACCATATTTAAATAAGGTAAACATGATAGTCTCTTGAACATTAAAGAAGCCATTATCGCATTCAACCTGCATAATACATAACCCTATTTCTGATTTCCAAAATGAAACCAAGAACCATCACTGATTGCCAAGAACATAGAGGACTACTTTGTTTAAGACTCCACACTACTAATGCGTAATGTACCAAGAGGCTGCAATATTCTTCTAATATAGTACATACTTTGGTTCAGGTACTCTTCATGCCCTAACAGACTATGAAAAGAAATACCATTATTTAAAAATTATACATCTGGCACAAGTCACCAGCTTCTGTAAATATCCTAAGATAGATCCTTTCTGCACTGGTTTAGTCAGCAGGAAAGTAGCACAGAAGACATTACAGTTCTATTGAGTTCCCTCTTGCTGGCTGAAAAGAAAAATTAATGCACTGGAACCAAGAGTTTAAAGACATGCCTAAAAATAATAAAGTATATATGAATTACAAATTTGTCAAGGTCACAAAAAATAAAGATAAGACTATGAGGACTTTGAAATTCCAACAATTTATGTATCAACTTACATAGTATCACATTTACCTGAGACCTTGCCAAAAAATCCATACCAAAGTTTAAGAATTTCGTCTATGGTAACGTTGGTCCAGTACTGGGAGTCTAAGGGGTACAAGGCCTACAGATAGCAAAGTACCTTGAGAGGTTCTTGTAACTTTCACACTATATTTTTCAGAATCTTAATATGGTGATGTATGGATTTTTAACAAAAACAGTTCTAAATCCTAGAAATTCTGAGAATTTATCTCCACCAGTTCATATCATATGAAATTGGCATATTTTTCAAGAAATACGATTCAGACAGTGGTACAAAATACCATCACTCTTACACAATTAGAAGGGTGCTTGATGGAACTCACTCACTTGCTGAACATTTTTCTAGTCTCAGGAAGCACTATCTTATAAAATCAAGCTTTCCAATGTCTTAAGCAGTGTAAGAATGGAATTTTCAATATTTTCAGGATAAATTTTATATAAAAAGTATATGGAGTGAATGAATATAAATTTTCAAGTTTTCTGATAAAAATTTCATCAAAGATGCTAAGGGCTTGCGGAACATCATGAGAGATGAGTACTTGCCTTTTTGAACACCATGACAGATGAGTACTTGCCTTTTCTAAGAGAAAATTATAAAATATGGCTTTCTTTATTGACAGCAGTATCACATTCATACAGTTAACAATAGCAAATGCCATTCCCAACCAATTTCCTGTTAAAATAAACAACATGATCAGGTCAACAAATGAAGTGTATATGCCATGATATTGAATAAAATTACATAACTGAGCACTGAATCAAAATACTGTCACCAACTCAAGTCTTAATAGAAAGAATGAAAGCCATATACAACTTTTCTAGGTAATTCTTGATGGAGAAGACAAACTTTAACTGTTTCCAAACTGCACTGAGAGAACTTAATTATTTTCAAAGGTAACCAGACCATTTACCAAGAGGCTCAACACTGGAATCATTTAATACTTCCATCATATCGCACAAAACTGTAATCCCACTGTGGTCAGTGTTCACTCAAAACAGGACTTTCACTTAATCACAACCATCTCAGCAACTTGCATACAAAATACACACAAAAATGTCACTGTGCGACAGTTTCTGCTTTTGCTATATTTTTGGCCTCTACACTGATTGTTTGAGGGTTTAAAACAGAGGAACGAGTAATAGACAGATCTACATCCATAGGATGAGGACTACCGGTTCTTCGGTTTGTTCTGGCTATTGACACAGAGTTACTTGGGGTGCTCAGTTTTGCCAGAGATTCTATAGACTCTGAATCTAAATGGCGTGCTAAGTCTTCCATTTGATTTAAACCTGAATAAGTCACACCTGTTTCACAGTCTTTCTCTGCTGCATTTGCATCCACAACAGCACTTGGCTCAACTGTCTGGGGTGGAGGAGGTGCAGATACAGGTCCACTGTTGCTCAATCCTCCGCCTCCGCCTCCGCCTCCACCGCCTCCACCACCACCACCACCACCGCCCACACCGCTGCTAGCTGTTGCATTGGTTCCTGGAGGAGGTTTCCCATAGAGTAGTGTGTGAAGACTGGGTGACGAGGAACGGTTGTCACGCCATGTTGCCCCACCACCGACGCCTTCTCCCTCATCAAGGAACCGGTCCATGTAGTCACTGCAACACCCACAAATAATCACTACACTCACATATAAAGCTGTGTCACTCAATTATTCCTTAAAATTATAAATAGATTTCATTCATATATTTATCATAATATATTCAAATATGAACAATAACTTCAGGTTATAATCATGGATTATTGTACTCAAAATGAGTACAGTATTTAACAAAACACACTCCAAATTCAACATGAAATGCCATGCCAATGAAAAAGAAATATGAGGTATTTCAATCTCAAGTATTCTCAAATCTTTTAGTAAAGATGTAATATGTATCAAGTATCTATTTGAAGTAACCTATGACATAACAACTTCAACTAAAATACTTGTCAATTACAATAACAGTACAAACTTTGAACAGAATACAGTATTAGGCAGAAACTGTTACTCTGAAACAATGCCTTACTAAAAATAAAAACTGTAGGACACCTGAAAATTGCAGATATGAACTGTAAGTACAGCTCCCTTAAAAATTTCTGTAGACATTTACAATAAATATTAAAACCTGAACTTGAATAACCTATACTTTAAGGTTGGTGTTCTTTCAATATTTATAAAATTAGCTCTATTTCCCAGGGGTGGAAGATGTCTCAAACTTGAACTTAAAGCAGCATCCCAATTCCAACTGGCAAAATTTTAAACCAAAAACTTGATTACATCATTTTCTAAGATTTTCAGCAGTCTCAATGTATGTTATAAGTTGAAGGCTTAGTTTTGTTTGGTGTGCTGTATGCACTAAACTGTCAAAATTCCTTAAGTGCTGTTGCTTTGTCTGATACACAGCACATTATTTCAACATTTCACTTCAAAAATGCTTTCTTTTTTCAAGGTCACCAATTTTATTGTTTAATTAGCTCTGAAGTTGACATACTAGAAAACGGGTATGTTACATAAGGAATTTTCTTTGCTCAGTGTCTCTGAGCATGCAAATGGATGGGGCTACAGCTGGTGCAGTATTTTAAGATGTTGAATGCATTGATGTAAACTTAAGCAACAATTTTTTTAATTCACGTACAAAGGGAACACTAAAACCCACAACATGAATAATTATAAATAAGGAATAACATTTTATCGCAGTATGACTGTGTAAAAATACCACATGAACATGAAATAAAAAAAATTAAGAATAGAAAACACAAAACAAATAGGTTAAACAAATTTTAATCTTCAAAACCTAAAAAATATTTGCAGTTACCATAAAATTTTTGTAAAAGTACCAAAAGAAACATGACACAAATGTTTGATTATGATAATCATACTCCAGTAAGATTCATCAGTAAACCCTTTTGACATATTGCAAGTTTTACTTTGCCAGGCAATAATGTTCCCTTAAGTCTGAGTCATTTGAGGAGAATGTCAACAGAACTGTACCAGTAATATTGATGTACAACATTTTGCTACACTCATCTATCACAGTCTGCCGATTCAAGAATAAACCTTTTGGGCTAGTGCATGGTGGATATACAGATATACCTCAGCAGTCATTGTTAACTGGTCCCATAAAGCAAATAAGAGTACCTAAAGACAAAAAGATTACCTAAAACAATGTGAAAGAGGTGATGCATCACAGCATCCCAAGACTGTATTAGCTTGTACACATCAAGTGCCAAGCAAACAAGTACAAAGACAGTTTTTACCTATCAAATTGCACCAAGTACTGAATATGATATTTTTATGATAAAATATATGGTTTTGCATATACTTACCCAGTAATTATAATCTATTAGTTTCCACATACGGCAGCCTCATTAAAATTTCATGGGTAGCAAGTCGATTGCTCAGTGTAGGTATACAGTGCCGTCCCCCAACGGCAATATTAGGAACAACTTGGCTAGGCATTTCATTTTGTTTTGTGCAAAATGTCCATCAGAGGGGAGGTGGGCTCCAATCATATAATTATTGGGTAAGCATATATACAAAACCTTCTTGAATTATAAAAATATCACTTCTGTATGAGACTTACCCAGTAATTATATAACTGATTCCACATTGAAAGGACATGGGATCATGGACACATTCTACTCCAAAGCATTAAGACATGTTATGAATTTGAAATAGAAAAGTTGCTAGCATTGAAAAAACGCTTGTTGTTCCTATCAGTTAAGAGAGCTATGCATATGAATACTTCCTCTGGTTGGCGCTCATCTTAACTCGCAGTGGTGCAGCAGTGGAGCCATGGGTCACCTCCTGCTTAGGGAAAACTTTGCAGCATGGGGAATGCTCCTATGGCTAGCAAAGTATAATAGGTGCTTGGCCTTGCCCCTGGCGTAGCACCAAAATAAAACAACTAGAAAATACAAACACCTACACTGAAATAAGTCAAGACCCATCCACTCAGTGTGGCGGTTGCTTCAGGTACACTGTACCCCCTTGCTCTCCAAACTCAGCACCTTACTGAAAAGGTGAAAGATAATAATAGAACATCCTGTGCTTCCTTCCACGATGCCATGCCAGTCACTAAAAATGGTCTCAAGGTATTGAAAAAATTTCGACACTTTTTAAGCCTACAAAAAAACATAAGACAAGATCGCTAACGCCTCCAGTAGTTCGATAGTAGAATGGGCATAAAGAGTAAATAACGTCTGAAAACTAAGGAAATAGAGGATGTTCTTACATCCTCAGCTTCACTTCAAAGTAGGCCAAAAAACACTCGGTGAAGTCCACATAAAATGGAAGACAACACGTTTAGACAGAGGAAGAGACAGGTTCTCGGAGGAACTTTTTCTCTTTACACTGGAAGCAGAGCTATCAGGGCAGAATAAAGTCTTCCAATATTCACTCCAATTTGGGGTGAACAATTAGTAGTTGAACATTTTACTAATTAGAAAAAAGTATAGAGAAAACAAAAACACACTGTCTGAAAAACCAATCTGAACCATTGCAGTGTTCTATGTATCAATTGAGACAAAGCAGAAGACGTCCAGACTTCTGCTGTACCGTGGGGTAAACAAAGATGGTAATGAGTCTAATGAGACATATCTCTGTCCAATGATTCTCACAATAGCAAATGTGGAGCACAAAATAGGAACCATAAGCAAGAACCCAGAGCCAACCAGAGACTAAAGTCTGTGATGGCCGGGCAGATATTTGAATTAGAAGTTAACCCTTTACAGAGGAGAAACAATACTAAGACAGATAAAAAAAAACTCAGTGAGAAGGCAATACAGGCGGCCCGCGGTTAAAGGCGCAATTGCTTAGCTGCGAATTGGTTTTACAGCCATCGTCAAAAATATTCATTAACCCTCTTACGCCGAAGCCCTAAAAATCAAAAACCTCTCCCGTATGCTGAGGCGGGTTTGGAGTGAGCGCGGAAGCGGAAAAAATAATTTTTTCAAAAAATCACAGCGCGCTTAGTTTTGAAGATTAAGAGTTCATTTTTGGCTCCTTTTTTTGTCAGTGCCTGAAGTTTAGTATGCAACCATCAGAAATGAAAAAAAAAAACCAAATTTGTAACTAATTTGTATTTTTCTTAACTAACAAACCTGAGGTCTTAACATTAGGATTTACTAGCGCCAAGCTGGAAACCGGTAGAATTAAAATTACACTTGTGAGATCCAGGGACTATTGGCATCTATACCAGGTCACGGGGCATGTATACCCAGAATGCCCACGGCTACCGTGACCCACCAGTTATATTTCTAACCCAGTTTAGACTGCTAGAGGGGTGGTTCGAGGTGGGCCTTTACCTGTTAAGACCTCAGTTATGAAAAATACAAATTAGTTACAAATTTGGTATTTGTTCATATACGGAACAAACCTTCGGTCTTAACATTAGGATAGACTTACTATTGGAGGGAGGAAAGTCTCTACAACGACTGGGCGTTTGCCACCTTATCCATTTCCGAATATATAGGGAAATTCTAAGAGAATGGACAATGAACCTAGAACCAAAGATATAAGCGGATCTATTGGTTTTCCCCCACTGGGTGTAGATACCATTCTATTGTTTACTCTTGTCCCTTGCAACTGGATCCACCTTCACCCCTCTTTTCCCTATTATATAGAGGGGTGTGTTGCTACTGAAAAGTATATCATAACCTAAGATAGCTTCACAGTATGGCTGACTACCTCACCTGCATCTAGTCCGTTCCAGCACATGACGGTACTCTCCTTCATATTGCCCGTAGTTAAAGGAGTAGGAAGAAAGTAGTAAAGAAAAAAGACCAGTCATCCCATTCATTCTACTTTCATACCTTCATCTTAGACTAGACGCAAACTGACCCGCCCGGGGCACTGGATGAGCTATATCACTTGTTGGGCCGCCACCACTGGACCCAAGGAAAAAGTGTCCAAGGATCTATGGGCAACGTCTTTCAAATAAAATGAGGTGAAAGTTGTTTGGCGTTTCCACACACCAGCTTTCAGAATTCTATCCACAGACATGTTCTTCTTAAATGCCAGAGAAGCACTCAAGCCCCTGATGTCATGAGCTCTAGCTCCCACCTGGCTATCTGACCCTCTGTCTTCTGCCATATAAGCACCTCTGATCGTCTCCCTTAGCCAAAACGATATTGTATTCCTGGACACTTCCTTCTTGTTTCGTCCTGTACTTACGAACAACCTCCGGCACCCCGGCCTGAGGTGCCTTGTTCTCTTTAAGTACTCCCTTAGTGCCCTGACGGGGCACAGGAGCATCTCATCTTTGTCATTGTCTACAAAGTCTGCCAAGGAAGGTATGGTAAAGGAGTCGAATCTGCCGTCTACTATTGTTGGATTTTGGGTCTTGGCCACGAATTCTGGGACAAACTCAAATACCATTGATCTCCAACCTCTCGAGTGCTTTATGAGATATGACAGGCCATGTAGCTCCCCCACCCTTTTGGTTGAAGCCAGGGCCAATAAGAAGACTGTCTTCAGGGTCAGGCTCCTATCCGTGGACTGCCTTAGTGGTTCGTAGGGGGGTTTTGTCAGACTACTCAGTACCCTCGAACAAACCTCTGCTCAGGCAAGTGTATCCCCCAGATTCTCCAAAGTTCTTGGCTCTCCGGGAGGAAGTGCAGAAAATGCTGGACAAGGTGCAATAGAGGAAGCGATGCGTCCATCTCCAGAGTTTTACAGTCACATCTTGGTGCCCAAGGCGTCAGGGGGATGGAGACCTGTGATCAACTTATCGACCTTGAATCACTTCATCAGGAAGACGAAGTTCATGATGGAGACCCCGCGATCAGTGTTGGCTGTTGAGGGAAAGCGACTTCATGCTGTCGATAGATCTAAAAGACACATACTTCCATATCCCTATTCATCCGCCGTCAAGGAAGTTCCTTCGCTTCTCTATCGGAGACAAGGCCTTCGAGTTCAAAATCCTGTGCTTTGGGTTGACCACAGCCCCTCAGGTTTTCACAAGGGTCTTCTCTCTCGTCTCAACTTGGGCCTAAGCTCAGGGGATCCGTTTGCTGAGGTACCTCGACGATTGGTTGGTCTTACCAGGTTCCAGAGAGAAGCTGCTGCAGGACAGATCTGCTTCGGTTTTGTATGTAACTCAGCATCATGGTAAACCATGAGAAGTCAAATCTCGTACCCAGTCAAAGGATTGTCCATCTGGGCATGGTCATCAATACGGCAGTCTCAAGAGTTTTCATATCGGATCACAGGTTGGAGAAGTTGCGAGTAGTGGAGCGCAACTTTCAATCGCAACCGAATCAGTCAGTTCATCAGTGGCGGGTTCTAGGAATTTTGTCTTCTCTGGAGAAGCTGGTCCCTCATGGGCGACTTCATCTTCGGTCCCTGCAATGGAGACGGCATTCTGGTCTCCGGCAGGGGACTCGCCCCTAATAAAGGTTCCTCTGTCCCTGGAAGTGAAAGAAGACCTTCGTTGGTGGTTGGACAACTGGAATCTCTTGAAGGGTGTTTCTCTGCATTCTCTTCCACTGGACTTCCTTCTGTTTTCAGACGCCTCCCTCGCAGGTTGGGGTGCTCATTTAGGTTGCCTCATTACTTCGGGCGTTTGGAGTTTGGAGGACAGACAGCAGCATTTCAATGTATCAAGAGTTAAAGGCAGCTTTTCTGGGTCTGAAGTAATTTTGGGAGAAAGTAGAGGGACATTCTGTTGTTCTCATGTCAGACAACACCACGGTGGTCGCTATTTGAACAAGCAGGGGGGCCTGGTTTCGCGTCAACTTCACGCCTTGACAGTCAAGGTTCACCAGTGGGCAGTCAACAATTTGGTGGAGTTCTCAGCCAGGTATATCCCTGGCAAAAGGAATGTGGTCGCGGACAAGCTCGGTCGTCGAGATCAGATCCTAGACACAGAATGGTCTCTCCATCAGGCTGAGGTCGACAGGCTCTTCCAGGTTTGGGGGAGACCCATGCTGGACCTCTTTGCGACCCATTCAACAGGAAACTGGAGATATTCTGTTCGGTGATTCTGGATCCTCTGGCGTTAGTGGAGGACGCGTGCCAACATCCCTGGGCTACAGGGCAGCCCTGAGTTTAGTGTTACATCTTAAGAGGTATCGTGTTCTCCTAGAGAGCTCAAGCCTCCAACGTGGGATGTTTCCTTGGTCTTGAGAAGTTTCACTAAAACTCCTGGTGAGCCTATGCGTCATTCATCAGACAGGAACTTGACACTCAAAACAGTTTTCCTCCTGGCATTGGCTTCTTCGAAGAGATTGGGGGAGCTACACGGCCTGAGCTATGATGTGAAGCACACCAGGGGTTGGGGGTCAGTGTCCTTTGAATTTGTTCCGGAATTCGTGGCAAAGACCCAGATTCCCTCGGTGCAGGATGATAGGTTCACCTCCTTTTCCATTCCATCACTTGATGACTTTGTGGGTGGTGATTCTCACGAGCTTTTGTTATGTCCTGTCAGGGCTCTGCGTTGCTATCTTAAGAGGACAGGACATCTTAGGCCAGGCTGTTGTAGGCTATTTGTTAGCACGGGGGGTACCAAGTAAGAGGTGTCCAAGAATACAATCACTTTTTGGATACGTGAATATCAGACAAGCGTATTTGACTCTTGATGATTCCGCTGCCACGTCTGTGCAGGATAGAGCACACGATGTCAGGGGTATTGGTCTCTCTGGCTTTCAAGAAAAATTTGGCTGTTCATAGAGTTCTGAGCGCTGGTACTTGGTTACGCCAGTCCACGTTCACCTCTTTCTATCTTAAAGGTGTTGCCCACAGATCTATGGACACATTTTCCCTAGGTCCTGTGGTGGCTGCCCAAAAGATTGTGTAACTCATTGTTGCCCTTAACAGGGCACATTTGTATCTTACCTAAGATGATTGTGTGGAAGTTGGCTAGTCTCTTTCTTTCTTGTTTCTTTCCTTCTTCCTACGACTGGGTTGAGGAATAGACACGTCATTTGCTGGACTGGTCTGATACAGGTGGGTAAGGTAGTCATAGTGATAGTTTGGTTGCTTGGTGTACAGATAATCAAACCCTCTTTCCAGTAGCATATACTCTGCTCCCTAGCAAGGGGGAGTGAGGAGTAGTAACGAACCCCTGCTGCATTGGTTTGTTATCAAATAGTCAGAGTTTCTCTTTAGTTCCCTAATGCAATGATTTGTCCCATTTATCATTGTAGGTAACCCAGTGGCTGAATTGTTTGATACCAATTTATCTAGCTTCTAACGGGCATCAGTCCCTCTCCTGTAGATACTACTTTTGGAGTTGGACTTGTGGGTAGGCCCCCAGCCAGTTTAGGATGTCTGTACCTCCCTCCAAGTATAAGTCTATCCTATTGTTAAGACCGAAGGTTTGTTCGCATATGAAGAAATGACAAATTTTCTAAGACAATTTGTATTTTTCATAGCTAAAACCTGAGGTCTTAACGTTGTACTGCCCACCTCTAGCCACCCCTATGTCTTCCTCAAGACATCCCAACCCAGGAGAATTTTCTGCAAATACTGTGTATATGTTCCATGGAAAAATCCGTGAATAGGCATCCCACGAAACGCGAGTCGGCAAATAGCAGGGGGTCAACTGTATTTCAGTTTTGAAAGATATGCAAAAGACTTTCTCAATTCAGAATTATTATATATTTAGAAAATCTAAAACATGACTTTATATATACTTACGTAGTTCCAGGATGAACTATGTATTTCTTTTTCTCAATTCTTGTTTTAGTTGCAAAAAGATCATGTCTCTCTGTTTTCTTCCATAAGTAGTAAAATTGTACTAATTCACCCACAGATCTCGTTCGTACCTGAAAAATAAAAAATTCTTCGATTAAATAAAGTTAACACATCAAAAAATTAACACAATAAATTCAGCATTTACAGCATCTGAAAATACTAGTTTTATAACAAAAGCTTTTGAATTCAAACTGTATAGGAATAATCAGCATTTATTTTTGCCCAAACCATACCTAAACACCCAGCCAGTATCAAAAGACATGCAATACCTATATAATAGTACACTATTTACTGGCATGTACGAAGTCATATAACTGCAAAAGGGAAATTGAGAGTAGAAAGGTTTGAAAGGTGTAACAAGAGGAAAACCTTGCAGTACCACTTTGAAACAATTGTTAGGAGAGGGTGAATAGCAAGATGCAGGAAAGAATATGCATAGAGGTACAGCAAAAGGAACAAAAGGGGTTGCATCTAGGGACACAAGGACGCTGCTAGGAACTTTTAGTAATGGCTACAATAAACTGGATGAGTTTTGTTTTGTTTTGTTTGTTTGTATGGGAATGCACTACATGAGGTTCGCTGACGACACTATCCCCTTACAGTGTTCAATCATAATGACTTTGGTGCATGTTGAGTTTTCATTAGCTTTTGTCAATTTTCCCATTCACCTATGGTGTTCCCTCAGCCCACCTCAAAACAATCTCCAATGCTTAATGTGTGACCAACATTAGTAAACTGAAGTGTACATATCCCACAACTGCACTTAATTTTACTTGTATTAACATTGTAAAACACTTAAAAAGTTTTCATACAACCCCATTAACCAGAAGTCCTATTCAGTGTAAAACAGACCTAGCTAAACTCACTTGAAGAGCTAAAAAGCTAAGGTTCCACTACACATGCCCAGGCCATCTAGTATATTGTAACCCTGCAACATATCTCATTTTTGTGCACCCACCCCTAACCAGAAGAGTAAGGGGTAAGGTGGGCAAACAAGTTTACAATTATATGTTTGGATGAAAAATTTTGTCTTACAAGCATACGCAGTCACCGGGCAATGTTGGACTCGACTTTCTGTCGTTCTGATCAGACAGAGGTTTTCAATTATATTCATAAAAAAATCGGTTCCAGGTTATGGCAGATGTTCTGAAGTTTTATTGTTTCAGTCTTATAGCGTCATTAGTGACAAAAGACTGCAACTAGTTTCTGAGCAGCATGGCCGTTGGCACTATAAAAAGGTAAGAAAACCAGTTTATTACCAGGGGAACGCTTTAAAACTTCTCTCTCTCTCACTGACAGAGAGAGAGAGAGAGAGAGAGAGAGAGAGAGAGAGAGAGAGAGAGAGAGAGAGAGAGAGAGAGAGAGAGAGAGAGAGAGAGTTTTTTTTATGCATATGTAACATGTATGTTTATGGGAAGATGTCAGTCATTCACTTGTTATACGCCCTCTTAAATTGTGCATCATTCGCTCTCTCTTTTATGTTGCTTTCTTGGAGAAATTGTTTGCATTATGGTTCCCAAGCATAAGCCAGAATCTTCTGGTGGCAGCGCTACCAGAAGTTTGCATTATGGTTCCCAAGCATGAGGCACTCTTCTGGTGGCAGCGCTACCAGAAGAGTTTGCATTATGGTTCCCAAGCATGAGGCAGACTCTTCTGGTGGCAGTGCTACAAAGAAAAGAAAGCCATCTCCATGTAAGTAAAAATTGACAAATTAAAATGATCCAAGAAGGGCGAAACATCAGTCGCGTACTGGGGTTCAGTCACACAACTGTGTCGATGATCCTCAGAGATAAAAAGTGCAAACTTCAGTGTGAAACAATCTGCTCCTATGAAAACAACTGAGCATAATGGCCTTGTTATTGACATGGAAATATTATTGCATTGGCTGGAAGGCCAACATCAACAGCATATCCCATTTAGCATTATGTTTATTTGAGAGAAGGCTAAAAGTTTGTTTGAAACCTTCACAAGAGAAAAGGGGAAAGGATTTTTAGCACCCATCTGCACCAATCTCTCATTGTTTGTTTGTATGGTGTTTTTACATTGCATGGAACAGTGGTTATTCAGCAACAGGACCAACGGCTTTACGTGACTTCCGAACCATGTCAAGAGTGAACTTCTATCACCAGAAATACACATCTCTGTAGTTTGTTATACAAATACCCTTTAATCAAAATTACCTTTAATTGCAATTTAAGGGTAACAATGAAGCAGAAGAGCCTCTGTAGAACCAAATGCATGAAGAACTACTCTCATAGACAGCTGACAGTGAAACCAATATCAATCTTGGAAAGCCAGGTAGTTGCCTCATGCATGAGGCATAAGGACAGGTACCTAATAAAAAACACACACCTGATAAGGTATAAGAGCAAAGAAGGGGCACTCAAATCCAGGAAGCAGTGCTCCCAAGCTGGCTAAGGACCTCCTGATAAAACTTCAACTATGCATAAGCACAGAACTGTTGAAGCCAACATGTAAGTCTTGAGAAAGATCACTTTCACAGCCTGAGACAAAGGACATACAAGAGAGAGGGCAAAAAATTGTTAGACTTGCCCAAAGACACTATACCAACTAAAGTCCTCAATGAACACCAACACTTTGATGAAAGACTTGGTTGGTAGAGGCATGAAACTTGGAAGGGGCAAAGGCAAGCAAACAGGTAACAGTTCTTTGAAAGATGATGCCTGGTAGTATCCACAAAAGCAACACCACAAGAGCCACCATCACAAAGCAACTTAAAAGACCCATGACAGTCCTTAGAACTTCAATGAGTAATATGTATGGCAAACAAGCTTTAACGTGCAAACACTGTTAACGAAAAAAATAATTTAGTTTATGAGACATATTAAATTCATATTTCGACTAAAAAACATGTCATATAACGATGAATTACCTTGTCTCATATAAGTAAAGTATTTAGATATTTTATGCTAACTAGAAGCAAGGCAATTCGCTCCAAATTGAGTTAAATACGGCAAAACAAAACATAAACACGGTGAACTAAACTCAGATTCAGCCTCAGCTGATTTTGAAACCAAAACATTAACCGCTTTGGTAGTATTTTATTATACAATAATATGAGAATACATTTATACTGCATAACTTTCTTTAAAATAGTGGCTTTAACACATTTAGCCTACATTCCCGAGTTAGCCTACCCAATCGTATATCTAAATACAGTATTAAACTTCTTTGGGTCACTAAGTAAACTTCGTAAGTCAGTCATAATAAAGGTACACAATTCAATAAAATAAAGAAAATGTGTATGTACATACGTAATGTTTGCAGAGGTAAAATTCAGTCAATTTAAAATCATGAACTAGTGCGAGAGCTAACTATGGACAGAGAGAGAAATACGTACATCATGTGAGGTAAAACTCTGGAGGGTTATCTTCTGAAAGTACATGAACATTATGTGCTGTAATTACATAACCTAATACATACAGATTGTACCAGCACTTTCCTCAGGGGTTAAGAAAGTAAATTTCACAGAACGGCAACTCTGTTATGTCTCTGACATGTTTTACTAGTTGATCATGGAGTTCTTAAGTACTGCCTTTGTATTATTTTCAAAAATATAATTAGCATACACAAAATTTCCATACTGATTTTACACTTAAACACATGAAAACTTATACGAATTGTAGTATACTAGTACATGCTTCAGAAATTATAGTTTCTAATGGGATATCATCTCTGAAAAGTGCAGTAATTTTGTGAATGGGTATTGTATCTTGTAAAAGGTACGTATATGCACTAACTATAGGTGCTGTAATTACCTTTGCATCACATTTATGAATGTACAAAAATAAAAATAATACATTCTTAATAAAGATTTTATAGAGAAAAGCTTTAAAACTGAAAAATTTACATAATAAATGAAACATAGACACTTTTGCGTGGTTCTGCAGTGTTTCTGGAGGATTCGCAAATGTTCGCACTTTTGTGAAGAACTCGCATATGATAATCAGTTAGGTTCCAATGAAAAATTCGCGCTATTGTGAATTCGTGCAAATCGAATCGCATAAGCTCTGGGCATTACTGTACTCTTGAAATCAACTCTGCTTGAAAAACTTTTAGTTAAGTCATTTGCAGAAATTTATGTTGAACCTCACGCTGCTGCCAAGTCCTGTGTGGACAGATTTATCATTCACTGAGAATTGGATCTGGGTTTTGTGTTTAATGTGCTAAGCCAAATATCTGGCTTCCATAAACTAAACAGAGTAGTTGCTTGGTATGGCAACATCAGGTTCTGAGTTTTTTTAATCTGGTTTAATGCATTTTTTATTTTGGCTTTTTTGTATGCAATATATCATTTCCAGTTCAAATGTAACTTATAAACGTTAAGTTTGGCAGATGGGTATCACATTGTTTCTCAAATCTAGTTTGTCCATTTTTTGCCATCCATCTTTAAAATATATACAACTGCTTTTTCTACAGATAATTCAAAGCCTACTAAAGCCGGTCATGTATATACTTTAGTGATAGCAATGTTAAGAATATGCTAACTAAATAAATGTTTGCACATTTTGAAATATAAAAATACAACCACAAATAACAATAAAATATTTTATTTATTACCTTATTCTGCTGTATTAGATGGAAGTCCTTGCCATATGTTTTAAGACCATTTTCAAAGTTTCTGCACTCTTCCTCTGACCATAACGTCATTGTGGACGCTAATGGAGTAGGGTTCATCCTATGCCTACGAATAGCCTCTTCTACATTGTAACCACACTGCAGTAATAAATATAAAGCCTGCAAAAAAGAAAGAAAAAAAAAATAAATAAACAACCAACAACAGTCACAACAAAATTACAAATTTTTAACTAATTTGTATTTTTCATAACTAACAAACATGAGGTCTTAACCTTAGGATTTACTAGCGCCAAGCTGGAAACCGGTAGAATTAAAATTAAACTTGTGCGATCCAGGGACTATTGGCATCTATACCTGGCCACGGGGCATGTATTACCCAGGATGCCCTCAGCATCCTGTGACCTACCAGTTACACTTCTAACCCAGTTTAGACTGCTAGAGGGGTGCTTCGAGGTGGGCCTTTAACTGTTAAGACCTCAGGTTTGTTAGTGATGAAAAATACAAATTAGTTACAAATTTATCATTTGTTCATATACGAAACAAACCTTCGGTCTTAACATTAGGATACTTACTTATTGGAGGGAGGTAAGTCTCTATAACTGACTGGGAGTTTGCCACCTATATCCATTTCCGAATATTAGGAGTATTCCAAGAGAATGGACTATAAATTCTTGAACCAAAGATATGAGAGAATCTATTGGTTTCCCTCACTGGATGCTGGTACCATGCCATGGTTTATAAACTATGGGAAAATAGAGGACCTTTCCCAAAGAAGTTAGCTCATTGGCCATTTCACAATAGAAATAGCAGAAGAAGGGGGATTAAGGGAAGAGGGAGAGGCTCAAGAAGATAGGATGGGCGCCTCTCATCACTCAGCCACACCAGTGGGGGGGTTGCCTGGCAAATCACTGGAAGGTGTGGCAGGAACTGGGAGCAGAGCAGTGGGTGGTGGATGTTCTCAGGGTCGGGTATTTGATTCCGTTTGAAGTATCCCCACCCCTGACAGAACAGCCATTACCTCACCTTGCTTATGCTCACGAACCTCAGAAGGCTTTTATTCTGCAAGAGGAAGATGATGATGAAAAAAGGGGCTATGGAACAAGTATCCATTCCATCAAAGGGGTTTTACAGCAGGATTTTCCTTGTACCCAAAGCCAATGGGGACTGCAGGACAGTAATAGACCTGTCAACATTGAATCTGTTTATAAGAAAAACCAGATTCAAAATGGAAACTCCAAAGAAGGTTCTACAAGCAGTCAGGATCAAGGACTTTATGCTGACAATCGACTTGAAGGACGCATACTTTCAGATCCCAGTCCATCAGTCTTACAGGAAATTTCTCCGCTTCAGTCTTGCAGAGAAAGTTTTCGAGTTCAAAGTCCTGTGCTTCAGATTGACAATGTCGCCTCAAGTTTTTACAAGTGTTCACTCTCGTGTCAACATGGGTGCATGCTCAGGGGATCAGGCTAATAAGATATCTAGACGATTGGCTGGTGATAGCAAAGTCCGGAGAGAAATTACTCAGGGACAGGGCGACCCTTCTACAGTTTTGTCACAGCTTTGGTATTGTGATAAATCGGGAGAAGTCGCAGTTGGATCCAAGTCAACGGCTAGTGTATCTGGGAATGGTTATAGACACAATAAAAGCCAAAGTATTCCCCACAGATCAGAGAGTAGAGAAATGCAAACAAGTGGTGAATGCCTTTCTGGAAAAACAAACACAGCCAGCAAGACAGTGGCAGGTAGTACTGGGAGTTCTAACTTCCTTGGAGTAGCTAGTACCACAAGGGAGGCTGCACCTTCGATCTCTACAATGGAGGATGGAGTTTTGGTCACCAGTAGTAGATCAACCATACGAGCAGATTCCCTTCTCGGCAGAAGTGAGGAAAGACTTGCTGTGTGGGTGAAGGACAACAACCTGACAGTGGGTGTTCCCCTTCACCAACCTTCCCCGGATCTCTTGCTGTTCTCAGAAGCGTCACTAGAAGGTTGGGAAGCCCATATGGAGGAGCTGATGGTTTCAACAAAATGGAGAGGTGAGGACAGAGAACTCCATATAAACGTGCTGAAGTTAAAAGCAGCGTTCTAGCTCTACAGGAATTCAGGGAGAGGGTGAAAAGGCAATCAGTGGTATTGATGTCAGACAACACCACAGAAGTCGCTTACATAAACAAACAAGGAGGTCTAGTTTCTCGACAGTTACATACATGTGATGACAGTTCAACTTCATCAGTGGGCTGTAGAGAACCTAGTAGACATCAGGGCCAGATATATTCCAGGAAAAAGAAACATAGTGGCCAACAAGTTGAGCCGCAGGGATCAGATCCTGGGAATGGAGTGGTCCTATCACCAACAGGTAGTAGAGAGGATGCTCATGTTGTGGGAAAGGCGGATCATAGACCTGCTCGCAACCAGGTAAAACAAAAAGTTGGAAGTGTATTGTTCGGTAGTCCCAGAAATAGAGGCAGTAGCATAAGATGCACTACAACACCCATGGGACAATCTGGACGTTTACGCATTTCCTCCATTTTGTCTAATCCGTCAGGTTCTGAACAGGGTAATGAGGTCCCAGAGCCTCAGAATGACTCTGGTAGCTCCTTTATGGCCAAAGGCTTCTGAATGGTTCCTGGACCTCTTGGAACTCCTTATAGACGTGTCGAGAGAGTTACCTCCATGGAACAACCTACTATGTCAGCCGCACATGGAGAGGTAACACCGGTCGGTGAAGTCCCTATCACTTCATGGGTGGAGACTGTTAAGTATCTCCTGCGAGCGAGAGGGTTTTTGCAAAAAGCAGCAGCACAGATGGCAGGAAATATCAGAAAGTCATCAGCAGCAGTATAACAAGGAAAATGGTCAGCATACTGTGATTGGTGTCGTAGAGGGAACTTGTCTCCACTCGGTACCACTATTCAGCAATTAGCAGACTTTCTGATACATCTCAGGACAGAAAGACATATGTCTGTATCTGCGGTGAAGGGGTACAGGGCTGCTCTAGCCTCGGTCTTACGCATGGAAGGTGTGTACATTTCATCTTCATGGGAGTTGGCCATGTTGATGAAGAGCTTTGAGCAGTCATGTTCACCAAAGGAACTAAAAGCCCCAGATTGGGATTTGACCATGGTACTGAGTAGTCTGACAAAACCCCCCTACGAACCGAACCACTAAGGCAGTCCACAGATAGGAGCCTGACCCTGAAGGCAGTCTTCTTATTGGCCCTAGCTTCAACCAAAAGGGTGGGGGAACAACATGGCCAGTCATATATCATAAAGCACTCAAAAGGTTGGAAGTCAATGGAGACTTTCATCCTTTCTCCGTATTTTAAACGGTCTTAAAGGCAAAACCAGTATCTGTGCTCTATCCTTTGCTGCACTTTTCCCCTTCAACGTCGATTTCGCCAACGGTATTGTAGTCTCTCTTAGACTCTTTGTAGTCTCTACTGGCAACTCTGCGTCGGTCGCTAGCCTCGCGACCGTCAACTCGCTCATTCGGACTCTTGTAAACGGCTTCGTCCGCTAGCTTTGAGCTTACCAGCCACTGACTTCTTGCCTTTCTTGCTGACTGGGATGTGACAGTCCTGGCCCGAAGATGAAGAAGAATTCACTCTTCTCCTCTTGGCCCGAGGATCAGTCACGAAATCCCGTATCCTCCAACGCTTGACTGGTACACGCCGTGATGTCATCAAACTTAGCGATGGCGCCAAGCTAGAGGAAGACGATGAAGACGACGACGAATCACGCCTTTTCTTTTTGTCTTTCTTATTAATTTTCTTCACTAGATCATGTAATTTCTTCATTACAGTGTGTACCACCGAGTCAGACAGCGTATTTGGGTCCAGAGGCAGCGAAGTAGACCGAGAAGCAGTAGGCCGCGACGTCATCGCGTCTGCCATGTCGGTGTGTGACGTCACCAATCTTGTAGGGAGAGACTGGGCAGCTGCTGCTGGCATCCCTGCGTTTGCAGCAAAACTACCTCCAACGTTCTGCATCGCCGTAAACATTGAAGTTGTTGGAGTAGCCGCTTCATTATTTCCCATAAAGTGCAAGCCAGGGGGATGAGGAATATTCAGCGCTGCTGGACTCTGCTGGAATCCTGACACCATATAATGTGACAGCACACCTTCAAAGGTTGGTACGTCTGGTAGGACTAGCGCCGGCCACGTACCTTCCATCCTGTGCGTGTTGGGAGCCGGCACCTGGAACAAAGATGCCAATGCTCCCCCCCCTCCCTGCTGGGAACAACAGAGCGTAAAAATTATGCATAAAATTACCCAAAACCCCACCTAGAGTTTCCAATAACGAACTGCTAGGAGAAACTGAATGGGTATGGGACAAATCAAAAGCAGGTGGCGAAACATATGGAGCAGTCTGGTGTATTGCCGATACAAAAGCTGGCAACGCTTGTCATCCAAAGATGGCGTTGTCTCCTTTCTTTTGTACTTGTCTTTCTCATAAAACTTCCTCCACTGTTCCACCGACCAACCGCGACAAACAGAACAAGGATTAGTAATTGTACATACATTTTCTCTGGATGAGGATCCGTCAACACCGAAGTTAAGAATCTTGAACATGGAAAGCCACTGACTCCAGGGCATTTCCTTTGTCTGTCTTCGAAACGGAAGATCATCCCGATGGTGAAGCAAAAATCTCCATCTCAACACTTACACACTCTCACAGATCACACTCAGAGAAAGAGAATTAACAAGAAAAATGAAAGTGAAATGGATTAAAACGGGCAAACTAAAACCGGTTTTAAACAGATAAGACGGTAAACATGTCCTATCTTAAAGGCGGTAGAAAGATAACTGGTAGGTCACGGGACGCCGAGGGCATTCTGGGTAATACATGTCCCGTGACCTGGTATAGATGCCAATAGTTCCTGGATCGCACAAGCTTAATTTTAATTCTACCAGTTTCCAGCTTGGCGCTAGTAAATCCTAATGTTAAGACCGAAGGTGGTTTGTTTCGTATATGAACAAATGACATTTTTAATCAATTTGTATTTTTCATAACTAACAAACCTGAGGTCTTAACATTAGGATAAATACTTAGCGCCAGCTGGAAGCTGGTAAAGTTTAAAATAATTGTGTATGCAAGGGACTATTGGCATCTGTGATTGGTCATGAGTCATGTGGAACCACCCACATACCCCTCTTTAACTCGTGATCCTGTTAGTTATTCTTCAAACCCAGGTTAGTTGATAGAGGGGTGGTCAGAGGTGGGCCTTTGTCATTAGACTCGTTTCTGTTACATAGGGCCCTTCTGGCACTTCTTTCCAAACATGTAAAAAAAGTACAAGGTTCTAACATAACCTTTCCATTAAACGTCCAATGAACTGTGGGTAACATTCTTTATGTAGAACATGAAAAATGGTTCGATGCAGTCACGAACCAACCATCATGATCATTTTAAACAGATATGTTCTTAATTGCCAGAAAGGCACGTATTCCTTTCATGACCTTCCCTTCTGTATTACCCAATTGGTACAACTTGACAAGGAGTAGGGTTAACCCTTAAACGCCGACTGGACGTATTTTACGTCAACATTTTTTGTCTCTCGGGTGCCGACTGGACATATTTTACGTCGATATACAAAAGATTTTTTAAAAATTCACGGAAAAATACTTTTAGGCCTACCAGCCGAAAACTCTTGAATCACGCACCTTGGGGGATGCTGGGAGTTCACGGAACTGTTGTTTTGTTTACAATCGTTACGAGGGCGCGCAAGCGCGAATTTCTTTCTTGCCGCACTAAAAAGTATCTGTGACACATCTCGGAAATTATTTAGTCACTTTGACATCATTTTTGTACCATACAGTAAGTCCTCGGGTTACGCTGGTCTCGACTTAACGATGTTTCGTGGTTACGAACGCGCCCCCATAAAAATATAAAAAATAATATTTTTGCGTCGTTCCGTCTTACGCGGTTTAGCGTCGTAAGCAACGTAAACAAACAAAGCGAACTAGTTCCAGGCGCACTGGCGGAAGAATACGCTTTGTGGGGAGAGGACGGCGTCGCTTCGCTACGCTCAGTCCTCGCCCATACGCCATTTTGGTTGTTTACACTGCCTCTCTCTCCCTCGTGTTGTATCGTTTTTGTAACTTTTTGCTCTTTGTTATGGCTACCCAAGCGCAAGGCGGACTCTTCTGATGGTATGCATCGAAGAAAAGAAAGGCCATCACCATGGAAATTAAAGTGGACATTATAAAGCGATCTGAGAAGGGAGAAACGCCAACAAACATTGGCCGCTCGCTTGGCCTTAGCCGTTCGACCGTTGCTACCATTATCAAAGATAAAGAGCGCATCGTTGAACATGTGAAAGGATCTGCTCCTATGAAAGCGACAGTGATAACTAAGCAGCGTAGTGGTCTAATAATTGAAATGGAAAGGTTATTGGTGCTTTGGTTGGAAGACCAAAATCAACGGCGTATCCCAGTCAGCCTTATGGTGATTCAGGAGAAGGCGAAAAGATTGTTTGAAGCGTTGAAAAAAAAGAAAAGGGGGAGGGAAGTGAAAGTGAAGAGTTTGTGGCTAGTAGGGGTTGGTTTATGCGATTTAAGGCTCGGGCCAATTACCATAACCTTAAATTGCAAGGTGAAGCTGCTAGTGGGGATGAGAAAGCAGCGAGTGAATTTCCAAAATAAGCGTTGTCTGAGATAATTAAGGAGGGGGGTTATTCTGCTCAGCAAGTGTTTAACGTAGACGAGACAGGTTTGTTTTGGAAACGTATGCCTAACCGCACTTACATCGCCAAGGAGAGAAGTTCAGCACCCGGTCATAAAGCCAGCAAGGAGAGGCTAACTTTACTTCTTGGGGGTAATGCTGCTGGCGACTTCAAACTGAAGCCCTTGGTTGGTGTATCAGGCTGAAAATCCAAGGGCACTCAAGGCATTTGGAAGGGTCAACTACCAGTAATTTGGAAGTCCAACAAGAAGGCATGGGTGACACTTGCAGTGTTTGAGGACTGGTTCGTAAACCATTTTGTTCCAAGTGTGGAGCGGTATTGCGCCTCCAAGGGTATCCCCTTTAAGGTGTTGCTAGTGCTGGACAATGCCCCTGGACACCCTGCCCAGCTGGGAGACTTCAACCCTAATGTCAAGGTGGTT
This sequence comes from Macrobrachium nipponense, assembly GCF_015104395.2. Classification (NCBI taxonomy): domain Eukaryota; kingdom Metazoa; phylum Arthropoda; class Malacostraca; order Decapoda; family Palaemonidae; genus Macrobrachium; species Macrobrachium nipponense. The sequence goes on along the minus strand of NC_087215.1, from coordinate 26,605,045 downwards.
TACCTTCCACCTAATACCACGGCCCTTTTACAGCCTATGGACCAAGGAGTGATTGCTTCGTTCAAGGCCTACTACCTACGAAGGACAATTGCTATGGCTTTACAGGCAACTGAAACCAAGAAGGACTTGACTCTGAAGGACTTTTGGAAATCCTACAACATCCTTGATGCTGTAAAGAACATTGCTAATTCCTGGGAGGAGGTTAAGCAAACAAACATGAATGGTGTCTGGAAGAAAATTTGCCCTCAATTTGTGAATGATTTCCATGGGTTTGAGGACACAGTTCAGCTAGTTGTCAAGAACGTTGTTGCCCTGAGTAAGGAAATCAATTTGGAGATGGAGGTTGATGATGTTACAGAGCTGCTGGAGTCTCATGGCGAGGAGTTATCTGCTGAGGACCTGATACAAACTGGAGAAGCAGATAATAGAGGAAGAAGAAGAAGCACCCACCCCAGAGCCTAAGGCTTTCACAAGGCAGGACTTGATAAGAGGTTTTGCAGAGTTGCAGCAAGCGTTGTCAACTTTTGAGGCTCAGGATCCCAACTTGGACAGGTTCACTAGGGTTTCCAGAGGCGTCATGGATTTGATGCAGTGTTACAAGGAGATCTTGGATGAAAAGAGGTCGCTCTCTGTTCAGACTAACCTGGAGCAGTATTTTAAGAAGGTAGAGAGGCCTGCAGGAGATCCTGTACCCTCTACCTCAGCTGCCTCTGCTAATCCAGACTCGCCTGCCCCACAATCTCCAGCACCTTCTGAATGTTCTGCTACCCAGACTCACCTGCCCCAGTATCTCCAGCACCTTCTGTGGTTCTGCCTCACCTAAAGACTCACCTGCCCCAACATCTCCAGTAGTATGTTCTGCCTCACCTCAAGAATCACCTCCTCAGCATCTCCAGTACTAGTATGTTTTCTTGCCTCACCTCAAGAATCATCTTGCCTCAGCATCTCCAGCAAACTTCTGGAGGTTCTTTTTCTCTTCACTAACCTCCCCCAGTCTCTCCAGCACCGCAGCTTCCTCTCCAGTGTGCAAGCCAATCAAACTAATAAAGGTAAGGAATTGTTCTCTCGTTGTTATTGATAGGTATTTACATTTAAATCATTTGGTCTATTTTTCAATGTTCCGACTCTTACGCTGGGAAAAACGTGATTACGATGCATCGTAAGAACGGATCTACGTCGTAACTCGAGGACCCCCTGTATATATATGAAAATGTGCGCATTTTTATGTAGAATACAATAAAAAAATACTCATGATTGTAGCTTTTATCAGTTTTGAGATATTTTCATATAAATAACGATGTGCCTAAATTTCAACCTTCGGTCAACTTTGACTCTACCGAAATGGTCGAAAAACGCAATTGTAAGCTAGAACTCTTATATTTTAGTAATATTCAATAATTTACCTTAATTTTGCCACTAATTGGAAGTCTCTAGCACAATATTTCGATTTATGGTGAATTTATGAAAAAAAATTTTCCTTACGTCCGCGCGGTAACTCTTCCGGAAAAAATCATACCTGCGATTGTGGTAATGTTTGCACCATTTTAAAATTAGCCGTTACATAGTTTTATATATGGAAATGTGCGCAATTTCATGCACAATACAACTAAAAACAACCCATGGTTGTAGCTTTTATCAATTTTGAAATATTTTCATATAAAAAATGATGTGACAAATTTTCAACCTTCGGTCAACTTTGACTCAACCAAAATGGTCGAAAAACGCAATTGTAAGCTAAAACGCTTATATATTAGTAATATTCAATCATTTACCTTCATTTTGCAACAAATTGGAAGTCTCTAGCACAATATTTCGATTTATGGTGAATTTATGAAAAAAATAACATTTTCTTTACGTCCGCGCGGTAACTCTTCCGAAAAAATCATACTTGCGATTGTGGTAATGTTTGCACTATTTTAAATTAGTCGTTACATAAAGTTTTATATATGAAAATGTGCGCAATTTCATGTAGAATACAACTAAAAATAATTGAAGGTTGTAGCTTTTCTCATTTTTGAAATATTTGCATATAAATCACAATAAATAGAAAAAAACCACGTTCGGTCAACTTTGACTACCGAAATGGTCGAAAAACGCAATTGTAAGCTAAAACTCTTACAGTCTAGTAATATTCAATTATTTATCTTCATCTTGAAACAAATTCGAAGTCTCTAGCACAATATTTAGATTTATGGTGAATTTAAAAAAAAAAAAAACTTTCCTTCCCTCCGCGCGCGGATTCTCCGCCACAAATCTCTGAAATGCGTACGTCCCATTCTTGGAATATTTGCTCCGTTTCATATTAGGCATTTCATAGAGTTTTATATATGAAAATGTGCGCAATTCCATGTAGCATAAAACTAAAATATTTGAATGTTGTAGCTTTTCTAATTTCTGAAATAATTGCATATAAAAAATATATATATAAAAAAAATTTGACATTCGGTCAACTTTAACTCATCAGATATGGTCGAAAACTGCAATTGTAAGCTAATATTCAATCATTTGTCTTCATTTTGAAAGAAATTGGAAGTCTCTAGGACAATATTTAGATTTATGGTGAATTTTTGAAAAAAATATTTATGTCCGCACGTTACGAATTCATGCATTATTTTGTGATAATATTTTCTCTGTGTTGCTTTTATTGTTTTACAATGTGTTATATACCAAAATGATCGCAATTTAGTGTACATTACAACGAAAAAAATTAACACGTTACCTTTAACCGTTTTGCGCATAGCCCAATTTGAATACAATTATATATTAAATTTTGTTTTCGCACTATCATATATCGCATTATTTATATGATAATTTTTTTCATTTCTGATGGTTGCATACTAAACTTCAAGCAATGACAAAAAAAGGAGCCAAAAATGAACTCTTAATCTTGAAAACTAAGCGTGCTGTGATTTTTCCGAGACCGCCTCGGCACACAGAAGACGATTTTTAATATAACCCTTCGGCGTTTAAGGGTTAACTGATCTCCTCTAAAAGATAAAAATACATGGAAATTTCTGACCACTTTTCCTCTGTTTGGCTTGTGTTCTATTATGTCTACCACATTTATGTTCTAGGTGACGTAGTTCTTTTGATGACCACATTGTACTTTGACAAGTCGAAGCCGGCCCTCCTGAAAGTCTCTAACACAAACCCACGCTGTACTGAGCGTGACTCAAAACCATATCTGTCATCATGACATGTGCTGCATTGGCTCATTATCCTGGATTTTGGGGCAAATTGGAAACTGTTGTTCCCAACTACTTTGGAATCTACGTAAAAAAAAAAAAACCTGGCTACTGAGTATTCCCACTCTACCAAGGTCAGAGGAAGACAGTTTCCCAGGTCAGTTTCCTGTAACGTGACTGATGTATGGGCTCGGTGGTAACCCAGCAAATCTACTATGATACAGAGTATGTTTTCACATAGTAGATCAGAGTTTCTTATGTGCACCAGCCAGTTCAATGCTCCTGAGTGTTCTGAAGATTAAATTGATATTCACATACTGGATGACCCAATCATCAGTCAAATGTGTATCACCATACAAGTAATTACAGAGAGACTTCTCTCTGTTCTGACAAAAGCTCCACAAGATCATTGTCTACTGACAGAATGCCTTCAATGGACAGAAACCTCCTCTATAAAGGCAGTCACGGCCGAAGGGTCGTTCTGTATATGTGCGACGAAGAACTCTGGAGTCGTGTTACATCTGAGCTGATGCTCTGCACCCAAAATCTTAAAACTGTTAGTTTGAAAAGGGACACTGGGTAAACTCCAGACCTGAGATATTAATTTTACCTATCGGTGGTGCCTCTTCCCAACACGAACCTGGTAGAGAAGATTGATGCTAAGATAAACCTTATCAGTCCCTCATCTTGTGTCCTCCTCAATTACTGGAACCCCTTCCTCTGTTCATGGTATGGTGGAACAGGTAGAACGGAGGGTTTACGTAACCTCCAGGCTGTTCCCAGTATCCCAAATAGAATCCTCAGACTGCTCGAAGGGCGAGAACCCTATAGCAGACAGGTCTTACGTAGGTCTTCAAATGTGCGATCAATATCATAGGGAAACCCAAGGGAATGTCCTATGATAATATATTCTACTCAGACACGTCCTAACTATCCTCCTGTCCATGGAATTAACCTGTTAACAGGTCAGTGCTCATTCTTCATAAGGAATGCTACTTTCAATATGTTACCTTCCAAAGATTATTATTATTAATAGGTGTTAGTTTTTCCAGACCTCTAGTCTCGAGTAGACTCTTCTCGGGCGGTTCTCAGGGATCAAATCCTGGAAAAAAAAAAAAAAAAAAAAAAAAACCCCCCAAAAAAAAAAAAAAAAAAAAAAAAAAAAAAAAAAAAAAAAAAAATTTAGACTTTTATTTGAGAAACCAGTCTTATTTAAAAAATTTATGATTTTATTAATTGAAAAAATCCCTGCTTTCCGCAAGAATATTTTTCATTTCTGAACTCCGCAGATAAATAGATCTTTGCTGGGTCCAATTTGGGCACTCAACAAGCAAATGCTGTACTGTCATGGGTGTTTGACATCTGTTACATTTCACTGGGTCAGCATGTGGTGTTGACATCAAGTGACCATGTGAGAATCTTGTGTGTCCTATACGTAGCCTTGCTAGGATCACCTCTTTTGCTCTTTCCTCCTGTGAGGATGTCCTCCATGCATAGACTTCAGTTTTTATATTTTTAAGTTTGTTTGTTGTTGGCGGACCGAGGCCCATTCTTCTTTCCAATCCTGGTAAATTAATGTTTTAACTGATTTTACCCAGTCTGACACTGGGGGCATATGAATTGTTGGAGGGATAGTGCAGGCGAATTTTGGCAGCAGAGTCTGCATATTCATTTCCTTTTATTCCCACGTGTGCTGGGATCCAACATATTTCCATTGATATTCCTGATTGGAGGAGTTGATGAATTTTTATTTGAATTTCCTGTACTATTTGGTTTTCCTGATTTATACTGTCCTATTGCATCTATAGCGCTACGTGAGTCACTGAAAATTACAGACACACTTGCTTTTGCCTCAGATATCATATCTAGAGCCATCTGTATGGCTGTGACTTCAGCAGTAAATACTGATGATATTGAAGGTAGGCTTTTTTTACTTAACATATTTTTCGAATATGCAGATGCTCTACTCCAACATTATTTTTGGAGCCGTCTGTATATATCATAAATTTGTCGTCTTTTCTTCTAAATGTGCTCCCAAAGCATGTTGGCGGTACATTTCCGTACTTGTCCATTGTTTTTTGAGTAGGTAAGACAGGGAGGTACATATCTTTACTCTATTTAAAATCCATGGTGGTGGCAATTCCATTGGTGGTGAAAAATTGGATTCATATTATGTATGTTCATTATGTATCTAGCTCTTTTTGGGAAAGAGCTAGTACTATTAACTGCTGTTACTTGATTACAGTTTTGGAGCAGTAAGTTGCAGGAGACGATTCCCGCTTGCATTGAAAGACCTCTTTGTATTGTTATTAAATTACGGTGATGTTTTAAGGGCAAAAATACCTGCCTCCACCAAAAAGTGAGTTTGTTGGGGACGATCGGAAAGCTCCTCCGTGCCACCAATCGCACGCCTTCATGGTGCACTGCATCGAGAGATTTTAATGCAGATTCTGAGGCGGATGAATATATTGGACAGCAGTAATCTATTATGGATAAGACTGTTGCCTATACCATTAATAAAAAAGTCTCGCTTTGCTCCCCAATTAGTGTGTGATAACTTTTTTAATATGGCAGGGCTTTGATGCCCTTGGCTTTAATGTATTTGATGTGCTCTTTCCAATTTAAATGTTGATCAAATATTACTCCTAGATACTTGATTTTTGTACAAAATTGTATTTCAGTGCTATAAAGATGCAGTTTGATTGTTTGGTTCTTCATCCACCTTTTGTCTTTGTAGAAGACGATTGCTTTTGTTTTATCAGTTGAAAATTTAAATCCAACTGAATTTGCCCAACTACATATATTTGAAATGGCAGTACTGAGAACTCTCTGAGCATGTCTCAGATTACTATCGTATAGTAAATGACAAAGTCATCCAACATATAAACTGTTTTTTACACCACGCCATTGGTAAATTTATAGTAATGTCATTGATTGCTAAAGCAAACAATGTACAGCTCAAGACACTACCTTGAGGGATTCCTTCTTCCAGTTTATAGGTTACTGAGTAGGAAATTTTCTACTCTTACTTGAAAAGTTCTGTTTGTTAAGAAGTTCTTAAATAAATATTGGTAAGTGGCCTCTTAGTCCCTTGGAGTGGAGTTTTTGCATGATGTTATGTTTCCATGTTGTATCGTATGCTTTTTCTATATCAAAAAATATAGCTACTGTTAATTTCTTTTGTTCAAAGCCTTTTTTGATATGATCTTCTAAATGTGTTAAGGGATCTAGGGTTGATCTGCCAGCTATTGAACCAGATTGTGTTGGTGTTAAAATGGATTCTTTGGTTATTACATACGTTAATCGTGCATTAACCATTTTTTCTAAGATTTTGCATAGGCAACTTGTTAGAGATATCGGTCTATAATTGGATGGATTACTTGCATCCTTTCCTGGTTTGTTTATTGGAATAATTATGGCATGTTTCCATTTATCAGGAAAGACACGTTTTAGCCAGATACTATTTGTAAAATTTTTAATAAAATATGATTTAGCTATAGGAGCTAATTTTTCTATCATTTTAAATGATATTTTATCATATCCTGGTTGCAGAGGGATGACAAGAGTTGATGGCATTATCTAGTTCATCCATGTTAAAAATATAGTTATATTCCAGGTCTTCAAGAGTTTCAAAATTGAGTATTATATTTTCTTTTTGTTTTCTGATACTTTGAAAATGTGTATCTAGGCTGGAGTAAGCACTGATGTTTTCAAAATGTTTCCCAATTATGGTTTGATATTTCATAAGTATCATGGTATATTTTTCCATTTAAATGTATTGCACTTCTTGGAGGTCTTATTTATGTTTTCCATTGATTTTCCTTATCTTTTGCCAGACATCCCTTGTGGATGTGTTTGAAGATATGTTTGAGACATATTCCTTCCATGATGCGATTTTTTCAGCTATTACCGTTTTTCTAAATTTGGCTGTATATTGATATAGTGGTTTAATGTGGTTAATTGTTATGTTTGTTATAACTATTTTGTTTAATATGTTTATACTATAGGGCATTTTGTTGAGTGATTTAAGGCGAGTTTTGAGTCTGTTTAGATTGCGACTCAATATATTTTGTTTTATTTATTTTCTTAATGTTGTTAATGTTGGATTCCACATGGGACAGGGGATTTTGTGGAATGTGTTTTTGGTTTTTGGAATACATTTATCTGCAGCATTTATTATGAGTTTGAGAAGGATTCACATGTAGTATTGTGATCTTCATTATGTGGGAATGGTGGTATGTTTCGTGTGTATAGGAAATATTTATTTCCCAGTTAGCTTTTTGGTATTTATATCTTGTAGGTGGCAATATTTTGACATTACTTAAGTAGTTCAGAATGATTGGGAAATGGTCACTTGTGTATGAATCGTCTAGGACGTTCCATTCAAATTTCTCCGCTACATCATTGAACATAATGAAATGTCAATTGAAGAAAAGGTTAGGTGTGTATTTGAAAAAATATGTTGGAACTTCACTTTTCATTGAGACAATACAGTTGTGTTTCATTATAGTATTCTCTATGTTTGATTCCGGATGTGTCAGTGGGGTTATTAATATCCCATAATGGATTATGTGCATTAAAATCTCCTACTATAAGTAGGTTCCTGTATACTTTTGCTAAAAAGTTCAGAAAAATCACTGAAATTTGCATTGAAATTTGGTTGGTTATATAAATTACAAATAGTAATTTTACTTTTATCAGGCATATACAGTTTAATTGATGTTATTTGATATGGCATAGATGGTATGTCAACAGGTTCATATGTAATGCTATTATGAACGTATATGGCTGTGCCTAATTTTCCACGTCAGTTGGTGAATAACAGGCAAATTTTATAGTGTTGGATATTTGTAGGGTTACTTCCTATATGTTGTAGACATATGCACATTGGGTTGTGGTCTCGATGATTCTTTGTAATTCACCCAGACGTAATCGGGTTAAGAGAGCATTTCCTATTATTCCACTGAATAATTTTATATTCCATTATTGGGAGGAATTGGTGTTAAATTCTGTAAATTGATTGCTGATTTTACTTTATCTCGTAGTTTATATGCATTTGAATTATTTGTGGTTTTTTTAATCGTTGGTAATGTTAATGTTGGTAATTAGATTCTGCAGTTGTTTGTTTTTCATAGTTGAATATTAATAAGTCTATTTTTGATTTTATAATTTCCTTTTTGTATTTTAAGATTCGAACATAATTCGTTCTCATGTTGGTGTGTTAAAGGGCACCTCCTTAATTTGGTAAAATTGTCAATACAATTTCGTACTGTGTCCTCTGTCTTGGTAGTTAGTTGGTTATATGTACTTACAAAGCATTCATTACAACACAAGATGAAGCATGTTTGGTAATGTTTAATTATTGGTTCAGAAGTTTTTGGTCTAGCTTTAGAAATTTCTGGTTTTGTAATTCTATTGTTCCTTTTCTGTAGTGATAAGGACTGTTGGTTTGAGGGGTTATTTGTTTTGTTTTTGTTGTTAATATATTTCGGTCTTGTGGATGGTTGGGGGGTGATAGTTATATTTTGGTTTTGGTTTAATGGTATGATTTTCATTAGTATTATTTGATGGAACTTGTAAAGAGTGATCTTTACTGTCCAGATGTTGGCTGTTTGATTGAGATTGAGGGTAATTGTGTATTTCCACTTGTGATGAGGTTAATTTAATATCTTTTTTAAAATGTTCTCCTGGTGTAGTTGGAGTCTCTCTGGATTGATTGTAATTTTCAATATTTACCTTTTTTCCCTTAGGTGGGGTTCTTTCTAGAATTCTTTTCTTTTGCCAGTTCGATTATCATCATTATTTAATTCTTCTTCTATTGGAAGTTCTTTTCCATGGATAACTGAATCATCTATGTTAGTGGTGGTATTGGTTGTTGAATATCACTTTTATTTTGTGTTCAGTATTATTGGTATGAAATCCAGTTTCCCTGTTATACTATCTTGTTTGTCATTGTGCTGTTTGATGTCTTGATTTTTAGTCACATTTGAAAAGGTGGGGGTTTTTGGATGGATTGTTAACGCCCTCTTACTTTTGGCTCAAGTCGGCTTCCATGACTGACATTCCTGTCCTATTTATTAACAACTGAAGTTCTGTGTTATATTGGTAAAATGAACACTCCTTAGATTTTGCGTGATGGGCTAGTCCACAATTAATACATTTTGATTGATTACAGTTCCAATTAGTGGTATGGTCATCTGATGCACAGACTGCACATATAGCTTTATTACGGCATCTTTTGTATGTGTGTCCATACCTTGAGCACTGTGTACATTGTAATGGTTTAGGAACAAAAGGACGAACTTCTCTATTTTGTCCAAGAATTTTTATTTTAAATGGTAAGTCTTGGCCTGTAAATTTTATTTTGGCAATGTTGATATTTTTATTTTTATCTTTCCTACTTGAAATAGAGTATATTTTTATTATTATTAATAGGTGTTAGTTTTTCCAGACCTCTGAGTCTCAAGTAGACTCTTCTCGGGCTGGTTCTCAGGGATCAATCCTGAGAAGAAAAAAAAAAAAAAAAAAAAAAAAAATTAGACTTTATTTTGAGAAACCCGTCTTATTTAAAAAATTTATGATTTTATTAATTGAAAATCCCTGCTTTCCGCAAGAATATTTTTCATTTCTGAACTCCGCAGATAAAATAGATCTTTGCTGGGTCCAATTTGGGCACTCAACAAGCAAATGCTGCACTATCCTGGGATATTTGACATCTGTTACATTTCACTGGGTCAGCATGTGGTGTTGACATCAAGTGACCATGTGAGAATCTTGTGTGTCCTATACGTAGCCTTGCTAGGATCACCTCTTTTGCTCTTTCCTCCTGTGAGGATGTCCTCCATGCATAGACTTCAGTTTTTATATTTTTAAGTTTGTTTGTTGTTGGCAACGAGGCCCATTCCCTTCTTCTTTCCAATCCTGGTAAATTAATGTTTTAACTGATTTTACCCAGTCTGACACTGGGCATATGAAATTGTTGGAGGGATAGTGCAGGCTAATTTGGCAGCAGAGTCTGCATATTCATTTCCTTTTATTCCCACGTGTGCTGGGATCCAACATATTTCCATTGATATTCCTGATTGGAGGAGTTGATGAATTTTTATTTGAATTTCCTGTACTATTTGGTTTCCTGATTTATACTGTCCTATTGCATCTATAGCGCTACGTGAGTCACTGAAAATTACAGAGACACTTGCTTTTGCCTCAGATATCATATCTAGAGCCATCTGTATGGCTGTGACTTCAGCAAGTAAATACTGATGATATTGAATGGGTAGGCTTTTTTTTACTTAACATATTTTTCGAAATATGCAGATGCTCCTACTCCAACATTATTTTTGGAGCCGTCTGTATATATCATAAATTTGTCGCCTTTTCTTCTAATGTGTTCCAAAGCATGTTGGCGGTACATTTCCGTACTTGTCATTTGTTTTTTGAGTAGGTAAGACAGGGAGGTACATATCTTTACTCTATTTAAAATCCATGGTGGTGGCAATTCCATTGGTGGGTGAAAAATTGGATTCATATTATGTATGTTCATTATGTATCTAGCTCTTTTTGGGAAAGAGCTTGTACTATTAACTGCTGTTACTTGATTACAGTTTTGGAAGCAGTAAGTTGCAGGAGACGATCCGCTTGCATTGAAAGACCTCTTTGTATTGTTATTAAATTACGCGGTGATGTTTTAAGGGCAAAATACCTGCCTCCACCAAAAGTGAGTTTGTTGGGGACGATCGCGGAAAGCTCCTGTGCACAATCGCACGCCTTCATGGTGCACTGCATCGAGAGATTTTAATGCAGATTCTGAGGCGGATGAATATATTGGACAGCAGTAATCTATTATGGATAAGACTGTTGCCTTATATATCATTAATAAAAAGTCTCGCTTTGCTCCCCAATTAGTTGTGTGATAACTTTTTTTAATATGGCAAGGGCTTTGATGCCCTTGGCTTTAATGTATTTGATGTGCTCTTTCCAATTTAAATGTTGATCAAATATTACTCCTAGATACTTGATTTTTGTACAAAATTGTATTTCAGTGCTATAAAGATGCAGTTTGATTGTTTGGTTCTTCATCCACCTTTTGTCTTTGTAGAAGACGATTGCTTTTGTTTTATCAGTTGAAAATTTTAAATCCAACTGAATTTGCCCAACTACATATATTTGAAATGGCAGTACTAAGAACTCTCTGAGCGTGTCTCAGATTACTACTCGTATAGTAAATGACAAAGTCATCAACATATAAACTGTTTTTTACACCACTTGGTAAATTTATAGTAATGTCATTGATTGCTAAAGCAAACAATGTACAGCTCAAGACACTACCTTGAGGGATTCCTTCTTCCAGTTTATAGGTTACTGAGTAGGAATTTTCTACTCTTACTTGAAAAGTTCTTGTTTGTTAAGAAGTTCTTAATAAATATTGGTAAGTGGCCTCTTAGTCCCTTGGAGTGGAGTTTTTGCATGATGTTATGTTTCCATGTTGTATCGTATGCTTTTTCTATATCAAAAAATATAGCTACTGTTAATTTCTTTTGTTCAAAGCCTTTTTTGATATGATCTTCTAAATGTGTTAAGGGATCTAGGGTTGATCTGCCAGCTATTGAACCAGATTGTGTTGGTGTTAAAATGGATTCTTTGGTTATTACATACGTTAATCGTGCATTAACCATTTTTTCTAAGATTTTGCATAGGCAACTTGTTAGAGATATCGGTCTATAATTGGATGGATTACTTGCATCCTTTCCTGGTTTGTTTATTGGAATAATTATGGCATGTTTCCATTTATCAGGAAAGACACGTTTTAGCCAGATACTATTGTAAAATTTTAATAAATATGATTTAGCTATAGGAGCTAATTTTTCTATCATTTCAAATGATATTTTATCATATCCTGGTGCAGAGGGATGACAAGAGTTGATGGCATTATCTAGTTCATCCATGTTAAAAATATAGTTATATTCCAGGTCTTCAAGAGTTTCAAAATTGAGTATTATATTTGCTTTTGTTTTTTTTTCTGATACTTTTGTTTTTTTTTTTTTTTTGAAAAAAAATGTGTATCTAGGCTGGAGTAAGCACTGATGTGTTCAAAATGTTTCCCAATTATGTTTGATATTTCATAAGTATCATGGTATATTTTTCCATTTAAATGTATTGCACTTCTTGGAGGTCTTATATGTTTTCCATTGATTTTCCTTATCTTTTTGCCAGACATACCCTTTGTGGATGTGTTTGAAGATATGTTTGAGACATATTCCTTCCATGATGCGATTTTTTCAGCTATTACCGTTTTTCTAAATTTGGCTGTATATTTGTTATATAGTGGTTTAATGTGGTTAATTGTTATGTTTGTTATAACTATTTTGTTTAATATGTTTATACTATAGGGCATTTTGTTGAGTGATTTAAGGCGAGTTTTGAGTCTGTTTAGATTGCGACTCAATATATGTTTATTTTACTTAATGTTGTTAATGTTGGATTCCACCATGGGACAGAGGGGATTTTGTGGAATGTTTTGGTTTTTGGAATACATTTATCTGCAGCATTTATTATGAAGTTTGAGAAGGATTCACATGTAGTATTGTGATCTTCATTATGTGGGAATGGTGGTATGTTTCGTGTGTATAGGAAATATTTATCCCAGTTAGTTCTTTTTGGATATTATATCTTGTAGGTGGCAATATTTTGACCATTACTTAAGTAGTTCAGAATGATTGGGAAATGGTCACTTGTGTATGAATCGTCTAGGACGTTCCATTCAAATTTCTCCGCTACATCATTTGAACATAATGAAATGTCAATTGAAGAAAAGGTTAGGTGTGTATTTGAAAAATATGTTGGAACTTCACTTTCATTGAGACAATACAGGTTGTGTTTCATTATAGTATTCTCTATGTTGATTCCGGATGTGTCAGTGGGGTATTAATATCCCATAATGGATTATGTGCATTAAAATCTCCTACTATAAGTAGTGGTTCCTGTATACTTTTGCTAAAAAGTTCAGAAAAATCACTGAAATTTGCATTGAAATTTGGTTGGTTATATAAATTACAAATAGTAATTTTACTTTTATCAGGCATATACAGTTTAATTGATGTTATTTGATATGGCATAGATGGTATGTCAACAGGTTCATATGTAATGCTATTATGAACGTATATGGCTGTGCCTAATTTTCCACGTCAGTTGGTGAATACAGCAATTTTATAGTGTTGGATATTTGTAGGGTTACTTCCTATATGTTGTAGACATATGCACATTGGGTTGTGGTCTCGTATGATTCTTTGTAATTCACCCAGCCACGTAATCGGGTTAAGAGACCATTTATATTCCACTGAATAATATATTCCATTATTGGGAGGAATTGGTGTTAAATTCTGTAAATTGATTGCTGATTTTACTTTATCTCGTAGTTTATATGCATTTGAATTTATTTGTGGTTTTTTAATCGTTGTATTTGTATGTTGGTAATTAGATTCTGCAGTTGTTTGTTTTTCATAGTTGAATATTAATAAGTCTATTTTTGATTTTATAATTTCCTTTTGTATTTTAAGGATTCAGAACATAATTCGTTCTCATGTTGGTGTGTTAAAGGGCACCTCCTTAATTTGGTAAAATTGTCAATACAATTTCGTACTGTGTCCTCTGTCTTGGTAGTTAGTTGGTTATATGTACTTACAAAGCATTCATTACAACCACAAGATGAAGCATGTTTGGTAATGTTAATTATTGGTTCAGAAGTTTTTGGTCTAGCTTTAGAAATTTCTGGTTTTGTAATTCTATTGTTCCTTTTCTGTAGTGATAAGGACTGTTGGTTTGAGGGGTTATTTGTTTTGTTGTTGTTAATGGGATATTTCGGTCTTGTGGATGGTTGGGGGGTGATAGTTATATTTTGGTTTGGTTTAATGGTATGATTTTCATTAGTTATTATTTGATGGAACTTGTAAGAGTGATCTTTACTGACTGTCCAGATGTTGGCTGTTTGATTGAGATTGAGGGTAATTGTGTATTTCCACTTGTGATGAGGTTAATTTAATATCTTTTTTAAAATGTTCTCCTGGTGTAGTTGGAGTCTCTCTGGATTGATTGTAATTTTCAATATTTACCTTTTTTGCTTTTTTTTTCCCTTAGGTGGGGTTCTTTCTAGAATTCTTTTCTTTTTGCCAGTTCGATTATCATCATTATTTAATTCTTCTTCTATTGGAAGTTCTTTTCCATGGATAACTGAATCATCTATGTTAGTGGTGGTATTGGTTGTTGTAATATCACTTTTTATTTTGTGTTTCAGTATTATTGGTATGAAATCCAGTTTCCCTGTTTATACTATCTTGTTTGTCATTGTGCTGTTTGATGTCTTGATTTTTAGTCACATTTGAAAAGGTGGGGGTTTTGGATGGATTGTTAACGCCTCTTACTTTTAGCTCAAGTCTGGCTTCCATGACTGACATTCCTGTCCTATTTATTAACAACTGAAGTTCTGTGTTATATTGGTAAAATGAACACTCCTTAGATTTTGCGTGATGGGCTAGTCCACAATTAATACATTTTGATTGATTACAGTTCCAATTAGTGGTATGGTCATCTGATGCACAGACTGCACATATAGCTTTATTACGGCATCTTTTGTATGTGTGTCCATACCTTGAGCACTGTGTACATTGTAATGGTTTAGGAACAAAAGGACGAACTTCTCTATTTTGTCCCAAGAATTTTTATTTTAAATGGTAAGTCTTGGCCTGTAAATTTATTTTGGCAATGTTGATATTTTTACTTTTATCTTTCCTACTTGAAATAGAGTATATTTTCTAAATCGTGGATATTGTTATATCTCAATTTTAGGAGTCTAGCAATAGTTGTTTTGAAGGAAGCTCCTGCTCGCTATTGGGTAGGATGACTGTACCTGTACATAATTCAAGTGTTTTCGTGGGGCTTGTAATTATTACCTTTATATTATTTATTTCTGTTATACTTAAAAAGGCAGTGGACTGCTTTTTATTGGTTACTTGGATAAGCCATTCATTGTCCTTGATGTGTCTGCCATTCCATGTCTTGTGTTGGATATATGTTAAGTAATTTGTTTTCTAGCATCGCTGCTGAGATTTTGTTGTCAGCTTTGAGGACTTTTAGGAAAATCTTGACCAATATCTGTCCAAAGAGGTCATCAAAATGTACCAATGTGGGATTAAGTCGGTAATTTTTGTTTCTTATTTTTGGTCCTTGTTTTATGTATGTTGCTTGTCTATTATGATTTTTATATTTTTCTGTATTGCTGGGAGATTATTTGTCTCTAATTCAGAATTATTGTTCATCATATATGGTTCCATTGTTACGATATTGGAGTTTACCAATTTATTTTTGTTTGTTTCTTTTTTATTTATGCACTCTATTTGGTTTTCTGGCTCTGCTGCTTTACTTGGAACAGGGGTGGGTTTTCCTTTGTATCTTTTATAGATTTCACTACTTGTGGCAGTACCTAGGAAATTCGGGAATGACGTGCCAATGGTCATCAACTGTGCCGTACTTTTTCCATCATGGGGCCCAGGGGTACTCAAATCATTTATTTCACAGTTCATAAATTTTGAGTTTTTCACAAAAAAAAAAAAAAAAAAAAAAAAAAAAAAATTCTTGAAAAGATATCATTGGCCCTTCGCGAAGTTAAATCTTCTGCCAAAGGCACAAGTGTAGCAAAGGACTCCCAAATGTACCGCATCCCTTACCCTACCCCAAAAGGGGATGGCATAACATGATTAGTATGGCCCAAGTGTAAGCAGAAACCGCTTGCTAGGACTAAGAGTATTATGTTAATACAATTATCCCCATCCTAATCACATTATGGGCAAAACTGGATAGAATGCTGAGAGTTCTATTCCTAGAAACCAGGCCCCCCCTGGAATCCGTGGTCCAGCTCCACAGAATAGTTCCGCCTGAAAAACAGGTCCGAACATTGTCGGGTAGATGATGGATCTACCACAGTTCTCACTCTATTTAGCTTCGGATTTAACTCACGTTAAGCCATGATATGTTTTCTCATTTATTTGCTTTTAAAAATTTTGGCAAAAAATGGAAAAGTCCACATAAGTTTACTCGAAAATATATAATGTCATATGGGACTCTTGGGTTCGAACCTGGGAAGAGATTCCTGAGGTTCGAGAGCCCCCTCACCACGTCAAGGTGGTCCCAAAATGAGGGGGCCTTCCAAAGAGAAACCCTATATTGCCAGAAACCACCATGGTGCTATTCTCAAGCAACCTAGCACAGAATTGTACCCAATGTCACGTCACCCAACCTCACTCTTGAAGAATGGGAAATTCTCCACCTTCCTCTTCCAGAGCTCATGAAGTTTTAATGACTTGCTTCAGCCAACTGAAGCTCGAACCTGCTATGCTAGGTTCACGACTTCAATACTTAGAAACTAGGCCAGGATGGAAGAGACCCCTTTGAAGATGCTAGGTTAGTCTAGCAAACAACCACTTGGACCAGGTTAAGTAGGTATAGTAAATTCCAAAATGGTTAACTTAAGTTGGCAAGACCAGGTTCACACTGGCTTGGTTAGGTTAGGCTAGGGTAATTCTTCCACCAATTAGGCAACGCCAACTCCTCCACCACTTAGGCTAGGCTAAACCCATCCGAGAGGTATGCGAACTAGTCTAGGCTAGGATAGACTAGCTTAATCTAGAAACTAAATTACTTAGGTTAGGGTAAAGTCGTCCAAGAAAGTTTGGATTATACATGCTAGGCTATAACCACAACCTGCTAGGCTGAGGTGGTAAAAAGTGTTCCAAATGGGTAGCCTAGAACCTTACTACTTAGACCAAGCAATGACAGTAAAACACTAAAGGCATGTTCAAGTAGCAAGGTCATGCATGCTATGCTAAGTCATCAACCCATTGTTAGGCTAAGTTGACATGTATGACGTGTATGCCAGAACCAGCTAAACCAGGAGTTAGGCTAAGCTAACTACAAACTGTACCACTCAGACTAAGCTAAGACAGTAAATACAGGTTCGAAAGCCAAGCCTTAGTTAGGCTAAGTTGGCACATGTATGCCCAAACCAGTTAGTTCAGACAGTCTAAGCTAAGAACTACTACTCGGATTAAACTAAAATAGTAGCGGTACATTCGGACTAGCTGGGGTAAGCTACGAATTTAACCACCTGTTACGCTAAAAGGTATGACTCAATTAGCTGGGCTTTACCATCCTAGGATACAAGTGCACTACTTAGGCTTGTCTACCTAAGTGGTGAAAGGAAGAAGTTCCACCTCCTCCTTTCGACTTGAAGTTTTCTTCATGGCCTATACACCCGAAACTCACTCAATGAGTAGTCCTGAATCTTAGCTTATGGGATACCTATCGCCACCAATTCTACTCCCAACATAATAAAAAACACCTTGTGCGATCAGACTGAAACGTGTTTCATGAGCTTTCGTTATGAAGAATGGTTCTACAGTACTTTACTGCAAAGGAACCAAGCTATCGACTAACTATAACTATTTGGTCAATATTCTTATGGGAACAAACCAGATTATACCAAAAAGTATATAAAGCAAGGGAATTCTTCTTACCTGTAAAGGTTTGAAGTTTTCTCGGGTCAACCCAAAAGCCTGTTAATTCCCACCATGCAGACTGTATTCAATTACTAAGAGGAATCCATACACTGGTTGTGATGGGTGCCTACGTTGGTAGACAGCATGTGAATGTGGCTGCTGCACCTTCACCTCTCTTAGCACGTAAATGAGAGGGTGACACATCTCAATAACTACTGCATGGATCTTACAGCCGTCCAGTATTGCGAGCATTGTAAAACTACGCTGTTCACGTTCTCAACGATTAAACCAGCAGCTGCCGATTGGTTTGAGTTTACCTTCCAAGCTAAGAATAAAACTTACACAAAACCGTGGAAATAAGTGAATTTAGCATATCCATTTGCAATCTATATACAAATATGAGAGCAATTTTATCATTATTGCATTAATATGACATCTAGAATTCATGGAAACAGTTTGTAAAGGCATTGGTGTATGTATCAAGTTTATCTAAATTGGCAACACTGATTAACCAGTGCCCAAGTTCTAACGAACAATTCCTACGCCCGCCACTGTTTACAGTTACCTCCTACGACCGTCATGGTCCTTCCAGCCATCATATTCCCTACGACCGTCATATTCCTTACGACCATCACATTCCTACGACCGTTATATCCTCATGGCCATCATAGCTCTCATGGTCGTCATGGCTCTTAAGCCCTTCATAGCTCTCATGGGCGTCATGGTTCTTACGCCCGTCATAGCTCTACGGCCGATTTCATGGTTATCACAGCCTAGGCTATCACTGGACTGTTGACAACATAAACGGCAACCGTCTAGAGTTGACTGAGCTAAACTACTGCTTAAGCTTCCTTATTCAAAATTTAACTAGAGCACGCACCAGCATTGCCCCTTGTCCTACGAGAAAATTCACATTTCTCCGTAAGTGCGTGCTCCTGAAATGAAAGAGTAAATATAATGATGCCACGAAAACGAGAGGTTGGCAGCAGTAGTCTGTGATGTCATGACTACCGCCATTTTGATAGTGCTTTTGACTATGACGTAATCACGCTTGATGGAAGCGTGAGGCTGTTGATGGTACTCTTGCAGCCAAGACCAAGAGACCCAAACTGCTGTGGCATTGCTACTTTTTCAAGGATGTGACAATCCTGACTCGAAGATGAAGAAGAAATTATTCTTCTCCTCTTGGCACGAGGATCAGTCACGAAGTCCCTGATTCTAGCATTCTCCAACTCTTCACAGCCACACTAGACCAAGCTTCCATCAGTCACTTGTTCAACAATTACAACTACTTCTTGTGCTTTCTTATAATAGGGATGTGATAGTCCTCGCTCGAAGATGGAGAAGAAATTTCTCCTCTTGGCTCGAGGATCAGCCACGAAGTCCCTATTCTTCAAGGATTGGCAGGAGAACGCACTGCCGTCAAAGTCACCTAAGCTTGTTGATGCCTAAACGGAAGGAGACAGAGGAAAGACTTGCGTCTTTTCCACTATGTTTGTTATATCTCCTAACACTCGCAATTTCTTTAAAAAAAATGTGCGTCGCCAAATCCGAAAGCATAGTTTATGACATCACTGAGCAACTTGAATGCGAAGCCAGCACTCGACAAGAAGTGCAAGGCTGTCGTTATTCTTGTAGGCATAGCAACCTGACTCAAAAGGCTGCAGTGTTGCGCTATCTACTTCTCTACAGATGTTGACGCATTCGACCACCATTCAGTGCATATCAAGACAGAAGGGACATCCATAGCGTGGGACCCTGGATGGCAGCGCGACATCATATAGCTAACCAACTGTCCTTCTTGAGCTGGTACTTCTGATAGGCCTAACGCCGATCGCACACCTCCATCAACTCTGACAACGTATCTGGAACGAGAACAAGATGGCGATGCACACCTCTCCCTGCAGGGAAAGGAACACGATTAGTCAAAATTACTTCCCAAAGCACATCCTGATACATCCAAGCCTTGGATTCACAGGCAAGCCATGTAATATATGTGAAAATCCAAAGTGCAGGCAGTAAATTAACTGTATCTGAAGAGTTTCTGCACCTACGACCTACTACACGATGAGTACCCCGACGTCAAAAGCGTCGAAGATAATATCCGGGCGTTTACCTGCTTCTTGTGATATCCAGGAAATCTCGAAGCATGAGAAGGTTCCATGTTCACAATAGTGCCCAGGAATTCCAAATGCAAGACTGAAAAGAACATGGGGCAAACTAAACCGGCTTTAAAAGGATGGAAGCAAAGCACATCCTCTCTTAAAGGCGGTAAGAAAATAACTAATGGGGTCATGAGTTAAAGATGGGTAAATGGGTGGCTCCACATGACTCGTGACCAAGCACAGATGCCAATAATCCCTTGCGTACACAATTATTTTAAATTTTACCAATTTCCAGCTGGCGCTAAGTATTTATCCTATTGCTAAGACCAAAGGTTTGTTTCGTATATGAACAAACTATTTTTAACTACATGAGGAATACCGTAGAGTAGAGCTTGAAAGAGGTGTCGTAAGATTTAAGAGGAAATGAAACTATAAGGAAATATACAACCTAAAATGACTTGCAAATTAAAATTCTTTGGAAAGAAATGCCAATTTGCCAATTGAAAAAATGTTTCTATAATCAAGCATGTTTTTCATAACCAACTAATCATGAATACCCTAAAAACAGTGGATCACACCCAGGTGCACCAATTTCAAATTTTGCAAATAAAGATCCTACTAAGCATGGCTACCACAGTCCTTCAGGTACATAGCAGTGATTCTGGGCAAGTGTGATAAAGGTGAAAGTGCAAACACTGCCGAATACACCAAGCAGAAAGTTCAGAAGGGTTCGGAGATAATTCCTTCTTTGGCCAAAAGGCAGAAATGAGGATCATCCAAATGTTTACCGATGCCCCAAGGAAAGAACAGCAGCAAGTTCTATGAATGAAATTTTTATTATAAAGGATTAGTTTATCCAGACCTTTGAGCCAAATAAAGGCTCTTATCAGGCTGGTAAGTGAAAAGAAAGATGAGTTGTCAAGGCATCAAAGATCTAATATGGATGGTGAGGTATTCATGGTGGGTTCTTTCTTTGCAATATTTCAGCCTGGTTTGCATGGGGGCATCCCACACAGTTTGATTTTTATTAGTGATATTGTATATGGGTTTGTAATAACATTGTTCTATACATCACAATAATTAAGAAAAAATACTGTTCAACAATTGCAAGCAAAAATACAAAACCATAACTCCTTGATACATAATATAAATACAACAAAGGATCTACTAAACAAACTTCCTCATAAACTGAAATCTCCCAAAGTGAATTTACTTTAGTTAATGATCCTTCCACCTCCAAATTAAACCAATTAAGCTACGATAAATCCATCAAGTAGGTGGTTCAAAATCAAATCACAAATACTTTTGTACATAATTCTATACAATACAGACTTGTTACTACTTATGGACTTAACAAGAAAATTTAAGCATTTTTTAATCAAACCTTAGAATATATTATCATTATCAAAATGAACTTTATCCTTTTGACGTTCTAGGCATTATCATCCCTTATGATTCTGAATACTTCGATTAATAATTAACCCCATATATTTGGACATCCAGTCTACTCTGACTGCACATAAAATTATTCAATTTCTAAATAAAACTCAAGGCAAATAGAGATGATTTTTACCACAAATTACAGTACATGAATCTGAAGTAAAATTTCCAGACATTTTTATGAACCATGCAACTGTTGAGAAGACTGTACCCAAAAAAAATAGAATAACAAGACTGTACTCACAAAATAAATAAACATTTACAAACTGATGAACTATTTACAAAGAAGCAGGCTTCTTACCTGTTCATCATCCCGAACGTGTTTCCCTAGAGGTATAGAAGCTACGCCCTGTGAACCAGGGGGAGGATGGCTTAAGGCTCGTAAATAATCTTCAACCTGGAAGAGGCATTTTTTAATTCATTAAACTAAAAACAAAAGCTCTGGATCTCAGAGAATGTGATAATCTTTGCTTGAAACAGCTCTAGTGTTGAGCCTAAAATTTTACGTGTGGACTTTTTATAAAAAGCCAATTATGTATCTCCAAAAAAGGCAACCAATTTTGAACTTTTGACTTGTATCATTGGGTGTGTTCCCATTAAATAGTAACATGTTAATTTAGATCATGTTTTATAAGTAATGCATACGTATTTCTATTAAATTTACAATCTGTATTATAATGAATTTTCCCATAATAAATGATAATTTATGTCATGTTTCGTATGAAATGCATGTTCCTAATGCAAAATTCATTTGGAAACAAGAATAACAAGCTAACCCCAGATTTCTGCTTAAGCAGGGAAAAATTAAAAGACTTAAATGCTAAAGTACAATGCCCTCTTCTTCAGACAGCCATCATTCACACAACTTAGTAGAATTGCATTTAAAAAAAAAATTTTTTTTAAGAAATAAATAAAAAATTAACTAAATAAAATACACTCACCAATTGCTCCCCATCCTGTACCTGTTTGGGACTAAGTTTGCCAGGTTCCCATAGAAGCTTATCTTCATTCTCATACGGCGGCGTCGCACCATAGGCCTGCAAACCTTCCGGAACTTGGGCCTGATACGACGAACCAATCATTATTGTCTTATGCCAATCCTCCTCCTCTCCACTACACTCGCCTTCCTCCTCCTCTTCATCTTCACTCTGTTGGCGGGACCCACCCGTTGACAGGATTCCAACTGGTTTATGGCCTAAATTGAAAAATACAAAAGATTAGCCTTACTCCACTATATAGTAAGGGTGTTTAATCCTATTAAAATAAATGAGTATAGTTCTCTAGAGTTCCAATCATTTGTCATCTTTTGCTCACTTACCATATTCAAAAACTTACCACCATTTCAATAATTATAAAAAAAACAAGGTCATGGTTACGATAAAACCTACCACACTTTACAATATTCAATTTAAAGAGCAAAATTGTAGCAGGAATAACACAGAAAAATGACAATTTGTCGAAAATTGCATTTTTCCTAACTATACAAACCTGAGGTCCTTTAACAATAGGAAGTAGCTAGCGGCAGCTGGAACGGTCGTAAGCTTCGAACAAGGGGAGAACGGTAGTTAACTGCTTGTCCGACAGTCGGCTAAACAAATCACTTTTGCTTTTGGCCCATGCAAAATACGCAGAGTGAGGGGTGGCATGAGGAGGGACCTCAGGTTTGTATAGTTAGGAAAAATGCAATTTTCGACAAATTGTCATTTGTTCCGATTAGTAATAACAACCATCGGTCCTTTAACAATAGGAAGACTCACTTCTTGGTGGGAGGAATCTGAGTCTTTGATGAACAGACTGGTGTTCGTCCATCCCTGGAATGCCTCCCTGGTCGTAAGAGCGAGGGAGGGATCCAAGCCTCTGTCCGATTGATCGGGGTGTGCACCGCAGGATCAATGGTCAGACCTCTGGGCCGAGTACTAAGAGAGAGGCAAGCGTATCTCTTCGTACCAGCAAGCAAGAACTTGTTCCTGTTTGCAAGAGGCAACATAAAGTATGGGTTGTCTCAAGCTGGCATCCACTTCCTCCCCCTTGTTGGAGGAAGTGGTGGATATACGCTCCTATCCCTAGTGAAACGGGATAGGATGGGCTATGTTGAGTAGCTCACTGCATCTTGTCCTTATCCAGCAGGGGTGACGACCGTTGTCCCTCAACCACAGGTAGAGGGGAAGAAAAAAGAAAAAGAATGGGAAGAGGAGCCAGTCACACTCTCATTCACTCATCCATTCTTACGGTCACACCAGGACTCGATGCTGTTCAGCCTGCGAGGGTCTGGGTTCGCTACACAACGTGTTGAGCAGCCACCACGGTCCCAAGGAAAAAGATCCAAGGACCTGTGGGCAATATCCCGAAGGTAGAAGGAAGGGCATGTGGTCTGGTTGGACCAGACCCCTGCCTTCAGTACCTGCGCCACGGAGAAGTTCTTGCGGACAAGGCAGCATCTCCTTCGCATCGAAGGCGGTGAAGTCCATTAGGGAGGGGATTGTGAACGACTCGAACCAATCGTCAGGGACCGAAGGGGGGGTTCTTGAGTCTTCGGCTACGAAGGTTCGGTACGAAATCGAGCGTCACGGATCCCCATCCCCCTGGATGCTTGACTTCGCAGGAGAAGTCATGCAGTTCCTCAGAGGAAAAGAAGGATAGTCGCATGCCTATCCCTCTTCTCTACTTCGGTGATGTCCAGTACCCATACTGGTCTGTCCTTTGCCACGAAGTCTCTCGGCATCCTCCTATCCCCATGCAGCGAAGTTCTCGGTAGTGGATAGGACACCGACACTCCATGGTGGGTGTCAATGGTATGGGTACTGTGACAAGCTATTAAAACGAAGTAATGATTGCTCTGTAACAACCGAACTAAGTCAACAGCGTAGTTCGTAACTGACTCGGGCGCTCTGACAGCTGCCGACTGACTGCGTTCGGTAGGAGGCAAGTTGTCAAAGCATCCGAGTAAGTCACGTGACCTTCGCCTTTAAAGGGTTATGCCGAGAGACCAAACAAATAATGTATTTGTTTGTCACCAATGCCGGACAGCGAGGTGATGATTCTCTTAAGGCATGTGCCCAACAGGCGAAAGTCAATTGCCTTCTAGAGACCGAGGTCCCTGAAGGTAAAACATCTCATGGTTGTTGAATCTCAGCTAAGGAGAAACAACACTATGTACCGTTGAAGACGAAGGTAGATATTGAATGCAACCTACGTCTTCACAGATGAATCGAGAGAAGGATTCTCAAGATTCATAACCTGTGCTTACAAATGACTGAAAACGCTAACCGCTATTTCATTGCTGTCCGGTGAGAAGTCGTAGTTGCAATGAAAGCGGGGCGTTCTTCAGTAATGAAAACACAGGGGAAACAAAAGCCACCTGAAGAACTGCTTCTCATGGGCTGAACATTTGGAAGTAGAGCTGTCAGGTCGGAGAGTAGGCGATGTCTTCTGACACATCTTGTAATTCGGGTTGAACAATGAACAATTGTACACCTACGAATACGAGATATTTTGAAGACAAACTCAGATGTCTGCAAAATCATTCGCATTATCGCAGTGCGATGCAGCGGGAGACTTGTACAGACTTCTGTTACCGTGCGGTAAACAGAAAGATGAAAGAGTCCAAGAGATATCTCTGTTGAAAATTCTCGCAATGTCGAAGGCGATGGAATCTAGCGTCACAGCAGTAGATGGTCCTTCATTATTGCGAGAATCCCC
The DNA here is from genome assembly GCF_015104395.2 of Macrobrachium nipponense. NCBI lineage: Eukaryota > Metazoa > Arthropoda > Malacostraca > Decapoda > Palaemonidae > Macrobrachium > Macrobrachium nipponense. Next base: position 26,580,070 of record NC_087215.1, on the reverse strand, counting down.
GTTAATCAGAGACCTAAGTCCATGATTGTTGGGCAGAGATACGGTTCGGTAGTCAATCAAAGCAGGGGAGAGAGAGACATACATGACCGTGAATCTCGGAGGCCCAGCTGATACTGAGCTGCTATCAGGCAGTTCAATACGCAGTAGTTGAGCCTGAGCTCTCGCTGACTCGTCATCCTGAGTTGCCAGGTAATCCATTATTCCACGAAGGAATGCGTTCGGCTAGAACTACCGAGCATAAAAGATATGCTCGAGCAATTATATTTAGGCGAAACGAATTTCGGTAAATATAAAAGTTGAAATGGTGTTGTCGTGACAAAACCATAAGTATATAAAATTGAAACTGAAAACTCCTGGGAGGTTGCAGGCAACCCCGAGTTGCAGTTCAATTAGAATACTTCTCTTATAAGTCGCAATCCGTAGATTACTAGGATATGCGCCTACCCCTCGGACAATTCAACTGCTTAGTAGAATCATGTCGCGAGGTTAATATACGTAGTATATTTGTAGGATTCTGAACAACGATCTCCATCCTAAATTCTTTCCTTCAAGAAAACAAAATAAGGATTGGAGATCGACCACCTTCGATCTCTATCAAAGAGAGTGAAGGAGAAGTCTTCCTCCGAAGGAAAAGCTATCCATCGGTGAACAGAAATACTAAGACGATAGTTCAAGCCAAACTGGATATTCCCGTCCAATCTTCTCTATTCCAGGTTGGTCGCCTACTGTGAGAGAGTTTCTTTCAGCAGCAGTCTTCTTCCCAATGCTAGAAATTCCAGGAATTCGAGCATAGGCGAGGTTCCCGATTATCGTGTAACATATCGGGGATTCTCGTCTCGCTCACTTTGGACCGTGGTCTCGCCTAAGTGTTTGGAGATCGTAAAAAACTCGAACACTCTGAATGCGCTAGAAATTCCGTAGAATTCTAAGCAGTCTGCGAAACCCCCCAACCGGAATTCGTCAAAGAAACGATATCGGCTGGTGGTCCCTCTCGATTCCCGTAGAAATCGAGAATGGGGCAGGATTCCTCCTCAACGACCGGGGCTTACGTCAGGTAGGACCCGAAGGTCCCCACGGTAGCGCAGTAACCGAACGTGGGATCCTACAGAGAAATCTCTGTAGGATCCCTCCCCTTTCCCTCGTAGCCGTAAGGAGAGGGAATGGGGGAGGAATTGGATACTCGCTCGCACCTTCCCAGTGGAACTAGCAGTTGGAGAAGAGTAGGAGCAGCCGGGCCTCTCAGAGTCTGGGAAAACGTATCGTCAGGAGAAAACGTTTTCCCGCGGAGGGTTACGAACTCTCACTGTAGGTAAGGGTCTGCCGCCACTGTGAACGTCGTCTGGGTGGAGCTGATCGACACCTGACAGGAGAGAGCCGATACCGTCCTCCGACTCATTCCAGTCCTCGTCGAGGTCGAAACCTCTCAGGAGGACCGAAGGAGTATTTAAATACGGTGTCCGAAGACACGTAGAAACGCCGCTGTCGCAGTAGAGGAGGTGGAAGTAGCGTGATCGACCGGCCAGAACTGAGAGAGCCTTCTTGTCCGGAGACGAGAGACTCTGGTTCGAGACAGAATCGGCAAGCTCCGATCGCGGCAGACCCACCGTCGGTTTGGGTTCCCTCTCGGGCCCCAAAACGACTCGAGCAGAGACGTGGGCTCTGCTGGTGGGAGCGGCAATCCTTCCGCAAGGTCATTATGCTGACAAATCAGCTTAATGACTTCTGCAAATTCCTCTGTATCTCGGGAGTAACCGCGTCTTGCGGAGTAGGACCGTCCAGTCCTTCCAACAAGAACAGATCCCGAGATACTCCTCCTTCAGAAGGAGGAACAGCGGCAGACCCCTGACGGTCGCCTCCAGCTACTTGCGCGTATGTCCTGGTCGGCGGTCCTAGAACCGTGCCTGGTCCATACGGCTCATAGCGGGATCGCGAGCGGCGCACCTCTCGCGATCACTCATAGGTAACCTCGCTCCTCCCGGTGTAGCCCGAGGAGGTTGAAGGTACAGGAGAGGCAGACCTGACGCTCCCCCCTAGCTCGCTGCGTGCTTGGAGGGCTGCTGCTGATCGTCAACCCGCGGTGGCGATCGAGCAGCAGGCCTAGCCTTGCCGCTCGCCTGGGGCGAGAGGCTCGGCTGAGAACGTCGACGCTGATCTCTAGCGTCAGGCGAGCTGTTGCTGGTTTACCGTCTCCGCCCGGTCCCGATGGGAGCGGCGTCAGGTGGCCTGCTAGGCTCGCTGTCGCGGTGAGACCGGCGAGCGTCCTCTCGGCGCGTGAGCCGCTGTTACCAGCCGTGGCTGGTACCGACGGCCGCGGGGACCCCTTCCTCGCCTCAACCCGTGGCTGGTCAGCGACCGTCGTCAACCCGAGCAGCCAGCTGGTCGCTGCGAGCGTCCACTGGCCTGGCGAGAGTCGTCTGCACGACACTCGCCAGTCTTCTGCTCCGCGCTTCGGTCTTGGCGGCGAGCGAGCTCGGGTGTCAAGACTTTGGCTGGACGGTCTCCCGCGGGAGACCGTCCACTCGGTACTTCTCGCTAACGAGAAGCCGAGGCGGATCCTGGTTTAGCGGCAGAACCGCTAGAACCAGGCGAGGAAGTGCCAGCCGAAGCTGGTACTCCTCTGGTCCCCGTCTTCTTCTCCTTGGTAGAAGAAAAGACGGGCCCTGTCCGAGGGAGCAGGAGGACCAGCAGAAGAGCTCCCCGAATCGCCGGAGCGAGACGGGCCCTTAGAAGGTCCCGAAGGAGCCTTCTTAGGGGGGGAAAACCCGGGGGTTACCAGCTGGTCGCTGCAAGAGCGGCCGCTGGCCTGGCAAGAGTCACCTGAGCGTCTCTCAACCAGCCTTCTGCTCCGTGCCGCGTCTTGGCGCCGAGCGAACTCTGGCGCCGAAACTTGGCTGCACGGTCTCCCGAGGGGAGAACGTACACTCTCGGGAATCTCTCGCGAACGAGAGACCGAAGCCGGAACCTGGCGTAGCGGCCATCGCTGCTAGCAAACACCAGGCGAGGAAGTACCAGAGCTAAGACTAACGATACTCCTCTGGTCCCCGTCTATCTCTTCCTTACTGAAGGGGGAGACGGGAACGGGCCCCGCTCCCGAGGAGCAATGAGGACCAGCAGAAGGACACCCCCCGTCCCACTCCCACCTTGTGGGACGGTGCCCTTAGAAGTTCCCGAAGGAGACTTCTTAGGGGGGAAGGCAGCCCTTCTTCTTCTTCGGCTTATGGGCCTTAGAAGTCGAAGGGGAAGTAGGCAGCAGCAGACGATGAAGACGAAGATGAACAGCTTCCTCTTCTCCCCTCTTCCTCGTCAGCTCACGCAGGACAGCCGTCAGGTCCTCCATCCAGGCCGGATCCGGGGCTATTGCCGAGCAACACGGCCCGACTGCACCTGTCCGGAAGGACCTGGGACTGGGGAAGACACACCGTGGGCAGGACCAGCATGGACAGGCTCAGGAACCAGGAGCGACAGGAACAGCAACCAGCTCAGGAGCGGCAGGAACAGCGGCTGCGGTAGACCCAGAAGGGACAGCCAAGCCAACAGCGGGAATCACATCAGCGGCAGGTACGGCAGGCCCAGCAATCGCCTCGTAGAATCACCGGCAGCCAGCGGAACCTGGGTACTGGCGGCCGGTCCAGGGGCGAGCTGCTGGAACACGGAAGTCTGGGGCAGGCAACACGAGAAAACAGGCGGCGGCGGCAACACTCCCCTCGGTAACGCGGCGGCCCCTAGTAGCGGCAGACGGCGTCACCGACACAGCATGGGGAGTGTAGACGCCAGGATGGGGGGGGGAGCAAGCATTAAAGCGGCCCGTGGTAGTAGTGGAGACCGCCCAGACCTCGCTAGACGCTGCAGCAGCCCTGGATGCTAGGCACGCCCTGCCGCCGCGGAGTCTCCCATGGATGTAGCACCTGTCGGTAACATAGATAGATTAGTAAGAGGGGTTCCCTCACGCACGGGGGAAGACATGCCCCACCCCCAACGCAAGGAGACCCCAAATACAAAATACAACGAAGAAAGCTGAGGCGGGGGGCAGGAAGGAAGACGAAGAATTGGATACCAAGGGAGTCGCGGGAGAGCTTTCCGACGACTTCCTGGCAGACCTTTCGCTTCCCCTACCCCCGCACAGCAGTGAAAAGTAATATGAAAATGAAACAGATACTGCCCTTGCGATTCACTCATAGAACTTAAAGGGGAAAAGATCAATTCCCGGGTAAGAACGGAAACTTGATCCAAATAATATATGCTATCATAAAATATATATGAAAATGAAACAGATACTGCACTTGCGATTCACTTTCACATATAATAATCGTAAGGATCAATTCCCGGGTAAGAACGAAAATTGATCCAAATTAAATTCATGCAAATAAATAAATGAAAATGAAAAGAATATTGCAATTGCGAATCCACTTTCATTGCATTCTATTATACAAAATAAAAGGCTCGTGCCGAGCGCAATCACACTCTCGGTAACGAACGCACAGGGCAAAAATATAATGAAAAGAGTACTTACATTTTTCAATTACACACTTTCGCCCAACCCCAAAATACATGACTCCGGCGCGAGCGCGGCGCCGGCCCTCGGCACCGAGACATAATTCAAGGGTTCAATTCATGAAAAGAAAAGAGAGGAAATCGCCGCATCTACGGCGATAGCTCCATGTTGGTTCATAATTAAGTAATGAAAATGAAAACAGTGTACTTACAGTTTCATTTTTCAAGTCAAACAAACCATTAGTAGAAAACACGATATAAACAAAGCATACGACGATGAACGCGGCAGAGAGCGATGACGAACACGTCCTTCACACCCGCAGCCGAAAGCAAAAGTGATTTGTTTACCTCCCCAGTCGCGCGGCGCGCGACTGTCGACAAGCAGTTAACTACCGTTCTCCCCTTTGTTCGAAGCTTACGACCGTTCCAGCTGCCGCTAGCTACTTCTATTGTTAAAGGACCGATGGTTTTGTATTACGTATCGGAACAACTAGAAAATTATTGAAAATATGGAAAAAGACCACCTAAATCATTGCCCAACTATGTACGTATATATACCAATGTAATATGTTAGATATTTGGAAGAAAAACAACAACCCTTCATCAACATCAACTAATCCAGTCTTAGGAAAGTAGGCAAGTACGCTTTACTTCTTGCCTTCTTACAGGGCTCAGCAATCAGCAATTTTCGAGGGATTTTCTATTTTAAGGTATTAATGAAATTTTGACTAATATCTATATAACCTGTCCTTTAAAGTACCCTTAAAGATAAAGAATATATTATATATATATATATATATATCTATATATATTATATATATTATATAGTATAGGATCTATTATAATGGTTAGTATAATATATATAATTATATATTTTTTTTTTTTTTTTTTTTAACATATTTGTTCACCACATTTCCACCTGTGAATTGCTTTGAGCAAGGAATTGTCACACATTGTATGGCATGTCTCTTCCTAATAAAGTGAAATATTTACTTTAGTATCCCAACTAAAACTAACCATTTTCTACAATATAGCAGGTTGTGCACTGAAGAAAATTAGAAATTCACCTGGTAAACTAATTAATCTCCATATGCTCAAATTTATTCAATTTCTCTATGAAAATCAATTGTGACACATTTCCTTTTCAGATTTTTGTGTCATTCATCTGTAATAAAATTTACATATACAGTAGTACCTCAGGATACGAAATTAATCCATTCCGATGCGGCCTTCGTAACCTGATTTTTTCGTATCTTGAACCACATTTTACATGTAAATTGCCTAATTCGTTCCAAGCCCTACAAAAACACCAAAGTAAATTTTATAATATAAAGCTAAATTGACCACTAAACAAAATACAACAATTTGGACCATTCAATGCCTAACATAAACTTCATTGTAGTACATACCTGTAAATAAAGTGTATTAGTGCACATGGTACAAGAAATACTTTACATACATGTACGTACATGTAGTAAAATGTGGCGACAGAGGAGAACAAATGGCAGAAAACATGAACACTTAACTTTACGAAACACATTAAAAAATGGCAGAAACATTAACACTAAACTTTACGAAACACATTAACAAATGGCAGAAAACATTAACACTTCTTGATTATCTCCATCTTCGTTCTCCATAAAAAGCATCCTCTTCTTTCCGTGAACTTCAGCAACATTCTTGGTACCAATGGCTAATAACATAAGTAATTAAGTTCACACACAACATGATAAAGTAACTTACAGTACAACGAAAGCGAAATCACTAACACGAATTTACGTTAATAAATGAAATACGAATATGTGAAGGAACGAATTCCAGTGTTTACGTTAGTGCTACCACAAAAAATGGTCAACGAACGCCTTTACATAGAGGCATGATGCTGACCAATAGGAGAGCAGGATCTTATGGTGGTGACTAGCATCAGGAACCAATGGGAGTGGGAGGATGGTGGCAAGTCTACTCAGTTGGCGGCACGCGTGTTTTAAAATTGTTCTTGGTAGTCCGGGCGAATCTCAGGACTTTATAGTAACACACTTTCGTAACCTGAATTATTTTTGTATGCAGAGGCAAAAAAATCTTCATCTTTGCTTTTGTAACTTGAATTTTTCGTAAGTTGGGACTTTCGTATGTTGAGGTTCCACTGTACATATATATTGTACGTATATATACAGGTATTCAACTTACGATAGGGTTAGGTTCCAAAAAAACCCATCATTTGTTTGAAAAATCGTCTCTCGCATATAGCCTAGCCTACATTAGGGTAATCAGTACCATCTTTACATATAGGGCAGCCTAGCCTACACTGCACAGTATATTTTATACATAAACGGTATACAGGCGGCCAGCGGTTAACGGCGCAATCGCTCAACGGCGAATCAGTTTTACGGCCGTCGTCAAAAATATTCATTAAAAAAATAAGGCATTTTAAGGTATGTTTAAAATGTGTATGAAAATGTATTATGTATAGGTATTTTTATTTCTGCACATAAATATGATACAAAGGCAGCTTTTGAAACTGCCCTTCACGTTATCAAATATGTTTTTTCATGTTCATTCTCGTAAGCCGACGTCTGCCGCTCTTCCAAAAATATAGAGTTGAAAAGAGTGCAAATTTAGCAATCGATGTGTCTATTTTATAAATGTTCATGCTCTTATGTTTAAAATGTGTATGAAAATATATTACTTATAGGGTATTTTTATTTTTGTACATAAATATGATACAAATTAAGGCAGCTTTCATAACCACCCTCCACGTTGTCAGAGGATGTTTTTTCATGTTCGTTCTTGTCCGCCACTGTTCCAAAAAATGCATGGTGTTATGTTATTATTTATATGCATCTTTTCCATAAATCCTTTAAAAAGTTATACATTACTTCACTGTATCCAATAATATTGTATGTATTCTCATATTATTGTATTATAAAATACTACGGCAAATCTAAGCTAGTATTCCGCAGAGCGGCCAATGTTTTGGTTTCAAATCAGCTGATGGCGAACACGAGTTTGTTTCGCCATATGTAATGCAATTCTGAGCAAATTTTCTTGCTTCTAGTTGGCATAAACGAATATCTAGATACTTGACTTATATAAGACAAGATTATTTTTCCTTATACGACATGTTTTTAGGTGGAAATATGAATTGAATATGTCTTGTCATTGTGAACTTTTTTTTCGTTAACATATTACGTTGGTGGCATGTTTATTGCGTAAAAAAATTACATGATTCCATTTGCAATTTTCCTTTATATCATCGTAATACGAACTTTACGCTATTTATCTTATATCGGTGTGAAAAAACCACCAGTAAAATGTGTTCTTTCAAGCCCAGTAGTTTTGATTAAAATTATTTTATCTACGGTTGTGTTTGATGGCATGCGTTTACTGGAGTTTTATCCTTGTTGCCAATAATAGCCATTAGCAGATTGAACAGTTTTCTCAGCTTCAGTTATAACTAGGTTTAAATTTACCAGTATTATTTCCCAATTGATCTTTGATCTATAGCGAATAAAGTTATTACATTGAGATATCTCACTTCTATTCTACATAACGTCATTTATAACAACTACAGTAATAGCGTACTATAGTATGATAATTGAAATACAAGCCAAACGGATGTTATCAAATTCGGTTGTACTTAGAAAAAAAATAAAATAAAAGTCGTTTCACGTTCGGTTGTTCATGGCTGTACACGTTTATGCAACAAGTATAACGTTAAAACCATACTTTCATCATTCTCTTTTGCTGTTTTTGAACTTATGTAAATAGAAGATGGGATAAAGTTAGGCTATTGTAATTTGGTCTCTCACAAAATCGGATTATCGTGAGACGAATTATCGTGACTTGAACACTACAGCTACCTGTACGTACACTGATAAAACCTTATTATATCTTTACATACTCTAGACACCTAAAGGATTAAAGCTAGGCTTTTTTCACTTTACAGTATTTATAGTACTATAATGTACTGTACAGTAAATTCTATAGATCTACACTGCATAATTGATTGATTATGTATTATATCTGGCATCACATCTGGGTAATTGACACCAAAATAAATTAAATAGAAAAAATTAAATTTTTTATAAATTTCATATAAAAATATCAATAAATATATTATATAAAAATTTTGTTCATATATATAAGTTCTTACATAGACAATCTATGTATAATTTAAATTTGGTTGAGGAGGCCCGCCTCCCTCATATAGATATATAACTGCTCTATATTACAATCCTTTCCAAGAATTGTATCTAGGATAAAATCACCTACTGTCACGACCCCAAGACAGGAACCTATGTCTCAAATTCCCGAATCTGGGTCATTCAATCAGCAAATGCTTCACAGTCAAGGGCACAGTACAGTTCTCGCAAAACAGAGGCTTTTCACAAGACATCAAGAACCCATGTGTGAGTCTTGTATGTCCAATCCTCAATCTGCACAACATCGTTTCTTGTCTCCTTGGGATATTCGGATATGACCAAGGTGACACTGATGACGTGATACTGCGCATTTTTTGATTAGTCAAAATATCCTCCCACTGGGACTGTCAACATTTTTTAACTCTCTGACCTAATAGAGGATACAAATCCCAATATGGTAGTAGGCATCTTGTGGGTTCTGGGGAGCTGACCGCAGACTTTGCAAGTCGGTCAGCTTTCTCATTCCCAGCCACCCCAACATGGGAAGGAACCCAAAAGAACTTTATTTCTTACCCTCTTCTTTATAGTAAAAGCAGCCATTCCAATATATCTAAAATCAGAGGGTTTAAAGGGTTAAAAGATTTTTACTTATTGCGCCATCGCGGGATTAAGGCACCATTTGACTGTCAAGGGCGCTGTTAACTGGTCTAGAATTTCGAAAGGTGTGCGGCGGCCGTAGGCTTTAAAATCGCTTAGTGTCGGCAGCCAGGAACGGGAACCCTGCCGCTAACCGAAGGCCGCCTGTGGTAATGATCAATTCCAGCTAATTCTCTCGGTTCAATGTAGATTGGCTTATGATACGTAATTCAGTACAAAAAGAAATTGAATAACACTAACAAGAGTTAGCCTAGTGTATATGATATTATGGTATATGAATACAGTAGCCTAGCCTACAGTACAGTGTTCCCCCTATTCAGAGGGGATGCGTACCAGCCCCCCCCCCCCCCCCCCCAAATAGCATTTATACCTGTTTTGTTTTTTTTTGTTATAGTTTTGCCACAAAAAGTGCATTTTATGATGAAATTAGATAAAAAAAAAAAAAAAAAAAAAAAAAAAAACAAAAAAAAAAAAAAAAAAAAAAAAAAAACACACCAAGGAATTTGTGGATATTTCTCTAGAAAAACACGGCAAAGACGCGAATTTCCAGCTGATAAAGGGTAGATATGGTTCATAGAGAAATCTACAGATATGTGAGTCAGCGAATGCCGAGAATGAGAATTAGGGGACCACTGTATTAATGTGGGACCACTGTATTATTGGACACAGTGAAGTAAAGCATAACTTTTTAAAAGAGCCAAGGAAAAGATGCATATTCATTATGTTTGTATCTTATGATTGTCTCTCGGCACTTAGGCTAAGTACCAATAACCAGACAATGGCGCCATCTATTAAAAAAATTAATCACAATTTTTTAGAGTAAATTGTATTTTTCCTAGCTATGCAAACTTGAGGTCCTTCACGATAGAACTGCTTTAGGCGTAGCCTGGACATGGCTGATGAAATCTTCAAAAAGGCAGTTCGGTAGTGAACTACCAGTTGAGTCATTGGTAGTCCCTCCAACCAGATGTAAACATTCCAATTTGCTTTTGGCCCAGATAGCAGATTGAGGGGTGGCATGATGTGGGCAGTTAGTGCAAGGACCTGCAGTTTGTGAAACTAGGAAAAATACAATTTACTTTTCAAAAATTGGGATTTGTTCCTATGTGATGTACAAACTCTCGGTCCTTTACGATAGGAAGACTCACTGATTGGTGGGTGGAATCTGAGTGATCCCCAGTGAACTGACTGGGGTTCAGCCTACCTGAGATTTCCTTCCTAGTCATAAGAGTGAGGAAGGGAATCCGGCCACTAACTTTCGACCGGAGTTAAAGAACTACAAGATCATAATCAGTCTTCTCAGTGTACTCATATGGGGGAGGATGTGTCCCCTCTAAGAAAAAGCTAAGAACCATTATGTCAGAGACAATAAGACAAATACAAGTTATGGCTTTGTCTTATGTCTATGTCCCTGTCTTGTGAGGGAAGGGGCAGGTATTTACTTATATTAACTAATCAAAGAAAATATATACGTTACTCCAAGGAGTGTCTTACCTGCATCGACCGTTCGGTCCAGCATGCAATGGTACACATTACCCTCAACCCAGAGGGAAAGAGTAGGATGAAAGGAGAGCCAGTAACACGCACTCATACTGTACGAGGCGAGATGCAATTCTGTCCAGTTAGAGCAGCTGAGTAAGCTACACAACTTGCTGAGCTGCCAGCACTGGTCCCAAGGAAAAAGTGTTCAAGGACCTGTGGGTAATATCCCAAACGTAATGAAGTGTACTGGTTTCGTTGCCAGCAGCAGAGTATGCCTTCCTGATTGTCTCTCAAAGCCAGAAAGCGAAGAGTTGTCAACACTCAGGTTGGAGGTGTCGAGTTCTCTTCAGGTAGCACCCTAGTGCTCCAACGTGAAAAAGCAGCATCTCATCTGGGTCATCATCAATTAAGTCACTCAGGGAGGGGATGGTGAAGGACTTGAATTTGGCGTTAGGAACTGATGGATTCTGAGTCTTCGCTACAAAGTTCGGGACGAAGTCAAACATAACCAATCCTCATCCCCTAGTGTGTTTTACTTCATAAGAGAGACTATAAAACTCGCCTACTCTCTTCGCCGATGCCAGAGCCAGCAAAAAGATGGTCTTGAGGGTCAGATCCCTGTCTGACGACTCTCGGAAAGGCTCATACGGTTCACAAGTCAAGCTCCTTAAGACGAGTCACATCCCACTCAGGGGGCCTGAGTTTTCTGGGTGGGCAAGACCTCTCAAAGCTCCTCATAAGAAGAGATATCTCCATAGAAGAGGAAATATCCACTCCTCGCAATTTCAGGACCAAGGCCAAGGCAGACCTGTAGCCCTTAACTGCAGAGACAGAGAGGAGCTTCTCTCGGTGTAGAAAGACTAGGAAATCTGGTACCTGCTTAAGAGTGGCTCTGAGCAGAGAGACCAACCACAGAAGATGGACAACTTTCCCTGGTAAACTGCTACAGAGAACTGTCTGAGGTATCCTGCCATCTCTGTTGCTGCTTGGCAAGAAAATCCCCTCATTCGTAAGAGATGGTGAATAACCGCCAGGTGTGAAAACAAAGGAACTGTACTGCCAAGTACCATTCTACGTGTGGTTGACACAGATGGTTGTGCCATGGAAGAATCTCTCACAGTGCCTCGGAGAAAAAAGCCAACAGATTGGGATACCAAATGGCCTGTGGCCAGAGCCACCAGGATCATCCGAAGATTGCTGGTGACCAGCACTCTTCGTATCACCACCTTGTGAATCAGACTGAACGGGGGAATAGGCGTAGACTTCGAGGTTGTCCCACAGATGTTGGAATGGGTCCTCTGCAGCTGCCCATGGGTCTAGCATGATGGAGAAGAAAACTAGTTTTCTGTTGTGCTGGGTGGCGAACATGACCACCAATGGATGCCCACATAGGTCAAACAGCCTTTCCGCCACGTTTGGGTGTAGAGACCATTCTGTCCTTATCACCTAATTCTGACAGCTGAGCTTGTCTGCCATTACATTCCTCTTGCCTGGAATGTATCTGGCTGACAGCTCTACCAAGCGCGATGCAGCCCACTCGTGCACCTGCACTGTCAACTGATGCAATGGGAGAGGACCCCGTTTGTTGACATATGCCACCACCGTGGTGTTGTCGCCCATCAACACCACCGAGTGTCCCACCACTCTATCCCAGAACTTTTCGAGGGCTAAGAAAGCCGCCTTGAGTTCCAGAATATTGATGTGAATGTGCTTGTAGTGTCAATTCTACACTCCTGCAGTCAGCAACTCCTCCAGGTGTGTGCCCCAACCCTCGTTCAATGCATCCGAGAACAGAAGCATCTCCAGAGGGGGTGTGCAACTCCACTCCTATTAGGAGGTTCCTTTCATCTAGCCACCAGGCTAAATCCTTCCTCACTTTCTCTGTTAGAGGGATGAGGAAGGATTGACGATCCCGAGCCTGTGACCAACACTCCTTTAGTAACCACTGCAGAGACCGCAGGTGAAGATGCCCATGAGGGACTTAACTTCTCTAGTGACGACAGGTGACCGATCATGACCTGTCAAAGCAGAGCTGGCTGTTCCTGTCGAGACAGAAACATATGAGCTGCCTTTCTGAACTTGCTGATCCTCGAGTCTGCGGGGAAGACTCATGCTGCTACCATGTCGATCAGCATGCCCAGGTACTTTATCCTCTGCTTGGGAATGAGATCCAACTTCTCAAAATTTGGATCGTGACAAAAATTGATAAGTCGATCCCTGTCCTGTAGCAACTGCGAGAGCTTGCTTGCCAGGACTAGCCAACCATAAAGATACCTCAAGAGACGTATCCCGACAGAGTGGGCCCAAGCTGACACTCATGTGAACACCCGAGGGGCGGTCAAAAGTCCCAACAGTCCTGAACTGGAACACCGTCCCCTCGAGGATAATACGAAGGTACTTCCTGGAGGACTGATGGATGGGTATCTGAAAATACACATCCTTCAGGTCCATCAAAAGCATGAAGTTCCTCTCCCTGATAGAGGCGAGCACGGAATATGCCGTCTCCATCTTGAACCGGATCTGGCAAACGAATTGGTTCAGGGGTGAGAGATTTGTCACTTGGTCTTCAGGCCCCATAGCCTTCTCCACCACGAAAAGACGGCTGTAGAACCCTAGTGACAGATCTCTAACACTTTCCACAGCTCTCATGCTCAGCATTGATAGCACTTCTTCGAGTGCCAGATCCTTGGCAGAACCAGGGTTGTATGTCCGAAGATGGACTAGACGGTTCGGTGAGGCCCACCGATGGCCTCAGCTGAGGGGGAACACGGGCCCTAGCATTTCCCCCTCTTCCTCTTTCGCTTACTTCCCTTCCAGCAAGAGAAGGGTGGCTGATGATCCCCTTTTGGAGCAAAGGAGGAAGGCTGGGTCTTTCCTCACTCCCCTTTAGATGGAGTGGGGGCGGAGGAAGAGCTAGCTTGGCTCTGAGTCCTAGCCGCAGTTGCAGGAGACGGCCCAGATGTCTTGGCAACTGCCTGGTGGACAAGACGATCGCTGTCTTCAGCTCTACGCTTGTCTACCGCAGCATCCACCATACCTCTAAGAAAGAGAGAGGAGGAACCCAGCAATGGTCCATTCCTAAGACCCAATGCCAACTTGGACCACCGACCTGGTTTGCCCACAGGTTTGTAGTCTGGTGGGCAAGGTAGGATATAGCCCCACCGCCAGACTGACAGTCTCCCGAAAGCCGAGTCTTCCCCAGGAATTATTGGTCCCGAAGAAGCAGCAACTTTGGATACTGTGAGGGACCACAGATCCAGCCAAGAGATGGCCTGGAAAGCTGCCATAGCAGTAGCCTCCAAAGCCGTTGCTTAATGCTGCCTGAACCAAAGGTTCTCTGACAGAAAGTGCAGCAGAGGCAAGCCGGGAGTTAGCCGTACTAGCTCCGGGTCAACCTATTTAGTCTGCAGAGGGTTCTCCAAGGGCAAATAGAATCGCCTCTGTCGAGGTAGAGGAGAGGGAAGCAGTTTGTCCGATCTGCTGGCCCTAAGTGAACTCTCTTGCTCCCTAACAAGATTGTTTACCTGGCCAAACACACTCTCGGACAAGGAAGACCAAGGTTACACCACAGAAGCTCAGGGTTCCTTCTTAAGACCCCAGAACGACTCTTAACTGCGAAGGGCAGTCAGAGGGAGCTACCATCAATCCCTCCCCTAGGTCATTGTACTGACAGATCAGCACAATGACCTCGGCAAAAGACCTCTGAATCTCGGGAGTTTCTGCGTCCTGGGGAAAAAAGTTAAGTATATCTTAGTTTTACCAGACCACTGAGCTGATTAACAGCTCTCCTAGGGCTGGCCCAAAGGATTAGATATATTTACATGGCTAGGAACCAATTGGTTACCTAGCAACGGGACCTACAGTTTACTGTGGGATCTGAACCACATTATATCGAGAAATGAATTTCTATCACCAGAAATAAATTCCTCTGGTTCCGCGTTGGCTGAGCGGAGGATCGAACTTCGGACCACTGAATTGGTAGCCAAGCGCGAAATCCACTCGTCCAACGAGGAACTGCGTCCTGGGGAGCATCAAGTCCTTCCAGGGTGAGTCCCTCCCTTGATCCTCTTCCTTCAGAGGGAAGAACCTCAACAGACCCCCCATGATCTCCTCAAACCAGTTGAGCGTACGATAAATCTTGGGTTCTAAGACCGAACCAGGAACGTACACTTTCGAGGCCGAACTGAGAGGAGAACACTCCCCATAGTTCCCCCTGGTCGCCTCACTCCTTCTGGTGCATCCCGAGGAAGTTGAAGGGACAGATGAGGAATATCTGACGCTTCCACTCGGTCTACGGTGATGATCGATTCACAGGTCTAGAGGAGTGTTTCCCCTGTGGAGAAGCACTCCTCCGTGGACGGTAGCAATGCTCTCTCACATCAGGGGAAGCACCACTCAAGGCCTGGACAGAACAGCCATGTTCGGGTGACCGTCAATCGGGCGAAGAATAGCATTCACCAGCATGACGAGAGCGGGTACTGTCCCCACAACACGTCACAGTCACCGAGGAGGCCAAAACCTCTCAAGAAGACTAAATAGAGGCCTTCCTACCAGTCTCGTCGCGTGCACCAACAGGAGCGTCACGTCACCCCTGGGAGCCAAGTGATCACTACATGAGCGATCATCAGCAAGGCACCTGAATGACTTGCCCATTCCCTCCGCACTGTGCCCGAGTAGTGACAGTGAGCAGACTCGTCGTCACAGACTCTAGCTGCACGCTCACTGGCAGATGAGCGTACACTCAGGGAAACTCGCAGACAAGAACCCAAGAAGGTCCCGGTCCTGGAGGCAGAACCTCTAGGACTAGGTGCAGAAGTACCAGCCATAAAGTAAACTTCTCAGGTCCCTGCCCTGCACACCCCTGGGGGCGGCAGGGCGGTTTCCTTTCCCGAAGGAACGGGAGGGAGGACCAGCGGAAGGGCCACCTGTCTCACCAAACGGCTAGACAGAGCCTTAGAAGTCCCAGAACTCAACTTCTTAGGAAGGGGGGAGACAGCCTTTTTCTCCCTCAGCGGGAGAGCCTCAGAAAAAGCAGTGGAGGAGGCGGCAGACAACGAAGATGAATATGAAGACGATGGCACCTTTTGCTTCTTCTTTGACTTCTTCTTTGTCAGCTTCCTCAGAACAGCAGTCAGATCCCCCATCCAGGGTGCCACTGGGCCAGCTGTCAAAACAACAGGCTCCAGAGCAGTTTGGACCGGGGGCGCCGACACCACAGCGGCACTCGCATGGTCAGGAACAGGTACAGCAACAGGCATGGGAACAGAGGACGGGCGGTCTCTGGGGTCTATCATAATTGGCTGGGGGAGAGAAGACTAAGTAGCCTGGAGGAGGCAGAAATGGTTCCGTCTTCGAAGTATGCAGCACCAAAGACACGACCACAGGTGTTACTGTGGTTACGTGTTGGGTATATACCAGGAGAGGCGGTGCCACATACACAGGCATTGAGAGAGTCGTCAATGTCTCCGCAGCCGCACCATGAGTCACAGGGGCTGACAAAAAAATTATTCATCAGCCCCTGGAGAGACGGAGTGCCAGGTAAATTCAACTTCACCCATGCCTGAGGGAGCAAAAGTCGGGTTAGTGGTGGGAACTCCTGTTCCCTTCGAAGGAGAAAGATCCCCTCAAGAGCAAACAAAAGCTCTTGAATACAGCCCCTGGTCGGCATGCCTTCCCCCCCCCCCCCCCCCCTTCACGCTTGATCAAGCGAAGATGCGGACGGAGACACTTCCCAGAAGGGGAAATAGCTAGATGGGGGAACTTATGCAGAGAGAGAAAGGAAGACAAAGGATTACCCACCAACAGAGTCGACAGGGGGCATGTAACCTTCTGACAAAGCCTTGGAAGACTTCCCTCGAGATCACTTCCTCCCCTCGTATCACCCCCACTGCTCCGCCAACCAAGAGCTATAAGTATCACAATTATTATCCTAAGAACACACGCCCTCAGCACTTCACGCAGAGGACGTGAGGATCCACTTCCACTTTGGAGCGGAAACTACCGCAATTTCTGCCCCCCAACTCCAGGGGACACGTGATGCGAGGATGGAGGGTGACAAGGCTTTTCCAAATTTTGGGTTTGTATGCTAAAAAAAGCAAACAGCAAAACACTTTCATACAGAAAAGACACAACAAAGAAAGGACTCACAGATTCTAACAAGCAGACTTTTGGTGCAATGTAGAAAACAAGAAATCACATTTCTATTCATCTAGTTTAATTGTAAATTTCAGGGCATATTTCATCTACGGCAAAATAGTTTAGAATGCAAAAATCGGCCTTCTAACTGTCTGAGTTTCAAGTTCATTTGAATTTTAGGTAAAATACAGAAATCAAGATATCACATTTCTATTCACTTGATTACATTATAAATTTCATATGTCAAAATAGTTTTAGTGGAAAAATCAGCCTTCTAACTGGAATAATTTTATAGTTATTACAAAATAAGCATAATTTTTTCTTTTGCCATTTTCTCAAAACTTGGAACTCGAATTTCTAACTAATTCTCTGCGCAAAATTTCACTATAACTTTGAATCATAACGAAGTTATAAACACTTAAATAGGGCCTTGTGGTGTCAGCGCCCCTTAAAATAGTACAAGTACTCATTGTAGCCCTTACATCTATCACACAATCACAGTGACTTGTTTATTCAATACCAATTACTGCATTAATTTGTATATATCAAAAAGAAACTACACTTCAATATATAATTTGCAAAGTATGGAGTCTAATCATGAAAAGGAAAACAAAAGCACAACTAGTATTTCTTACAATATGAAAAACAACTTACATCTAAGAGAACGAGAAGACGAAGTGGTAGGGGCATCACCATTGGTGTCCATGTCTGCGTACAGCTGAGCAAGTTCAGAGGTCTTCTCTCTTCTTTTTCTCTCTGGTTTAACCTCAGGTTTCATTTCCTGCAAGGTAATATTGATGCAAAATAGGGTTTCATTTCATGCTAAGTGATGTTAATTATAAATATCTACTGTAGAAACATAAAACTTACAAAATCTTAATCTCTGAATCATTAATGCCTGATATTAGTCTGGCTGCTACCCAAGATATTTGTGAAATGTTTAACTACCCAAATTAAGAAAGAGCATAAAAATGTCAAAAAGAATTTTGCCATTCCTAAATTGTGCATCAACATTCAAACATCCTAATTCTAATGAAGAAAATCCAACCCAACAACAATCTAGCACACCTTTTCATGACTACTATTAACATTCTCTTCTGATGTCGACGACCTTGATGATATAACCTCGGGCTCATCTTCTTGTTCTGCTTCATTTTCAATTTCGGCATCATTTTCTATGATTTCAGCTTCATTACTATTTTCATTCTCATTAACTGGTTGTGCTGGTTCTCCTCCCTCCCCATTGGTCTGTTCCTCAGCCTCGGCCTCAGCCTCCTCAGAAGGGTATCCTCCATACATTGCTAATAATTGTTCAATGGGAATCTCCTGTTCCTGGGGCAAAGATGGTGCCTTTTAGTCATTATACAGGTTAAGACTTTCTGCGTATCATCATCAAAACTGAAAAGAGCATTTCACATATATTCCAGAAAAATAAATTTACATAAGAAAACAATGAGAAAAACAGAGTCAAAATAATCTCAATTGGATAAGTAGACATGGATGGATAACTAAATACAAAATAATGACTACAAGAACCCTTCTTACGAAGGTTCCTCCCTCAAGGCAATGAGAAAATAAGAGAATGCCAAATGACGCTGCCCACCTTTTGTAAATTGTTGATCTCCTCTTCCTGATCACTCCCTTCTTCCATACCCTCTTCCTCATCTAGTGTTCTTTCATCATCGTATTCATCTACTAACATTTCAGCCGTAGGTTCAAATTCACCATCGCCAACATCACTTTCACTACCAACAGGCGCTGTCGTCTCCTTTTGTTGCTGTGGATTGAAATCTTATATTAAAGCACTAAAATCAAACATTCCAATTAACTACTGCATAAAACATACACCTGAGATATGAAAAAGCAGTACTTCAACCTTGTCGAAAGCAACTGTCATGTAGTAATTGTAGTAGTATTGACCATTCTAAGAGGTGGCTAAAATTTCCCTAAAGTGATTGTCTTACCATGTAGGAAACAAATCAAGTATCAGCAATGACTAGCATGATAATATTACCATATACAGTACCCTCCATGAGAATGGTAGTTTTTTTCATTACATCACTATATATTTGCATTACCCTCAAGATATCTATAGCTTATGTACAACACTACTCCCACAGACAAATTTCAATTATCCTCTTCAATTTTTATAGAATATGGAAATGTAAAAATCTTATAAGAATCCCAAAAATTCTATTAAAATGACAATTTAAACAATTACCAAACACCCACGATTGATTCCTATAAAAAAAAATTGCTAGGATCAGTTTACTAGATAAAAACCCAGATAAACCACTTCTCTAAAATAGCATCCAGTTTCTAACAGTTGTAAATTAAACAAACAATTGTTCTTTATACATAAAAATGGAAAATCCAAATGCTATGAATACAACTAATACAAACCCTTATCTCTAACTATTTCTGGTACAAGATTTCACCAACCCACCATAAACAGTAACTGTATACCAAATCCCCCTGGGTGGGAGTGGAGAAGGAAGAGCTATAATGATGTAGCAAAATAAACAAACGTTTTCCCAATCAACAAGAAATTCTGGAATATTTGCATATCTCAGGACACAAATAATGAAAAATGGGAGCATAACTACCAAACTATACCTAAACCAACCAAACCATTCCTTATTATCCCATTATCGTGCAATTAAAATTTCTTATGCTTTGGTAAGAATCTGTCAAAAAATAAAGTGCTTTAGCTTTTCTTAGAGTAGAAAATAAAGCATATAAAATCAAAAGACATCAATATTAAAATAAGAAAATTTAAAAACTGGGTAAATGAAAAAAAAATTTAAGTCGTGCTTGGCTACGTATTTTGCAACTTTTCCTTCTTCATTCATCAAAATATTTGACAGGTTTTGATCCTTTGATTATCCGTATTTGCACTGGCTGCTAGCACTACAGCACCCCAATGTGAAAAAAACATGATGAAAGCACTGCTTAGATGCACAGCACACAGAGAAATCGGTACTGTGAAAGGGTAGGCCAGGGTGGTGAGTGTCTTCGGTAGGAAGGGATGGGGGGGGAGGCATACTGACTGACTTGGGATAGCTTTGTTGGGGAAGGCTTGAACGACCCTCATCTGCTTGGGAGCATTCACAAGTCTTTAATTTAAAAGCATCATAAAATATATTTTTGCATATTTTGTTTACTGCTTTGAGTGTTTGGGTAACATTGTGGGGGGTGGGGGTAGGCTTGGGCAAGTGCATTTGGGGTAGGAACGCTAAGTGAGGAGGGTTGGGCAGGCCCTTGTATGCTTGAGGGCTTCAGTGACCGTTATTTTATCACATTCTCTCATAATCCTCCCCTTCTCACTCCCATCTCCCCAGCCTCCAATGGATAACTCCAACAGGGACAATGAATTAATAAGTACTTTGATTTTAATATTCAATAAGCATTTCTGAACTGAAAAAGATTGTGAAGTTACTTATCAGGAAAAACTGCCCCACTATGCTGTGTCTGAACCTTTCTTGCCCATCAATGTCAATATCTCTATTATGCATGTGTACATGTGTGTGAAAAGATACGTATGTACACATCTATAGCATACACAAATTTTTTAATCCTTACTCGTCCAAAACACAACATAATCTACTTCAACTTAGGCAAAAGAACTCAACATCTGTTATCTTCTTTCTTCAAGTTGCTCAAGTTCAATGGAAGAACATAATAGATTTTTCAATAACTAAGTATTTTCTGCAAATTTCCAATATCCATGAAGACCTTGCATGTTTTACTTCGGATAGTTGAGGGATAGAGCATTTCTATCTAGAATACTTGTAGTACTACCTAAATTGTGAAAACTGAAGCAATGTAAATTACTGATTGAGAAGTTCACAAGTCAAAAAGATCTGATCAAAAGTAAATTAAGCAAGGTGCAAGGCAACTAGGAAGTAAAGGAGTGGTGGTTGGCATGTCTACTCTGTAATGCATAAGTGGTACAATACTCCATGGTGTCTACCCAAGACAAAGAAGCAGGTTTAAAAAAACAAAACAAACATGCTGCAGTAATCAGTTCATAATTAAGATGACCTAACCTAACCAAATGATTGAATTCATCTCCACAAAAACCAATAAATATATAGAAATTTCATCTACAAATCCCATAATAGCCTGGAATTGATTTCCAATTTAATAAAAGCCTAGGTACATTCTTATATAGAACTAAAATTACCTTTCCTAAGAAAAATAGCTGTTGGACCTATAGAGGATCATGTCAAGATTAACAAACCCACATTTTTCAAGATAATATATGATATATATATATATATATATATATATATATATATATATATATATATATATATATATATATATATATATAAATCTAAGTGGTACAATATTGTCTTGAAAAATAGTGGGTTTTAATCTTGACATGATCCGACCTATATTTTGGTTAAGGGAAATTCTTTACTGCCCCACAGGGTGAAGGGAGAGTGAGGGTGGGGGAGGGGAGAACCAACAACCAAAGGCATACAGTATGTATTATTCATATAGTAGGATATTCACTTGGGTTGCAAAGATTACAAGGACAGGCAAAAGCAACTTTGGTCATGTTAGAACCTAGCCATTCCAAAGTGGGCTAATTCTAATTGGTCATGCTCCAGTTATAAACTAGATTCAAGATGTTACAGTATATAATCCAGATTATCAAAAGATTTTTTAACCTTTATAAAAGTGAAGTCGACAATTCCCAAACATTTTCTTCAAAGGCTGTAACATAATGGTTGTGGTATATAATATGGATAACCACCACACTTAACTAATTATATTTCAAATGTTTTCATATTATTTCAAAAAAAATTTTCTACAATGCTACTTTTATTAGTAATGAATAGTTGATATAAGATGTATATAGTGCAAAATTATAACTACTGTTTGTGGATATGTGATGCCATATTAGGTCGTCTAGGAGGAGGGTTAGGGTGGAATGCAGAGTGAGGGGTCACATCTTACTTGTGGGGGGGGGGGGGGGGTCCAAAAGAGGAAATGACACCCAGGCCAAGTTAGGTAAAGGTAAGGCCTATGAGGTCATACTCCCTCTGAAATACCTACGAGGCCTACAGTACGTAACCCTGTTCCCTCGCTCTGCATTCACAGAACAAGTTGCAACTTTAAGATTAAAAATCAACAAGACAAATATTATGGCCTAAACAATCAAAACTTCTTTATGGAAAATTTTAACTTAATATATATATAGCTATAGGCTATGTATGTATGGTTTACATTTGGGCAAAAAGACTTTCAGAGATAGTTCAAGGTTGAGACAAAACTCTAGGCCTACTTAATTAAGAGGAGTAAAACCAGTATATGCACACCATATCCCTTTCATAAGCCTATAGTACTCCAAATAAATCTGGTTTACCGTGTTCTGCCTAACCTACCTTCAATATGATTAGGAATCTATCAACCTCACCCCCAAAAAAATGTAAAAAAAACGGTAGCCTACCAATGCTTCCTAAAGTACTACCTAAAGCAACTCGTATGGGCAGCCAGCACTAAAATTGGCCTCCGCAGACGCAAATGAAATCAAAGGGCGACCTCGCCGTTCGCACGAACACCCGCAACACCTAACCCGAACCGATAGGCCTACGCGAGCTTTGTTTAAATCCCAAGGACTGTGCTTGCCTTCGTCGGCGTACCCTAGCTCGGACGCCGAACGCCGCAATGGTTCCCCGCCATGCAAAAGCAAGCAAGCAAAAGCAAGCCTTGCTTGAACGGCACCGCTGCGAAATTAAGAGCTCCTACAAGCGGCCTCGGGGGGTGAATAAATATCGCTTATCTTCCGAGCAAGCGGCGCTTATCGGCCCGACGACGACGATGCTAGGCCTATACGAGGTCTCTCTCTCTCTCTCGCCCGCCCTCACCGTAGGCCTCGAAAGGGAGACTCTCTCTCGATCACGTCTTCGGGAACCGAAACAGCGAAGTGAAGAAGGAAGAACGGGACGAGAAGAACGAGATCGCGGAGAGGCGAAAGACGGAAGAAATTTACCAAAAATCGGGAAGAAAAGCGTCGTCTCGGTCGCGAACTAATAGTAATCTTCCTTGATAGAGATAATAGGAGAGGGAGGAGGGCCGCCACCACTCCCCAACCCCCCCAACTATAAAGACGCCCCTCCTCCATTCCCCTCCCCCCAACCTACCACCCAAAGCAGCGTTCTCCTAGGCCGCCGATATTCTTCCCTGTGTTGGGTCCTGACAGCTTTCACAGGGAACGACCGGTTGCAGGGCGATTCGCGTCGTGGTCAACGACAATTTGGTCGTTCGGGGATTGCGTATAAGGTCACTTGGCCCCACTGTTCCCCCCCAACCCACCAGTCGTCATCACCTCCTCCACACTGTAAACAAAAGCGAATTTCTCCCGTTTCCTCCTCCTCTTTCTCTCTTCCTCTTCCCTCTTCTCCTATTCGGCAATTATACCTAAATTAACTAAGCTCAACACTCCAATGACTTCACTCCCGAACTAATGAGTTCAACTAATGACAAACAAATTGATCAAACTTCTTCACCTCCGCCGCCATGATGGTTTCTCGCTAGCGGGGGAGACGCTGCTGGGATTCTAACTGGGGTGTAACGCGACGCGCCATTGGTCGAGAAACGTCCTCTCAAGAAAAGCACTTCTGATTGGTCCGATGTCGACCAATCGTGACGTTGAGGCAAAATTTAGGGCGGATAATTTAAACTTGTGTCATCGTGATGATATTTGAAAAACTGAGGGATGTTTGTCTATTTATTGAATAACTGCAATATTAATTATATCAACAAAATTATACTTTGGGTAATTTTAAAGCCAAAATTAATTTATGAAGTTCACAATGACGATTTCTGTTATCAAAGCTTACATATATCGGATTTTATGGGGAAAAAGCAAGAGTATGCAAAATTTTCAATTTAATGTTTGTCTTTTATAAGAAAAAATACTCTAACATATATTAGTAGGCTCTTTTCTTCAACCATGACTCAGGCCACCTGAAGATGGGATCTTCAGCTGTCGTCTTTTTTTTCTTTTTTTCTTTTTTTTTGCCAGCGCCATACAGTCCGGAGACAGGGGGCTTTATTATTTTTTATTTATTTATTTTTTTATTTATTTTACTGTAAAAGTTCGTTCTAGTTTTGATGACTTTGCATTGTTGTCTTCCGTGAGCCTAAAACTCGGGGCATAATAATACCAATCTCTAGGGTCGCGAGGAACTGCACTGCAGGTGCTGAGCGAACTTGTAGCTCTAGGGAAGACATGGTCACTAAAGATAAGAAGAAAATAACAATCTCTAATCTTCCAAACGACATTATCAGACCTGAACCCCAATGACTCAAAGTGAAAGGATTAGCTATAGAGAAACAACATTGGTCTATTACCGATGTATCTTAAATTGCGCAGAGCCCATTTTGAATACTAAAAGCTTTTCAGCTACATATGAAGTCGCTAGATGAAGTCACGCCCCGAAATAGTGACTTGGAAAAACAAGGTATACATTATACATTCCTACAGTAAACGCGAAGTTAGGATAAACATAAGAACGCAGGGCTAAAAACTAAAGGTGCCGGTGGTCTTTGAAATGGGCATTCTTCGACGTGAGGCCACCTTGGGAAAAGTTGTGACTAAAAGCAGGGCTGAACAACAGAACAATTGTCTTGTTGAGGTTGTCCCATATATATATATTATATATATATATATATATATATATATATATATGTGTGTGTGTGTGTGTGTGTGTGTGTGTGTGTGTGTGTGTGTGTGTGTGTGTGTGACACTTGTTCAGTGTTGTTCAACCCTGTTTTAGCCACCACATTTTTCAAGGTGGTCTCAAATATTGTGTGTGTGTGTGTCAGAACTTCATCATCATCTCCGTCAGTGTCACGTGACACAACGACATTGCGAAACTACGCCACTCACATCCTTCCTGTGGTTTATCTTTCACTAATCCCCACTTACCTCTATAGCTTCCTTTCTCGTAGTATTCATCCACTCACATCTGGGTCGTCCAACTCCACGTAAGTAGGTACTACTATTGAAACTACTACTACTACTTTGAATAGTAGTACTTACCTACGTCCAACTCCACGTAGGTAGGTACTACTATTCAAAGTAGTAGTAGTAGTAGTACTACTACTACTACTATTACTTTGAATAGTAGTACCTACCTACGTGGAATTGGACGTAGGTAGGTACTACTATTCAAAGTAGGATCCTGGTTCAAAGGACGTGTCCAAGCTATCTACGTATCTTCACCTTCATTATCCCATCTATACTTGTGGAAGTCTCCCTGAAGATATCGTGCAACTGGAACTTCAAAAGTCCAAGCGAAGATGCAGTGTATTACTACCCTGGTGCGATTCTCCTTGCATTTTAGTGCGCTTTTATCTGTTTACTAATTTATTGATCTGTATTTTTTCTTTGTAATAATGAGATCTCTTCTACCTGTGTTTCCTTGTACCGTCTCTTACTTCCTAATGAGCCCCATATTCTTTGAAAGCTTGGGTTTCATGTCATTATTGTCTCTGTGGGCTTGACCCATATAAATAAGGTTTATATTCTGAATGATAATAATAATAATAATAAAATAATAATAATAATAATAATAATAATAATAATAATAATAATAATAATAATAATAACAATCAAAATGGTAATGAAGAACAGTAAGAGAAGGAAAACCAACCTAAGTATGGCATGGATAGACTATAAGAAAGCCTTCGACATGATACCACACATGGCTAATAGAATGCCTGAAAATATATGGGGCAGAGGAAAACACCATCAGCTTCCTCAAAAAATACAATGCACAAACTGGAAGACAATACTTACAAGCTCTGGAATAAGACTAGCAGAGGTTAATATCAGGAGAGGGATCTTCCAGGGCGACTCACTGTCCCCACTACTCTTCGTAGTAGCCATGATTCCCATGACAAAAATACTACAGAAGATGGATGCCGGGTACCAACTCAAGAAAAGAGGCAACAAAATCAACCATCTGATGTTCATGGACGACATCAAGCTGTATGGTAAGAGCATCAAGGAAATAGATACTCTAATCCAGACTGTGAGGATTGTATCTGGGGACATCAGGATGGAGTCAACATACAAAAAGGCAAAGTAACGAGAACTGAAGGGATAAAGCTACCAGATGGGAGCAACATCAAACACATAGATGAGACTGGATACAAATACCTGGGAATAATGGAAGGAGGGGACATAAAACACCAAGAGATGAAGGACACGATCAGGAAAGAATATATGCAGAGACTCAAAGCGATACTCAAGTCAAAACTCAATGCCGGAAATATGATAAAAGCCATAAACACATGGGCAGTGCCAGTAATCAGATACAGCGCAGGAATAGTGGAATGGACGAAGGCAGAACTCCGCAACATAGACCAGAAAACTAGGAAACATATGACAATACACAAAGCACTACACCCAAGAGCAAATACGGACAGACTATACATAACACGAAAGGAAGGAGGGAAAGGACTGCTAGGCATAGAGGACTGCGTCAACATCGAGAACAGAGCACTGGGGCAATATCTGAAAACCAGTGAAGACGAGTGGCTCAAGAGTGTATGGGAAGAAGGACTGATAAAAGTAGACGAAGACCCAGAAATATACAGAGACAGGAGAATGACAAACAGAACAGAGGAATGGCACAACAAACCAATGCACGGACAATACATGAAACAGACTAAAGAACTGGCCAGCGATGGCACATGGCAATGGTTACAGAGGGGAGAGCTCAAGAAGGAAACTGAAGGAATGATAACAGCGGCACAAGATCAGGCCCTAAGAACCAGATATATCCAAAGAACGATAGATGGAAATAACATCTCTCCCATATGTAGGAAGTGCAATACGAAAAATGAAACCATAAACCACATAGCAAGCGAATGTCCGGCACTTGCACAGAACCTGTACTAAAAGAGGCATGATTCAGTTGCAAAAGCCCTCCACTGGAACCTGTGCAAGAAACATCAGCTACCCTGCAGTAATAAGTGGTACGAGCACCAACCTGAGGGAGTGATAGAAAACGATCAGGCAAAGATCCTCTGGGACTATGGTATCAGAACAGATAGGGTGATACATGCAAACAGACCAGACGTGACGTTGATTGACAAAATCAAGAAGAAAGTATCACTCATTGATGTCGCAATACCATGGGACACCAGAGTTGAAGAGAAAGAGAGGGAAAAAATGGATAAGTATCAAGACCTGAAAATAGAAATAAGAAGGATATGGGATATGCCAGTGGAAATTGTACCCATAATCATAGGAGCACTAGGCACGATCCCAAGATCCCTAAAAAAGAATCTGGAAAAACTAAAGGCTGAAGTAGCTCCAGGACTCATGCAAAAGAGTGTGATCCTAGAAACGGCGCACATAGTAAGAAAAGTGATGGACTCCTAAGGAGGCAGGATGCAACCCGGAACCCCACAATATAAATACCACCCAGTCGAATTGGAGGACTGTGATAAAGCAAAAAAAAAAATAATAAATAAATAAAAAAATAAAAAAAAAATAATAATAATATGGAATTACCGTAATTTTCATTATGGTATCGTTTCTAATTGTATTCTGTCCAGGGGCGTCGTTTCATTTTTGTTTTTGAGGGAGGGGGGAAGGGTTAGAGGAATAATAGTTTAAAGGTTTAACTGAGCACCCGCCCCCCATCCTGAAAAGAGGGCAGGGTGGCGTGCGAAGACACTTGTAAAGGAAATTTGAAGAATTTTTACTCCTTAAAAAAATGCTGTACATCAAATTTTGAGGTAATAAATGGAGTTGAAAAGGTAGTGGAAATTTCTAAACAAATCAAGTTATAAACTATAGTATTGGTCCTAGAATATCTGCAATTTAACATGTTGCATTACATATAGCTCACTAATTCACAAGGGTTATTCATGAAAAGAAGAAAAGTTGGCGTGAACAAGAAGATCTTAAGCTTGGGAAATTGTGTAGAAATAAAATGGTACATAATTTTCGCGACCCCATATGAAAATGGGAATCGGCTGGGAAGAAGAATTTTAACAAAGTTCATCTAATGAAATTTCAAAATAAACATATGCTTCATGCATTTCAAATATTATCTACTGCATTAGTGGATACCTCCTTGATCTTAATTTTGCAAAATCGTTAACCGGTATGTCATAGTTAAGATTTTTACCAAGCTCTTTTTCTGAGACTACGAGAAGCAACAAGCAAGTCGTTCAAGAGTTGATTTTTCATGGTAGTTCGTATGTGCGTTTATCCCAAGCTAAACACTGAAAACAATCGTTCATTGCTATAGTAGACTGACACCAACCGTGTATCTGATATCTAGGCCAGTCCCTTACGACGCTCCTGATTTGCTGTTGATAAGCCAAACAACAGCAAATCAGGAACGTCATAAGAGACTGGCCCTAGACATCAGATGCACGGTTGATGTGAATCTATTACAGCAGTAGTTATTGGAAGGGTAATGAGAACTTTAACAGTTTTAAGAATTTGTGAGTAGGCCTTTTTGCAATGGTTTGAGTTCATTCAAGCAAATTCTTAGGCTTTTCATTCTTAGTTAGAAAGTGATTCTTTGCTACAGAAATTTGAGCATTTAGAAGGATTTCATCTATGTGTACATCCTTATAAAACTGTCTATGGTAGACAGTTTCTTATCATTTAGAAAGTCATTAGAATTACAGTGAACTGCATTCATCGCAGCTGCCAGTGGCACATTATAAGTGAATCTATTATCCATCTCAGAGAGAAATCCGTCTAATATGTCAAAATAGATTCTATTCAATGATATCTCAGGAGCAAGACTTGTATTGTCCTCACTCATTCCTACAGTTGAATCAGTTAAAAGGTCTTTTAACTTGGATGAGATCTGTTGGATCCTCTTGAGTCTGCCTACTTGACTGGAGTCTTTCATGTTTGTATCAATCTCATATGCCTTGTCAAAGATATGAGAAAAACCTTCATCTGTTCTCAAGGCCTGTAGTTCATTAATAGTTGACTGCACGAGAGAGCAAGCTTCAGATAGCAATAATTCCTTTGCTTGTAGCTGGTGGTCTGACAAGCTGTTGGTAACTTTGAAGACTCATTCTGCAACATGGAGAAAATTCACTACAAACTTGGAAGACAGCAACTGTTTGTGGAGTCAGCTTACTTCAGCTGCAGCTTCTGAATCAGAGATCTCTTCAACTTTGTGAAGCACTGCTAACAAACTTCCAAGACGAAGCTGAACCTTTGCAACTGACCGATGATAGCAAGACCATCTTGTTACAGCAGGTCTTTCTAATGTCAAAACTTGCAGGTCTTCTGCTTTCTGTGCCTCCATGAAAAGTTGGTTCCCTGTATTACTGTTAGCTATAAATGTGTAACTATTATATTTTATGGGTAACTTATATGTTATGAATTATTTATATTGTTCCGGACATGTTAAAAATAACTAATCTAAATTAATCCCTATCTATAATTCAACCTTATTTATATTTTGTCGACACTTTGTTTCGTGAACAATGACTTTATAATGATTACATCTATATATACATAGATTCTTTCCTATCGCTGATTTGGAGGCCCCTAGAAAGCTTTGGGGGGGGGGGGTGCGAGCGCCCCTCACTGCCCCCCCGCCATATGACGCCCCTGATCCTGCCATGTAACTCCTGATATTCCTCTTAAAACTTTATTCATGAATCGATAAACACTGTTATAGTAGATTCACATCAAGCTTGCATCTGATGTCTAGGCCAGTCCCTTATGACGCTCCTGATTGGCTGTTGAACTTGATAAGCCAATCACAGGATTGGAAACTCTCAGTCTCTCTCGGGAGTTCATGTAGGCAGGATGTATGTTCCATCTCTCCTGAGGGATACTTTGAAAGACGTGTCCCTCAGGAGAGGTGGAACATACGTCCTGCCTATGTGAACTCTCTAGAGAGACTGAGAGTTTCCAGCCCTGTGATTGGCTTATTAACAGCCAATCAGGAGCATCGTAAGGGACTGGCCTAGACATCAAATGCACAGTTGATGTGAATCTACTATAGTTAGGCCTATAGGTTCGGTGTCATACCATGGTACGTGACCATAGAGCAATACAGATCGTATTTCACTGATATATAATCTTAATTTCATAAGCAATTATAATATATTTGATTTCCAAATTTTATTACGCAGGCTCTTTGTTTATTTACCCTTATTTTTATCTTTTTTTTTCTAAATTCCAACTCAAAAGAACTTGTATTGGCAACCATTGTTCCTAAACATTTGAAATATTCGACCCCATTAATCGTTTCTCCATCTTATGCTACTTTAATCCTCTATGCGTACTCTTCATTACTTCTGTGTGTTCCTAGATATTTATTTAGAGTCCCATCTCTCCAGACATACGATGTATTCTGTTAAGCTAGCTTTGTAAATCTTGTGGTGTTTTGTTGATTCAAACGGCATCATCTTTCCCTGTTGCAGGCCCAACCCGAAGCTCCCCAAATTTCTGGAAGTCCATATTTTCTGTGACTATCCTTTTCATTGAACTGTACTTACAAAATAATAAATAATTTTTTTTAAGTCTAAGTATATAAAATAACATCAAATAAAGTAATATGCATGTTATCATTAACATAATAAGTGAATCAATCAATAAAACTGAAGAAATATTCTTGAAATTCATTGCAAACTTTCAACATTATCATTAAAATTCTGTCAGCCAAAGTCAGTACTTTGAATAACATCCAATTTTTCTTCTTAACATGACTAAAATAACATTTTCAAGTATATCATCTTGTATATACCTATATATGCAATGACATTTATTAAAATGTCCAGTTTTGGGGAAAACGACCCCCTCCCCCATAATAATAACTCTAGGTATACGAGCCTGTGTTGTTATTCCAATCTAACCCTCTCTTCGGTATCCGATCACCCTTTTCTTCATAAATTTTGTGAGAATGGCAAACAGCGAAGGTGAAAGGACATTTCCTTGTAGCACCCCGCTATTTACTGCGAATTCACTTGACAAGACGCTGTCAATGTTAATTTTTCATCAACTTCGTTTATGGGTAACTCCAGTTAGCTTTATATATTTTTCAGGAATGCCATAGCGATGCGAGACTTTGCATTATATACTGGCGAATGGACGTTGGTAAATGCCACCTCGTAATCAACAAAAACCATCTGGAGAGAATGATTAAATTCCATACCACGCAGCACAATGTCTTAGAAAAAAAAGAAAAATCTGCGCCCCTTGCGGCTTTTCTGAAACCTGTTTATTTATCTCTAGTTATTTATCTTTCACTGTAGTCTGTTAAGAATAAGCATACAGGCTAGTTTTATTAGTACAACTAACTAACATAGGCGCACTACCTCTATACATACTGCAGTCAGTCATGTAAACATTTCTTTGGTACCTTAGCCGTGACTGCCGATTCCTTATCATCAGGCTTCGTTCATTCCATGTCTTGCTAAACTGTCTGGTTAGCGTGCGAGATGTTTCACCTTCAACTGTAAGCATCTGTGCGGTGATTCCTTCATAACTTGGTGTTGCACATCT
The DNA here is from genome assembly GCF_015104395.2 of Macrobrachium nipponense. Taxonomy (NCBI): domain Eukaryota; kingdom Metazoa; phylum Arthropoda; class Malacostraca; order Decapoda; family Palaemonidae; genus Macrobrachium; species Macrobrachium nipponense. The sequence goes on along the minus strand of NC_087215.1, from coordinate 26,548,639 downwards.
CGAAAGCTTCTTCATCATTGATTATAGTTTCAAAACTATCTACAAGCACATTAACGTGTTCGTCAGCTTTTATTATATTAATTAAATTACACCCTTCATATCTCTTATGGATTCACGACTCCACTAAAAATGTTCCGCCCAGCATAGTGTTCTGCTTTCTTTTTCTTTCTGGTGTTATTATTTACAATTTCCTCATCGTGAAAAGTATTTTTTTATCCATGGATATTAGATCAATAACCTTATAATAATCAGAAATGACTATATTTCTAAACTAAATTGCAGTCACTGACTACGTATATTAAATTTATTGCAGTTTTTGTCTATATTGAAATTCATTATGAAATATCCTCAGCAGCAGCAAAACTTATCACAGGCAAGTCAAATCCTTAGGAAGAGGATCTCTCACAATATATTATCAGCGGGTTATACATCTGCTGCCAATGAATCCATGCGGAACAATGAGGCGACACTGCTGGATGCACAGTATATCTATGGAAGTGAAATCTATAGCAATGACTTAATAATGCGTTTAGTTTCATCATTACAACGTCCGTTGACTCTGAGAATCGTGCGGCAAATGACTACTATAGGTAGGAAACATTTCATACTCCTACACTGAAACATGCAATAAGGAATAAAAGATGAAAATAACATAACATTCGATGACGAAACAAAACGCTATCTCTAATGTTGGGAGACTTCAACTAGCAGTATATGATGTAAGTGAACAGAAGAGTGAGTTTTGATAAGCATCTTCAGTAATCAATGATTGATTAGTTACGTAAGTAAACTGACATCACTGTCTGGTTGTATATTAGACTTAGTCATAGGTGACTTTAATAGTGGGATGGCTAAAATTAAGAAGTAGATAAATGGTCATTGTGACCTTCCATTTTATCAAACGATTACTTTTATATAAACAAATAAAACAAAATAGTAGTCTATAGATATAGAGGAACAACATTGCTGTCCAGATAGTGAGAAAGACTCCTATGTGCATCTGTAGCTCGTTGAATATATTAGAAACGAGAAGCAAATACATCAGCTAAAAAAAAAAAGAAAAAAGGAAAATCCACTGAAGTAGTGATGTGGCCTACGGTAGAGTACCTCCTGGAATGTACTGGCACGGATGTGATGAATTTGAAATACCAATGATACGAGAACTAAAACCAGCATTCCATACAGTAAATTATGAAAAAAATACTTAGAATTCAGACTAATGTATTAAGAGTCTATCTCACAAGTAGAACTTCTAAAAAATAAATTGAAATCTATGAAGCTACCTCAGTTTACCTGAACCAATATTTTTTAGGTATAAACACCGTCGAATTACTTTGGGTTATAAAATAAAGTATGCGTTTAAGTTTAAGCGTAAAAAATTCCCAATTTATCCAGTTAAAAAAGGCATTGAAGCTGTTTTTACTAAAGTGTTGATTTGAATGAACAGAAAAAAGACTGAAAATATATTGTGAGGACTAGAGAGAGAAGTTACTGATGCTTTATTACAGATGAGCGGGGTTGACATAGACTTTAAAAAGCTAGATAAAATAGTACACCGGTAAAATAATAAAACAAAATGCATATGGTAAAGGCAATGATGAATTTGTTAGTATTTCTTATAAACATCAAAATACAACACATTAAAACATCAGATATTGTGAAAATAGGATACTTCATCTTAGAAACGATACTTTAAACATGCTTGTACTGAGTAACCACGAGACTAAACTAATGTAGCAATTTCTATAATGATCTGCTACAATGATTATTGAAGAAGTTGCGGGGATCAATTTAAAAATCAGCTAAATTTTCAGAAGACTCAATCTCTGCAAAATACGATCACTCCCCAGCTTTATTGAATATGAAGTGATTTGGCGTATATTGCCCAAAAAGAATAAAAATCTGATCGAATATGTGAGACTGCTTGCAGAAATGCACAGCCTACAGGATAACTGTATATCGGAGCTCGACAGTGGAACTAAGATGCAAAAAGGCTACTGGAAAAGACCATTTGAATGCAAAGCATCCAAACTGTCTAATTGGTTGTCTGAAGAATTAAAAAAGTTGCGCTGTTGGTGATAATATGTCATGCTGCAGAAATAAGTAGTTTGGACCTAGGAAAAATTTAGAAACAGTAAACTTCCATACTTATGACCGTAGATTTTCTTCTTATATTACTACTGTAATATATAATATTAATAATATCAGGAGAGAGAGAGAGAGAGAGAGAGAGAGAGAGAGAGAGAGAGAGAGAGAGAGAGAGAGAGAGAGAGAGAGAGAGAGAGAGAGAGAGAGAGAGAGAGAGAGAGAGACTTTACTTTGAGACATAATTTTAATATGAAAGGTAGAATCCTTGTTCACATTCCCTCCGTCCAATAAACTCCACTGACTGAGCGCCGACCTATAATCCTGCATCGTAGAAGATGTTTCCCACCAAAAAGAAATAGTGTTTCTTTACGCGGGAAATGAAAAACGTAAACAAACGAATAGGAAGACAAACAGCTGATCATCCCTGCCTATAACGCACCGCATTGTAGTTTGAACTTAGTAGGATTGTAATTTCGCATAATTCTGTGATAATGGCACCGAGAAGAAGTGAGCGCCACAGTATGGCAGTAACATTTGTAGATGATAATCAAGTTGCTAAAATAAGGAATGGTGTAGATAATCCGGAAGGTAAGTTACTTATATAGCCTAGGTAGTACCTAGCTTATAGTAGTACTAGCCTTTGTTAGTCATGCCTACCTACCGGTGGTCAAGTCAATCATAGCCTAGGTACTAGGCTAGGTAGTAGCTAATCCTGAGGCTACTTCAATCTTTTGACAACTCATTGAATTGATTGGATGCCTTGTGTTTAAAATCGTTTTTTAATATACTAGCCTATACCTACCTACCTAGGCTATAGGTATCATTGTTGGTTCCATTACCTTACTGCCACCCATACCTACTAGTAGCTAGCTAGTATTACCTACGTTGTTGGATAGTTAGGTAGCTAAGAGGCTCCCTGAAATAGGCTAGTTATAGTAGCTAGGCTCCATACTATCCCTGAAAGAACCAGGTACTACCTAGGTACCTAGCTAGTAAGTGAAGCTTAATAAAGCTGGGAATTCGTTCATTGCTAGGCTATTTAGGCTATGAGGCTGTATTAATTAGGCACAGGATATTGGTACGGCAGCCGTATCCCGATCGCGGTAGATATTGGTACTGCAGTGAATTGCGCATGCGTTGATTTCAGACTTCCTGCCTTACAAATAACATACCTAGGTAGTGTGGTGGGGGTACGGCAGATTCTGTTAGTGATGCCGTTTTGTGCTCTTGACTTGCTGTAGGTACAGCAATTAGCTGTATCCGTTTACCAATTTGCTAATCATTCTGTATTACAAGACCAGAATTCCGCTTTTTGAACATCTTTCCCACTTTTTTTAGTTAGCAAAATGTCCCCCACCCCCGCCTGTTGTTTGCTTTTGTGAGTTTTGCCCCTCGTTTTTGTGCTACTAAAACAAAACTATCCCAATTTTGATGGAATAGTTCTGAAATTTTGTTTTAATTTTGCCATTTCACTAGCTGGTAACTTCTATCGTTTTCTCCGTCAGCTGCAATTACCTAGTACTTACGATTGATTTGGCCGTTTACCATAGGAGCGACTTTGGTAGTTTTCCTTACCACCATGAATACAGCAGAGCATGACTTCTGTGTATTTCAAGTCCTCTTTTAATCTCCTCTTCGGAGTTCTTTTTAGGGCCGATTCGATCGTTCTTGGCCTACGTAGGGTAAAATATCACAGCAGGCCAAGCAGGCCACCTACAATCAACGCTAGCCACCCTCCGAAAAAGTACATTATAACGCGTCCTGACACCGGAGATGGGCATCAGTCGCGACTTTTCTTTGGTTGGTTTTCGAAAAACGGAGCTAAAGACCCATCTACATCTCCTTTCGAACGTAATGTTTATTTTCTCCAAAGTTAGAAATTAAGGCCAAATTTTAAGATTTAAAACAGAGGGTACTGAAAAAGGGTGGGCTACGGCAGTGGAAATCTCACCAAAACGCTTTAGAAATTTTTCACTTACAAACTAAAAATGTTTCAAAGATTGACGCTATCTTGATGTTTACGGAGTCGCTTGTGTCAACAAACTTCCCATTTCATGTGCTAAATCTGCACACCACTTGTACCCATAGACGCTGGGGCACTTTCATCACAACAATCGTAAACCCACCTCTTACCAGCACTTATTCGTACTTATTCAAGGGGACTACGGCATTCTTTGCGGCGTTTGTGCGCTCTTCAATTGTTTATCAGTGTTGTCAATTGGTATGTGTTACCCTCCAAACTAGGTATAAGACTTACACAAAACCGGGGTAAATAAGTGAAATTAGCGTATCTATTTGTAGTATATATACATATTAGAGCAATTTTATCATTACTGCATTACTATGACAACTAGAATTCATCGAAACAGTTTGTAAATGCATCGGCGTATGTGTGACGCTCCACTAGATTGGCAACGATGAGCCATTTTTTCCTCACGTCGTCTGCTCGTAAGTATACATCCGAAACATTTGTAATTTTTGGGGGTTAATTTTGGTTGCAAAAAAGGGATAATGGACATGAATTAAATAAACATTTTGAAGTAAGAGTTAAACTAATATTGAGTAAAGTAAACAATTAAGGGAATAAAGCTTTGCATCTCATAATCAGTTGTGGTCTGCTGCTCGTAACTTTGTTTACGGAGTGAGTGCTTAGGAAACACGAACAGCAATGTGGTTCGAGTGCACTGTGGAGTGAATTAAGACCAAAATGTGTATAATTACAATCAAATAAGCACTGTGGAGTTTCAGTTGTGATGGCAGTAAGGATAAAACCACTGATTACAAGGTAAGAATGAATTCAGTTCCAACCATAACCCCGGGAATAACAAGTTTCATACTTTCACTAATATAGGCAACAAAATGTTGTTTTATTGTGCTGATTACAACTGCAATCTTGAGTAAGATCAATAAACGTTACATACATACGCTAACATTGTTCAAATGAGTGCTGGGAAGGCTGGGGAAAGATGGTGGCCGTCACTGATGAGAACCGTCCATGCAAAACGTAGCCGCCATATTGGATTTCAAAACTGCCTTGAAAACATATTTTACGAAGCACACACATGCTTATTTTAGTTCGTATGGGGCTTTCATATATCACAATATGTTGACGAAACTTCAGTCTTTTAAATGGTATGCTTAGAGTTGCAATTGTATTCATGTTTCACCAATTAAATATCGAGTGAATAAGACCCGTCCACTGTGATGAGGGTTGGCCTGTCGTGATATTCTACCCTATATACAATTTGGTATTTCTGTAGAAGCATTGTGCGTCTTTCGTCCCCGCGAATACGAAAGCCACCAGGAATTGGGGCATCAAATTTATTTCGCCGTGTTTAGTACGAGCCCCGGGGGGTTAATTACAGTCGTCGGAATAAATATTACTTAAAATTCTTTTTCATGAGGTAAAACCACAGAAAAACCGCAACTGCTATAGTCTAGGCCACCGAGGAATGGTAATATAAACCTACCCACAATTTTTGAAAGTTGAGTCTTCATAGATGTGTGTGGCTTCTTTCAGCTCGTTAAAGCATGAAAACTTTTGTTTTTCTGCAAAAACTAATGTATTACTCTGCGGTTCATGCTGTTCTTGCTCTCATTGATATCCCTGAGGCGGTAAACAAGGGTTCGCGCATGCGCAAATCCACTGCCATACCAATATCTACAGCGATTGGGGTACGGCTGCCGTACCAATATCCAGTTCGTATTAATTAATCTACCTAGCCTATGTAACATTAGCTAGGTAGGTAGCTACCTAGTTAGCTAGGTAGTACCTACCTACCTAAATTTGGTAGAAATTTCAGGGTGGAGATTCTGCTTGCAGGTTAGATGAGAGGTAATCCTCCCACATAGGTAGGTAGTAGGTAGGTAGCCTATGTCTCCAACAGTAAGGGTGATTGTTACCTACCTACTATTTCTGTAGGACAAAATCACAAAGTTTTGTTGTGATTTAGGCTACCTATATTTTTCCCAAGTAGCCTAGTATTCAAATGATGCTTTTGTCGTAATCCATCTCCAAATGAAAAAGTACTTGTTGATGGTAGGATGGGTAGGGGAATCTTCCTACTCGTTCACTTACTACCACCAATTAATTACTTTGTTATTAGGTAGGTAAGCTTCAATGAACAAGGCAGTTTCACACTAAGAAGTATTGCATTAAAGGTTCTGGTTTGTATACCTAGGAAAATTAAAAGTTACTTGAGAAATTTTGGTATTTAATTCTGCCACCACCATAAGTTGCCTATAGATACCTACTAGGTTATTATGCAGGGTTATGCAATTTTATGAGTGAGCACAGATTTGATTTTTTTCCATATGTGTGTGTGTGAAGTTAAACCTCTGGGGGAGCTTCATCGAAATAAAGATGCTGGAATTTTGGCCCAGGGAAAACTGAATGGATTGCCACCGCTAGAGGAAGATGATACTGAAGAAGTTCTCCTCAAACCAACTGGTATGATATGATATCTTTTTTTATGTGAAGTTTGATAATTGCAGATTTTTAGTGTAATTTGCATCTGTCAATGTATTTTTTCCTCTCCATAGTTTGAATAGGTAATAGTGTCAAAGGATTATACTATTTGTGAAATGAAAATAAGATTTTTTTTTTAAGCACTTGGTAATATTTCACTTTTTGTAAGCAACCAAGATTGTTCATAGTGTTTTTAGTGTTGTCTTTTTATGACTGGCCTGTTAAATGTTTTCCCATGAATATTTATGATTACCAAAAATTTTCCAGAATTGCTTGAAGAAGCAAAAAGTACACCATCAGGAAGCAGTATTTATTATTTCAACACACCTAAAAAGAGATTGAGTATGTTTGAAAAGGCTGACTCTGTCAAGAAAGTTCACATGTCTCCATCAACACCAAGAACTCCTAAGACTCCCAAAATTCACCAGTCATCAGGCTCAAGGACACCTAAAACCCCCAAGACACCAGCATCTGTTTCAAAAGGTGAATAATTATTTGTAGATTTATTTTTTAATTCTTTATTCTTTTGCTTATTCTTAGTGCCAAAAACTTTTGTCCTAATTATACCTCCAAGGTTAATTCTTTAACCATTCACAAGTTTCTGGGATGCAAACTTTGGTTTAGGTTGTTTGCTTTACACTGACCACAGCCAAAATGTGTCTGCTCTTTTAAATTGACCTTCTAGAAACGTGGCATATCTTAATGCTTCGCTGCTGGCACTTTTCCATCTAGTACCACAAAGTATTAGACATTTTTGTTATCGATTTGGAAGAAGTCTGTCCAAAGAAAAGTTTCAAGTTAGATAAAGTATACTGTATATAAAATCAGATGTGTAATTTTTAAAATGAAAATACTGTATGGGTGATAAGTTTTTTATGTTGGATCTATTAGGTCATTTAAAATTAAAGTTTTATCTTAAAAAATTTTCAAAGTTCAGTAAAGGACATGCCCATATTTATATGATTTAATTTTCAGGTGTATTACGAACTCCAAAGAGCAGAAGGAGTTTGTCTAATCTTGTAGAGGATCCCAAGACGCCATACAGCTTCAGAAAACGAGTGAAACAGCGTAGGTATTTTGTTATTGTTGAATTCAAGGATTTCCAGAGTCAAATTACTGAAATTTAGTGGTTATAAGTTTGGTGATCTCTAATAGGATGTAAAATTGTGCATGGATAGTCCTATGCCTACAGTAAATTGTACGTACCTTATTTTAGCATATAGAATGTATGACAAATAAGGCAACCAAATTTTAGTATGAAATTTTATTAAATACAATGTTCTCTATTTTAGCTTTTAACCTATATATACTGGCCAAGGAGACAAACTGGGCTTTTTCGTAAATTTTCGTAGCAAAACTTAATACACATGGCATACTTTTGGAATGTTTTCCAGATTTATTTTCAGTAGTCTGGCTTTGATACAAATACCAATAAAATTATATTTTGGGCATCATAAAATAAACATAAAACATGGGTATGACCTTAAATATTGTCTAATTATATTCATCATCTGAAGCTCCATATGAAATCTATTTTGAGGAAATAGCCATATGGAAAGGTAGTTGACGCAAACTTTCAAAGAACATGTTGTTCATTTGAAAGAGGTAATAAAAGGTAATGGGAAATACAGAAAAGATCAGTTATGAGAAAAACAAATAAATTAACCCTTAAACGCCGACTGGACGTATTTTACGTCGACATTTTTTGTCTCTCGGGTGCCGACTGGACGTATTTTACGTCGACATACAAAAGTTTTTTTAAAAATTCGCGGAAAAATATTTTTAGGCCTACCAGCCAAAAACTCTTGAATCACGCACCTTGGGGAATGCTGGGAGTTCACGGATCAAGGTGTTGTTTTGTTTACAATCGTTACGCAGGCGCGCAAGCGCGAATTTCTTTCTTGCCGCACTAAAAAGTATCTGTGACACATCTCGGAAATTATTTCGTCACTTTGACATAATTTTTTTACCATTTTAAATTAGCCGTTACATGGAGTATTATATAGAAAATGAAAATGCGCATTTTTATGTAGAATACAACAATAAAATACTCATGATTGTAGCTTTTATCAGTTTTGAGATATTCTCATATAAATAACGATAAGTGCCAAAATTTCAACCTTCGGTCAACTTTGACTCTACCAAAATGGTCGAAAAATGCAATTGTAAGCTAAAACTCTTATATTTTAGTAATATTCCATCATTTACCTTAATTTTGCAACTAATTGGAAGTCTCTAGCACAATATTTCGATTTATGGTGAATTTATGAAAAAACTTTTTCCTTACGTCCGCTCGGTAACTCTTCCGAAAAAAATCATACATGTGATTGTGGTAATGTTTGCACCATTTTAAATTAGCTGTTACATAAAGTTTTATATATGAAAATATGCGCAATTTCATGCACAATACAACTAAATACAACCCATGGTTGTAGCTTTTATCAATTTTGAAATATTTTCATAAAAAATGTTAAGTGACAAATTTTCAACCTTCGGTCAACTTTGACTCTACCGAAATGGTAAAAAAACGCAATTGTAAGCTAAAACGCTTATATTCTAGTAATATTCAAGTATTTACCTTCATTTTGCAACAAATTGGAAGTCTCTAGCACAATATTTCGATTTATGGTGAATTTATGAAAAAAATAACATTTTCTTTACGTCCGCGCGGTAACTCTTCCGATAAAAGCATACGTGCGATTGTGGTAATGTTTGCACCATTTTAAATTAGCCGTTACATAATGTTTTATATATGAAAATGTGCGCAATTTCATGTATAATACAACAAAAAAATAGTTGAAGGTTGTAGCTTTTCTCATTTTGAAATATTTGCATATAAATCACGATAAATAGAAAAAAAAAACCACGTTCGGTCAAATTTGACTCTACCGCAAATGGTCGGACCGAAAAAAACGCAATTGTAAGATAAAACTCTTACAGTCTAGTAATATTCAGTCATTTATCTTCATCGTGAAACAAATTCGAAGTCTCTAGCACAATATTTAAATTTATGGTGAATTTTTAAAAAAACTTTCCTTCCCTCCGCGCGCGGATTCTCCGCCACAAATCTCGGAAATGCGTGAGTCCCATTCTCGGAATATTTGCTCCGTTTCATATTAGGCATTACATAGAGTTTTATATATGAAAATGTGCGCAATTTCATGTAGAATAAAACAAAAAATATTTAAAAGTTGTAGCTTTTCTTATTTCCGAAATAATTGCATATAAAAAAATATATATATAAAAAATTTGACATTCGGTCAAATTTAACTCTTCAGATATGGTCGAAAACTGCATTTGTAAGCTAATATTCTTACAGTATAGTAATATTGAATCATTTGTCTTCATTTTGAAAGAAATTGGAAGTCTCTAGGACAATATTTAGATTTATGGTGAATTTTTGAAAAAAATATTTGTTTACGTACGTGCGTTACGAATTCATGCTTTATTTTGTGATAATATTTTCTCTGTGTTGCTTTTATTGTTTTACAATGTGTTATATACCAAAATGATTGCAATTTAGTGTACATTACAAAAAAAAAAGTAACTTGTTACCTTTAACCGTTTTGCGCACAGCGCGATTTAAATACAATTATATATGAAATTTCGTTTTCGCGCTATCATATATCGCATTATTTATATATGATAATGATAATTTTTTTCATTTCTGATGGTTGCATACTAAACTTCAGGCAATGACAAAAAAAGGAGCCAAAAATGAACTCTTAATCTTGAAAACTAAGCGTGCTGTGATTTTTTGAAAAAAATCTTTTTTCCGCTACCGCGCTCACTCTGAAACGTCTCCGGCACACGGGAGACATTTTTTTTACCGCTTCGGCGTTTAAGGGTTAATATATTAATAAATAAATACAAACATAAAATATCAAAATACAAGTTGAATTGCATTAGCGTAGTAATGCATTACATATTCGCTTGAATTTCAAGTGAGGTGTCCATGTGGGGTTGTTCCATATGAATAGGGTTCATCTTAAGAATAATAATAATAATGTTAATGATAATAGTGATGACAATAATCTAGACGTTCAATAAGGTAGATTGTTTCTTAAGGTCTTATCATATGTATTGATTTATTTCATATCTTCATTTTTATTATTCTCATAATTTTTATGTATACAGATATAAAGAAAATAGTATATAAGGAAGAAAGTTCCTCCTCATCAGAAGAAGAGGACAGTGAAAATGATAGTGAGTATAAAGATAGTGAAAGTGAAGATTCTGACCAGGATAAAGAAAATGATGATACATGGGCAGCAGGAAGAACTCCAAAGAGAATCCCACTGAGAAATGACAGAGGTTTGTCATTAACCCCATCCAGACGACCCGCTCTTTCCGTACCCTCTGGAACTCCGGTACGAACTCCATCCAGGGTTGGCCGAGGAAGAAAAGTGAAAGATGTTGAAATGGTGAGTTGGTTGTCTTGTAGTAAGTTGCTGAGATAGAATTGAAAGCTTTTAATTAAATGTATATACAGCATGCATTGCAAACTTTTCTGTACATTTTTTTTATTGCACATAGTTTACTCACCTTAACTATAATCACTTGCTGTTGGTGACCAAAGTTTCTGAGATTTTCTTAAAATCTTTAGCCCTTTCCAGGAAATGTTTACAAATGCATGTATTATAGTATGACTTGTAAACACTGGAGAATTTTGTGTTTTCATGTAATGCAGGTTAAAAAGATTACAGTCATTATAGACATCGATTTTATCCACACACAGCTGTATATACTATAATCTTGTGAACTTTGGGGAGATGATTTAAAATGATAAGTAATGGATATTCAATATACTATGGTTAATAACATTTTATTATTAAGTATGAGATATTATTTTAGGGAAATTAAGGTGGGAAGAATGTTCTGATATATATAATGATTAGAGTATAGTACTGTTTGTTCGGCTACTTGTGATACACTGAATTATGTAGTATGAATCAGTGTAAGTATTGAAGAGAGATGTAGTGTGTATATGGTATGGAGCATTTTTTCTCAGTAAACTGTGGGGCAAATCACAGCAAAGTTGATAGTAAGAATAAATTGATGATAATAAGTTAAATTGAATGTTGACGTTTCAGTCATCAGGCCAGAGTTATGTTAGAAATTACTGAAAATGACATGTCTGTGTCATAGTGGTAATGTTGTTAGATTTGGGTAAGTGTAACTTTCACTCCATGTTTTTTATTTATATGGTTTGAAAGCTTGAATTGATTTAGATACATTTTCTTGAAGGTTCAAGTGTTGTGAATGTGCACTAATTATAGTTTTCAGGTGAGATTGAGAATAAGTCAAAATGTTTGTGTTCAAAGTGTTAGTTTCCAAACTTTAAGGGAAGTTTTATTATTTCAGTGTATATAACTTGGAAATTGGATACAACTGTAAAGAGGTAAATATGTTTGATTTTTAACTCATTATCTCTGAATATTTCAGATTGCTAAAGCTGAAGATTATTTTTCACATCAAAGTGATGCAAAAAAAGTTGCAACTTCAGACCATACACTTAATCACCTTCAGACTCCTAGATTATCTCCAGAGGCACTACAAACGCTTCTTAGTGATGTGACAGCTTCACATCCAGTGGAGCGGAAAAACTTGGTGGAGAGTCATGTTCAAATGTTTTCTCAATGGATGATTTCCCTTTGGTGAGTAAACTTTTTTACAATAAGCTTCTCAATTATTTGATTGCTAATGCATTTTTGTTCATGTGGGAATACAAAATCATTGCATTTTATGTAGGAGTTTTTCTCAGTGCCAGTTGGAAATAGTTATTGAAGCATGTTAACAAAATGGTTAATTGGTTTAAGGTAGGTGAGTAGGGGAGAGGAACTCCACTCACCTGGTGCAAGCCAGCACTGTCTCTTTGGCCATCTTTAGGTAGAAGATGCGTGCTCTGACTGATTGTGGAATGAAATCAGATTTTCTCAGTGTGAATGGCTTTTATTTGTTTCTTCATGAATATGAGCAAGAAAAGTATGCAACAGAAGTGGGAAATACGTTGGTAGATATGACTACCTTCTGTCCTCTTTGTCTGGATCCCCACTGTTTTTGCTTGTTCTACTTTGGTATGATGCAGTCCTAATTCCCCTTGTTAAGGGTCTGCTTGCTGATCTTCCTCCCAGTGGGAAAGATTCTGCAAGAAGCTGAGCAAGGTGAAAAGACATTCATTGGTACCTTTTGTGGGTGGTGGGCTGTTGTATTACTCTGCCAGTGACACCTTTGAACCTGTTTTGATCCTTGCTTTATGACTGACTCTTCTCTTCATGGCTTTCTGCTTACTCTCCTTGGGCTTAGTGAGAGAGGAGAACTCACATGGATGTGGTAGGTCAGGACTTGTTCCCTGAGTGATGATATTTGCACACATGCTGAGGTGTCCTGAGTTGAGACCTTGGTGAATGCTCATAGCTTCATCTCCTACTCCTGCCTTGTTGGCTGCTCCAGGTATGGATAAATCATTGTAGTACCAGAAGATATTGCCATTCCTTGATATCCCATATATGGCTTTTCTGAGCCACTCAGCCTATTGTTTTTCCCACCAAGGAGCTCAGTGTTGTTGATCCTCCTTTGGTGGTCATGCTGCACATGAGATACTGATTGGTATCAAACATGGCGACCTGCCTCAATCTGGTCCTTCATTGTAGTTGAAGAGATTATGGCTCATGGTATGAGTAAAGTTAAGAAACGGGTGCATAAGAGTATATTTGAGATAGCAGTGGAGAATTGGCATTTCATCAATCCAGACACCTTGATCCCCCCATGCTGTTTCCTTCAAGACTGAAGCACCAAAGGGTACTGCATCCAAGCCTTCATGGATAGCCACACCTCCTGTGAGGGATATGAGGAAGGCATAGGCTTCCTGGAAACCAGGACATAGATTCAACTTGCCAGTTAGTTGTGAGATTATCCTTGGACAAACCCAACCTTTTTACCATAATCCTACCTAAGCCATGCCATGTAGTCCCAGATGTTGACAGGAATTGTGCCTATGGTTTAAGGTAAGTCATTTCATCTGCTTACCACCTTTTTACCAAGCTTCAATGACTGTTTTCAGCTTACATTAAGAAATACATACATAAAAGAGGCTGGTTTGTATGCACAGGAAAAATGCAGAGTACATACTTTGAAATTTTATGTATTTATTCTCACTTTTGAAATAATAATTTGATGGCTCATTGTATTCTGTAATAAAAAATTATTGTATTAAATTTTCATGTTTTTCTCATGAATTTTTCTGTAATGATGACATGCAAAATATGATTTAAGAATGGTGAAATGTAGATGTTAGAAAATGAATGATTAAAGATTTTTTTATGATATTTGTCCATTTTTCATGCTGCATTTTATTATTTGTAAATGACTGAATAAAAAACTTAACCTACAAAAAATGAAAATATGGGTCATGTTACTTATCCAGTACAAAATGCGTCTTCAAATCTGGGATGAAAAGTTCAGTCTTTACTTGTATATTTTCTGACAAGATAATATAGTGGGCTTAAGTAATTGATTTATTTTGTTTTTAATGTGTGTTAAATTAAGTTTATCACCAGTTTTTGGAATAATTATATTAAGGTTGATATGTTGTCAAGACATGCATTTTAGCTCATTTTTCATACTGTATCTCCTTTATCTCTTTGTTCATAGTTTTTGTTTCCATTATGCTCATAGAATTACGTATTACAGCTAAATCTTATTCCTAACATCGTGTTAATCAGTTGTGTTTTTGCTTTTTTCAGTGAAAATTTCAGCATATTTTTGCACGGTCTTGGAAGCAAAAAACTCTTGATCAGTCAGTTCCAGGAACAGTATTTAAGTGACTTTGATAACATAGTTGTTAATGGCTTCTTCCCCTCATTAACTTTAAAAAGTGTAAGTACTTTTTAATTTTTTCTTGTTTTTAGGAGAAAATTAGTAAACTTTTAATTCTCGTAGATTTTGGCATTTATACTTATACACCACCTAAGAATGCTATGCTGTCATTAAAGTAAATGTTTTTACAAATGGAAATATTACTGTAATGATTTTGGATAACTTTTCAAATTTATGAGGACAACATAAACCGTGCACCTCCTTCCCTTTTCTCTTATTCATATTGCCCACATTCCAGCAGCAATCAGATGCCTATGATAAAAGTGGATTTGCGTGTTTGTCATTTATTTAATAATTAACTCATTACATAAGTTATAGATTTGAATGTCCCAGCCATTTACTGTACTGTACAGTAATTATCACATCATATCTGTATGATGATTGTATTCCTTTTTTTAACCTGAGGCAGATGAAGTTATCTTCAACTTCAATTGTTTTTTATTGCCTTTTCCAGATACTAAACACAATAACAGAAGATATTTTAGACCATACTGGGAGTTTCCACAGTTTCCACGATCAGCTAGAATTTATCAAGAATGCTTACGAGCCATCAAATGCAGAACCCTTATTTATCGTCGTTCATAATTTGGATGGACCAATGCTAAGGTCAGACAAGGTGCAAACTACTTTTGCCAGCTTAGCTTCTTTACCTCGGGTCCATCTCATTGCTTCAATTGACCATATTAATGCACCTCTAAGTAAGTTTATCTTTTACTTTGGTTTCTATATTTAAAAATTTTTCGTTCTTAAAGATTTTTCAGTCTTAAAGTTTTTTTGGTCTGTATTTATTATTACAAAGTAGTTCTGATAGACATTGCGTCATATTCCTTGACTGTCATGGGGGTGGCTAGAGAGATTTGCTGCTACGTGGATGGTGTAAATTAGATAGAGCAGTTCAAGAAATTGAGTAGTATTTGGTTGGGAGAGAAGTTTGTTTAAAGATTGTTACACTATTAACTCGTAAAGTGAATTTTTTTTAGGCTCAGTGCCCCTGGTCAAATTTTAGGTAGCCATAGATATTAATTAGATTAGTTACAGATTTTTTAACATACTGGATAGTGAATAATAAGACTGGAAAGAAAGACAACTTTTCTTTTTACTTTCTTTCTTGTTATTATCTGGTAATTAAAAAGGGTGTAATAGTATAAAAGACATGCATGCTGCCTGCTTCTTCTACAGATTTGAGCTTCAATTGTATTTTTTTGGGTAGTAAAACATCATTTTAGGAAAACTGAATGTTTGTGTTTCCAACCAGCATAATATGTACAGTATGTACTGTGTTACATTGTTATTCATTCAAGAAAGATCACATTAAATAAGATCTAAGGTCACATTAAATAAGATCTAACATAACCATAGCAAAGAAACTCTTCAACCCAGTGAGAGTTAGGACTTTTAACTTTGTTGTTTGGTTAAATTATTTATTGATAATAATAACTTAGACCTAAAATTAGGTCTACATGCAGTCATGAATTTGTCCATCGCTTTACTCTTTGTTATGTAAGCTTGAAGTGTTTTCTCTAATAAATGGACATTTTGTTCATGAAACTTACCTGTCAGATATATATATAGCTGTATTCTTCCGAATCCGACAGAAATTTAAACACTTACGACACACGCAGTGGGAGTCAGGTGGTTAGTACCCATTTTCCGCCGCTGGGAGGCGGGTATCAGGAATCATTCCCATTTTCTATTCATAATTTTTCTGTCGCCGGTGCTGGAAACACCTGTTTGCAGCACCTCCGTCCAGATTTTGGAAACTTACTAGCTACTTGAGTATCCCTTTTGGTTTTTCTTTGGTATCTGAATTGGATCGGTGGCTTGGCACACGTTGACTTTGGTTTGATTTGAATTTGGTAATTATTTTTCTTTGATCAAGATGTCAGGGTCTAGTTCTGCTAGCGCTAGATTTTGTTCCATGTCTGAATGTAGAGGTAGGCTACTGAAAGCTTCAGTAGACCCACATTCTGTATGTAAAGTTTGCAGGGGGAATGAATGTACGTTTGAAAGTCGTTGTAAGGAGTGTGAAAGACTAACAGAGTCGGAATGGAAGGCGTATGAAACCTATCTTAAGAAACTTGAGCGAGATAGGTTAAGGAGGTCTTCCTCCAGGAGTGTTTCAGGTAGGCAAGATTTAAATTATTCTCCTGCTAACCCTCCTTCTGTAGATTATGCTCCTACCCCTGTAGTGTTGCCTCCGGCCCCTGAGACAGTGTCGGTAGAAGGTAATACATTATCGCTAATTCTTGAATCGATTCGTAACTTAGAATCAAAAGTGTTAGCTCTGGAGAGCAAAAGTGAAGAGAAGTGCAGTGAAAGTGCCCCTTGTGTAGTGGAGGGTGCGTCAGATCGGCCTCATTCCGCCTCTAGACCTAGACCTCTGCTTGACTCCCAGATTACGGGGAGAGAGCATGTCGAAAGTCGAAGGAGGGTTACGAGGAACCCCCACCGATCTGGCGTGCCTTCGGCAGCTTCTGACGAACATACCCAGACTGCCAAGGAGCGTGCGCGTGCACGTCTTCTCAAGGAGTGCTTTTCTTCTTCTGAAGCTTCCTCCCCGCGCAAGGGGTGGAGCTCTCATACCGCATCACGTCCGCTGAAAGGACGGCTCGCGTTCGGGACGCTTCACGTCCAAGTTGTTCTCCGGAACTTTGCTCGTCGCCTGATAGTGCGTTTGCTGCTTTTCCTCCGCAGAAGAAGCGTAAGGATTATTCGGAGGCGGAATCTTCCCTAGATGTTTCTTTCGAGCGCCGCAGTCGCTCTAAGGTGCGTGAAGCGGCGGTTCCTGGGAGTAGCAAGAAGGCGTCCCCTCGCCACTCTCCTGCTCACAGGATCAGCCCCTCCCCAGAAAAGGAGGCTTCACCTACAAGCAAGATTCTCCAGTCTCTTCAGCAGCAACTTCGAGATGTTTTTCCTTCGAGAGAGACTGTTCCACGTCGCCGTAAGAAGGATGACAATCTTCCTGTGAAGAGGTCGAGGCGTTCTCCCTCTCCCTCTCCTCGCTCGTCTCTCTCTCCGTTTGAGTCTCCCTCTAGAGTTCGTTCTGCTCCCCAGCAACTTTCTAGAGGAGGCGAGAAATTAGTTTCTCGCTCTCGTGAAGCGGTTGTTTCCGCTGCTTAACGAAAGCTTGTGGATAAGAAGCGAGTTTCTTTAGATGCCGAGCGCGCTTCTGTGAAAGTCAAACGCGCTTTAGTGGACGCCGAACGTGACTCGGTGCAAGTTTCGCGAGCGCCAGTGTGACGCTCAGAGAGTTTTAGTGGACGCTCGGCGGTGCACCAGTGGACGCTCGGCGCGCATCAGTGGACGCTCGGCGCGCACCAGTGGACGCTCAGCGCGCACAAGTGGACGCCAGGTGTACACCTGCGGCGTTTGAGGCGCGCTTCTGTCGGCGCCAGTAGATTGGCTTCGGACGCCAAACGCGCGCCTACGGACGTCAGTTTTCCACTTCCGCAAGCACAAGCGGAGGCGGGAACTCTTCCTGTTCGCCGTTTCTTTCTCTTTTGAGAAAGCTCAGGACTCTTCTTTACTTCCTCCGACTTCTCCAGTGTCTGAAGAGGAAGTTAGTGACGCTTTCGTCGAAGTGGACGAAGAACAGCAGTTGGCTCCAGTTTCGACGGACTACAAGGTTTTGACTCGTTTACTTCAGTCAGTCTTTGCAGACACTTTCCAACCTGAAGCTCCACGTACTCCTCCCTCTCAGTTTTCGTCTTCCAAGCTGCTAAGATCTCGGGCTTTGTGAGAATGAAGAAGTCGCTTTCTACGAAGCAAGCTTTTAGAAAGGTCCATGATTGGATGGAAAAGAGGAAAGCTTCGGGCAAGACCTCTTTCGCTTTACCACCTTCAAGACTCGGTGGCAAAGCTGGTATGTGGTATGAGACGGAGAAAACGTCGGAGTCAAGCTTCCAGCCTCAGCTCAAGGAGACTTTGGTAGCATTGTAGATGCCACCAGAAGATCTTTTTTGTCTTCCTCGAAGGTCTCGTGGACACATAGCGAGTTAGACTTTCACCTTAAAGGCCTCTTCAGGACACTAGAGGTCTTTAATTTTCTTGACTGGTGCCTGGGAGTATTGGATGCCAGGTCCAGGAGTTCTGATTCCATCAGTCTGGGGGAGCTGTCCAGTGTATTGTCTTGCATGGACAAGGCCGTCAGGGATGGTTCTGAGGAATTGGCTGCTCATTTCAGCACGGGACTGCTTAAGAAAAGAGCACTTTTTTGCAATTTTACTGCAAAGTCGGTCTCACCAGCGCAAAAAGCGGATCTTCTTTTCGCTCCTTTCTCAGAACATCTCTTCCCCCAGTCTATGGTAAAGGACATAGCTGCTAGTCTCCAGGAGAAAGCAACTCAAGACCTTCTGGCACAGTCTTCTAGGAAGCCTGCTACTTCTTCGTCTTCTGGGTCCTCTGCTTTGAAGAAGTCGAAGCCCTTTCGATCCGCTTCTTCCTCGAAGCCAGCCCCTCGAGGAAGAGGCTCTTTCAGCAGAGGCAAGACTCCCGCTCCTTCCAAGAGCAAGAAGAGAGAGGGAAGTCCTTCAGACAACCGGTAGGAGCCAGGCTTCTACATTTCGCGAAAGCTTGGGAAGAGAGAGGTGCCGACGCTTGGTCTCTGGACATCGTCAAGAAGGGGTACAGAATTCCTTTCCTGATGTTACCCCCGCTGTCTTCGACACCAAAGGATTTGTCTCCGTCGTATCAGGGAGAAAAGCAAAGAAATTGCTTCACGATCTACTAGATCAAATGATCGAGAAGCAGGCAGTGGAACAGGTCTTCGACCGGAGTTCTCCGGGGTTTTACAACCGTCTGTTCCTAGTGCCGAAGCAGTCAGGGGGGTGGCGCCCCGTTCTGGATGTCAGCAGTCTAAATCGCTTCGTTACCAAGCAGAAGTTCAAGATGGAGACACCTCAATCCGTGCTTGCAGCTTTAAGACCGGGGGATTGGATGGTTCTCGTAGACCTTCAGGACGCATACTTTCACGTCCCATCCATCCCCGATCAAGGAAATACCTGCGGTTTGTCCTGAAAGGGAAGATTTTCCAATTCAGGGCACTCTGCTTCGGTCTCAGCACGGCGCCGATGGTGTTCACCGTTCTTATGAAGAACGTTGCGAGGTGCTCCATCTTGCGGAAATAAGGATCTCTCTCTACCTAGAACGAACTGGCTTATTCGAGCCTCATCGCAAGACAGGTGTCTGAAGGACCTTCACACGACTCTGTCGTTAGCGAAGTCCCTGGGACTTCTGGTGAATCTCGAGAAGTCGCATCTGACTCCTTCTCAATCCTTAGTCTATCTGGGGATTCAGATGGACTCAGTGGCTTTTCGGGCTTTTCCGTCCCAGGGGCGACAACTTCAATGCCTGGACAAAGTGTCGGCCTTTCTAGGAAGGAAACATGCTCGGTGAGGGAATGGATGAGTCTGCTGGGGGACCATTTCCTCACTGGAGAAGTTTGTTTCTCTGGGAAGGTTGCACCTCCGACCACTTCAGTTCTTCCTCTCAAGCAATTGGTCACGCAAACAGGATCTAGAAGAGGTCTTGTTTTTGACGGAAGAAGTGAAAAAGCACCTCAAATGGTGGTTGGATCCAAAGAAGCTTGCGGAAGGACTTTCGCTCAAGCTTCGGAACCCCGACCTAGTGTTGTTCTCCGACGCGTCCTCCACGGGTTGGGGAGCAACACTGGGAGGGAGAGAAGTGTCAGGCACCTGGAGAGGGGAACAGGTGTCCTGGCACATCAACCTAAAAGAACTCTCAGCGGTTTACCTCGCTCTAAGGTTCTTCGAGGAGGAAGTCTCCAGCAAAGTGGTTCAGATAAACTCGGACAACACCACAGCCTTGGCATACCTCAGGAAACAGGGGGGAACTCACTCTCATTCTCTGTTCGTCATCGCGAGGAATATCCTGATTTGGGCGAAGTCCGCAAAACGTCACGATTCTGACAAGGTTTGTGTCAGGCGCTTGGGAAAACGTGCGAGCGGGACCATTGCTCCAGTCGACAAGACAGCTTCTGCCGACGGAATGGACCCTTCATCAGGAAGTATGCCCAGGCGCTATGGAAGCTGTGGGGACGTCCTCATGTGGACGTTTTCGCAACTTCCCGAACGAAGAGACTTCCGCTGTATTGCTCCCCAGTTCTGGACCCGGGCCCAGCAGTGGCAGTAGACCGCCCTCCTGTGGAATTGGTCGGGACTAGACATTACGCTTTTCCCCCATTCAAAATCCTCGGGGAAGTAATGAGGAAGTTCGCTGCATCAGAAGGAGCGAGAATGACCCTCATCGCCCCCTTCTGGCCAGCGGGCCGACTGGTTCACGGAGGTGATGTCCTTCCTAGTAGACTTTCCGAGGACTCTGCCCCTAAGGAAAGATCTACTCAGACAGCCCCACTTCGAGAGGTACCCACAAAAACCTCCCCGCTCTGAGTCTGACTGCGTTCAGACTATCAAGAAGTTGGCCAGAGCGAGGGGTTTTTCAAGACCTGTGGCAACGGCGATTGCCACCGCAAGGAGGCCCTCCTCAATCGCAGTTTACCAATCAAAGTGGGCTGTCTTTAGAAGTTGGTGCAGAACGGAAGGGCATTTCCTCCACCTCAACCTCTGTGAGCCAGATAGCAGATTTCCTTCTTCACCTTAGGAAAGAAGCGAAACTAGCCGTTCCCAGATTAAAGGCTACAGAAGCGTGCTTCTGTGGTCTTCAGACATAGAGGACTCGACTTAGCGAATGATAGAGACATTCATGATCTCATTAGATCATTTGAGACTGTGAAAGTTCTCCAACCTAAAGTACCATCGTGGAACTTAGACGTGGTACTGAAGTTTCTCATGTCGAGTCAATTTGAACCGCTCCATTTAGCCTCGCTTAGGAATCTTACTAAGAAGACCATTTTCCTAACCGCTCTGGCGACGGCGAAGAGGGTTAGCGAAATTCAAGTCATAAGCAAGCATATTGGGTTCAAGGATCATAGTGCAGTTTGTTCCTTAAGTCCTACGTTCGTTAGCAAAGAACGAGAAACCCTTCCAACCCTTGGCCGAGAACGTTCGAGATCAAGGGGTTGTCGGAGCTAGTGGACCAGGAATGATGAGAGAGTCCTGTGTCCTGTCAGGGCTCTCAAGTTTTATTTGCAGAGAACCAGAGCATGCAGAGGTTCTTCGGAGAACTTGTGGTGCTCTGTGAAAAAACCAGATCTTCCGATGTCGAAGAATGCACTGGCGTTCTTCTTAAGAAGTACGGGGTAAGAACAAGCCCATGAAAAGTGTAGTGAAAGTGACTGGGAGCTTCTGAAAGTGAAAGCCCACGAGTTGAGGGCTATTGCTACTTCGGTGGCTTTTTCACAAAAATATGGCAATCAAAGACATTTTGGGCGCCACTTATTGGCGAAGCAATTCGTGTTCGCTTCACACTACCTGCGGGAGGTGAAAGCAACATACGAAAATTGTTACTCGCTCGGACCATACGTCGCTGCAGACACTGTTTTGGGGGCAGGAGGGTAGCGCTCATCCTATCCTTTAATGGTTTAGGGGAGTTTTTAACTTGTGTTATGGTTGTGGGGTTGACCGCCTGCGGCGGATCTCCCTTCCATTAGCTTAGTCTATGTGGGATACTTTTGGTAGGCTACGCCAGGTGGTTTGGTTTTTACTTCGTTGCCCTCATTTGTATAGGTCAATGGTCTAGTCACGTCGTGGTCTCGGCACCCCTGTTGACAGATCATCTGGAAGTGCACCAGCTATATAGGTCTCCTACTCCTCTGGCCAACTCTTAGAGCCACAAGCAGACTACGCGGCAGTAACCACGAAGTCAGCTATGCTAACAGGTAAGGAATCAAGATATCAATTATCTGCATATATATGTTTCCTAAAATCTTCTATTCTGTCTACTCCCACCACCAAAGGTGGGATTCAGCTATATATATATCTGACAGGTAAGTTTCATGAACAAAATGATATTGTAATGATACAATTAAGTTTGTTCATACTTACCTGGCAGATATATATAATCAAGTACCCACCCACCTCCCCTCAGGAGACAGTGGAAATAAAAAATTATGAATAGAAAATGGGAATGATTCCTGATACCCGCCTCCAGCGGCGGGAATGGGTACTAACCACCTGACTCCCACTGCTGTGTCGTAAGTGTTTTTTAAATTTAAATTTCTGTCGGATTCGGAAGATACAGCTATATATATAATCTGCCAGGTAAGTATGAACAAACTTAATTGTATCATTACAATATCATTTTTTCTCCTTCCCTAAATTTTTTTTTTATTGTATAATGTAACCTGATTAATTGCCTTTCAGAAAGCTTGACGATCCCAGTGGTAACCTGTGTCATTGAAGGGTAGATCTTTAGTCATTGTAGTGTAGATCTTTAGTAATCAACATTTGTTGGATCTTTTTAATCATTAAATTGTAAGGAAAGGAAAATAATCCTGATTATTTGCTGGTTTGTGCATACTACTATCATTTTAAAGATCTGAAAAATTAGTCATAAAGGAAATTTTTTTACCATATACCAGTACATACAGTCTCTTGTAAAATCCCATATATTTTGATTAGGCTGAAGTAAGTTTCAATTTTTCAGTATTTGACAGTGGAAAGATGAGCTGTTACAATGCTCTGTGGTTTGATGCTACAACCCTTTCCCCATATTCTGAAGAAACGTCATATGAAAATTCGTTGCTTGTTCAACAATCTGGTGCACTGGCACTCTCTTCTCTTGTGCATGTCTTCAAGTAAGTAATATTTTGTTCATGAAACTTACCTGTCAGATATATATATAACTGTATTCTCCGACGTCGACAGAATTTCAAAAAAACAAAAACTCCCGGCACACGCAGTGGGGCGGCCAGGTGGTTAGTACCCATTCCCGCCGCTGGGAGGCGGATATCAGGAATCATTCCCATCCCTCTATTCAGATTTCTCTGTCGCCGGTCGTAAAACAATTGTTTACAGACCTACCCCGCCTAGGATTTTGAAACTTCTTGTGCTAACTTGAGTATTCTGATTGACTTTTGGTTTTGATTTGGCTTGTTGGCTTGGCATACGTGATAGATTTGGATTTGATTTGGTTTTGGCTTTGGACTTTCTTTGATTACGATGTCTGGATATAGCTCTGCTAGCTTCAGGGTGTGTAAGGTGCATGAATGTAAACGGTTTGAGGTTTGCCGAAAGCTTTGGTAGACCACCCTCATTCAGTGTGCTCGAAATGTCGTAGTCATGTATGTATGTTGAATGATAGATGCATCGAGTGTGAGCAATTGACTGAAATTGAATGGAAGGCATATGATTCTTACGTGAAAAAGCTTGAGCGTGATAGAATCAGGAGGTCTTCCTCTAGGAGTGCTTCTGTGAGTAGAAGTCAAGGTAGATTGTATCTCCATTAAATCCTCCTGTAGAGGTAATTCAACCTGATCCTGTTGTATTGCCTCCCGAACAATCAGAAGTGTCTGCAGAAGGAAGCGTATTATTTACGATCATGGAGTCAATTCGCGCCTTGGAATCTAAAGTGATTGCTCTACAGTCAAATGTGAATTGTGATAAAAGTGTTAGTGCATCTAGTGTAGTGGAAGGGGGGTCAGAATCGTCCCATAATGCCTCTAGGCCTAGGCCCCTGCGGACTCCCAGGCCGTAGGGAGAGGGCAAGCTGAAAGCCGAAGGAGGGTTACGGGATCTAATGACCGGTCTGACGTCCCTTCGGCAGAAACTGAGGACGAATCTCAGGCTGCCGGTGTTCGTGCACGGGCACGAATACTTAAAGAGTGCTTCTCTTCTTCCGAGACTTCCTCTCCTCGCCGAGGTTGGGACGCTCGAGACCTCTCAGGGGGAGAGCGGCAGGGGCGCAAGGTGTCGCACAAGCGGCCGTCGCCCTTGTCGCCCTCTTGAAGAGAGGTTTCAGAGAAGAGGACGCTTCACGTCCTTCCTGATTATTACGTAGATTTTCGTCACTGAAGATTTTGAAGCTTTTCCGCCACAGAAAAGGAACAAGACTTCATCAGGGGAGGACTCTTTCGAGCGTCCAAGTCGCTCTAAGCATGTTCCTGAGTTGAAGGAAAGGGCATCCCCTCGCCCATCTTCTCGCACAGGATGAGTCCTTCTCCTGATCGAGAACTTCCCCCTTCAAGGAAAATGCTTTGGGAAATGCAGAGACAGTTAGTCCTCCTTTTTGAGAGAAAGGAGGCAGAAACTAGTCATCGAAGGAAGGATAGGTGGCTGCCTGTTAAGAGAACTAGGCAGTCCCCCGGCTCCTACTCCGCGTTTTTCGGCCTTTGAGTCTCCTTCTAGTAGCCGACGCATTAGAGAACGTGATTACGTTCCTCATGAAAGGGCGTCTAGGAGAGACGAATTTGACAGAGACGTGAGTTGTCGCAACAAGCGGCCAGCGTCTTTGTCAAAAGGCCGAGAACCGCTCTAAGGATCAATATCGGAAGTTCAAGCTTTGCATGTTGATGATCACGCTCGGCCGTCGTAAGCAACGAAGCGCTTACCAGGACGCTCGAGAAGACGCTTTTTTTTCAAGACGCGCGGAACGCTCGCCAAGACGCTCCAACTGACGCTGTTCAGGACGCACGGCGTCCTACACATCATGACGCTCAGCAAGACGCTCGAGCTGACGCTGTTCAGGACGCACGGCGTCCATCACATCATGACGCTCAGCAAGACGTTCGAGCTGACGCTCTTCAGGACGCACGCGTCCTACACATCAGGACGCTCTGCAGGACGCTTCTCAGAACGCACGGCGCCTTGCATATCGGGACGCTTCCAGGACGATCAACAGTTGAGTCCGAACGTCAGGATGTTTCTCATGTTAAAGTGTCGAAGTCATCGCGATCTTTGAAGGGAGCTGATGACCGAGAGAAGGATTCGTCTAGTGATCGCTGCCCTACTGATGATGACGAACCAAATGCGTCAGCGTCGTCAGACTATAAGACGTTGACAGATTTACTTAAGAAATTATTCCCAGATAATTTTCAAGCGCCAATTCCTTGCTCTCCACCTTCACAATTTGCCTCATCCGAAGGCCAGGAAGGCCCCTGGCTTCGTTAAGATGGCCACTTCGCTCTCTGCGAAGAGAGCGTTCAAGAGAGTCCAGGATTGGATGGATTCAAGGAAGGTTAAGGGAAGACTTCGTTTGCACTTCCTTCCATCTAGACTGAAAGGGAGAGCTGGGATCTGGTACGAAACAGGAGAAGAAGCAGGATTGAAAGCACCGTCTTCTTATCAAGGAGATTTCGCCAATTTGGTGGAACGCTCCAAGGAGGTCTTATTTGTCATCGGCTAAGGTTTCCTGGACAATGACGGAGACTGATCATCACCTCAAGGGGTTATTTAAGACGCTAGAGGTGTTTAACTTTTTAGATTGGTGCCTCGGGGCTTTGGATGTACAATCGAGGAGTCAAGACTCGATTTCGCTGGAAGAGCTTTCGAGTGTATTAGCTTGTATGGATAGAGCAGTAAGGGATGGCTCTGATGAGTTAGCATCTCATTTTGCTACAGGTATGCTAAAGAAGAGAGCTCTATATTGTAGCTTTACGGCGAAAGCAGTTTCTCCCGCTCAGAAAGCGGAGTTATTATTCGCCCCCTTCTCTACGCACCTATTTCCGCAGTCCATGATTAAGGATCTGACGGTAAACTTGCAAGAAAAAAGCAACAAGGGACCTCTTGACTCAATCTTCCAGGACGACTACTCCTCAGGCTTCTACTTCAACAGCTCCAGCACCCAAGAAGAAATTTATGCCCTTTCGTGGAGCACCTTCCTCTAGAGGTTCTTCGAGAGGAAGGGGGTCCTTCAGAGGTAAGATTCTCTTCTATCAAGAAGGGAAAAAATTGACGTTTCTGCCCTTCAGGCACCTGTAGGTGCGAGATCACCCTTATTTGCTCAGGCATGGAGGACGATAGGGGCGGACACCTGGACCCTAGATGTGATCGAGAGAGGATACAAGATCCCTTTCCTCTCTGCGCCTCCTTTGAGCACGAAGACCGATAGACCTGTCGCCCGCATACCAGTCAGAGAAGCAACGATCTTACTCGACCTTCTAGATCAAATGTTGGAAAAGAAGGCCGTAGAGGAAGTCCTGATGCTGGATTCCCCAGGCTTCTACACAGGTTATTCCTGGTTCCGAAGCAGTCTGGGGGATGGAGACCTGTCCTAGACGTCAGCAGACTGAACATTTTTGTAAAGAAAGAAAAATTCAGGATGGAAACTTCTCAGTCTGTGCTAGGGGCCTTGAGACCAGGGATGGATTGGTGTCATTGGACCTTCAAGACGCTTATTTCCACGTCCCGATCCATCCCCAATCAAGGAAGTTCCTGAGGTTCGTCTTAAAAGGGCAGGTCTTCCAGTTCAGGGCTCTGTGCTTCGGTCTGAGTACGGCGCCGATGGTTTTTACTTTCCTCATGCGGAATGTGGCGAGATGGCTTCACCTATCGAAAATAAGAGTCTCGCTCTACCTGGACGACTGGCTAATCAAGTCGCCTTCGAAGTCAAGGTGCCTGGAGGACCTTCAGACGACATTACAGCTGACGAAGGCCCTGGGCCTTATAGTAAATTACGAGAAGTCCATCTGATCCCCACGCAGTCCTCGTATCTGGGGATTCAGATGGATTCAGCGCTTTTCAAGCTTTTCCCATCAAAGAACCGTCAGCAGAGAATGCTTAGAGAAAGTGTTTTAGCCTTCTTAAGGGAAAGAAACATGCTCGGGCGAAGGAATGGATGAGTCTGCTGGGAACCATTTCTTCGCTGAGAATTTTGTTTCCCTGGGGAGGTTTGCACCTCAGGCCACTCCAGTTTTTTATGGCAGAAAACTGGAAAGACCAAAATCTAGACTCGACTTTGATTATCTCAAAAACGGTCAAGGATCATCTGAAGTGGTGGCAAGATCCGACCAAACTCTCGGAGGGATTCCCTCAGCTTTTGAGCCCGACCTAGTGTTGTTCTCAGACGCCTCCATGGTGGTCTGGGGAGCAACACTAGGAAAGGAGGAAGTGTCAGGCCTCTTGAGGGGAACAGAGGTCCTGGCACATAAACTTAAAAGATTGGAGGCTATTCGGTTAGCTCTTCAGTTTCTTCGAAGAACGATTGGTGGGCCGAGTTGTCCAGATCAACTCGGACAACACTACGGCTCTCGCTTACATAAAAAAGCAGACACACACTCGATCACTGTTCGTGATAGCGAGAGACATCCTTCTATGGGCGAAAGCTCAGAACATAGTGATCCTGACAAGGTTCATTTCAGGAATTCAAATGTTCGAGCGGAATCTTTTAAGCCGTCGACATCAGATGCTTCCCCACAGAATGGACCCTACATCTAGAAGTTTGTCAAGAGCTATGGAAGTTGTGGTGACGGCCGCTAGTCGACCTCTTTCGCAACCTCGAAAACGAAAGATGGCTTCCGATTTTATTGCTCTCCGTTCTCGACCCTGGAAGCAATAGCGTAGATGCCATCCTATGGGACTGGGACGGGGATGGATTTGTACGCCTTTTCCCCCGTTCAAACTCTTAGGAGAGGTAACAAGGAAGTTTGCGGCGTCGCCAGAGCGAGAATGACTCTATCGCCCCCTTTTGGCCCTCAAGCGATTGGTTCACGGAGGTCATGTCTCTTCTGGTAGACTTCCCGAGAACCCTGCCAGAGAGAGTCGATCTTCTCAAACAGGCCCCACTTCGAGAGGTACCACGGAAACCTCTCCGCTCTGAGTCTGACTGCGTTCAGACTATCAGAAGTTGGCCAGAGCGAGAGGTTTTTTCAAGATCAGTGGCAGAGGCTATTGCCAATGCGAGAAGAGCTTCCTCTCGAGCAGTTTATCCGGGTCGAAGTGGGCTGTCTTCAGGAGATGGTGGTAGGAAGAAAGGTATTTCCTCCTCCACGACCTCTGTGAACCAAATCGCTGAGTTTTCTCCTGCATTTGAGAAATGTGGACAAACTAGCAGTGCCCACAATAAAAGATACAAGAGTATGCTGTCAGCTGTCTTCCGCCACAGGAGGATTAGATCTGACAAAATGATAAAGATCTTCACGATCTTTTGCGATCGTTTGAGCAACCAAGTACTACAACCGAAGGGTTCCATCATGGAACCCTTGATGTAGTTCTAAGATTCTTGATGTCGGCTCCCTTTGAAACCTCTGCATGCTGCCTCATTGAGAAGACACTACTAAAGGCGATTTTTCTAACTGCTCTTGCCACGGTCAAAGAGGGTTAGTGAATTCAGGCAATTAAGTAAAGATGTGGGTTTCAGAGGACACAGTGCAGTGTGCTCCTTGGATCCTAATTTCTTAGCGAAGAATGAGAACCCATCTAACCCCTGGCCAAAACCTTTGAAATCAGGGGTTAACAGAGTTCATTGGACAAGAGCCGAGAGAGCCCTGTGCCTGTCATGGGCTCTCAATTTTACATGCAAAAAGACCAAAGATTGTCGGGGTCCTTCTGAGAACTTATGGTGTTCTGTTCAAGAGACCCGACTTTCCTATGTCGAAGAATGCACTGGCATTCTTTTTTTTTACGGAGCACCATCAGGGAGGCCCATGCGTCCTGCTCGGATGGTGATATGAAGCTTTTATGAAATAAAAGCCCAATGAAGTGAGAGCTGTTTGCGACTTCAATGGCATTTCGAAGAATATGGCACTTAATGATATCATTAAGCGCTACTTTTTGGCGAAGCAACTCTGTGTTTGCTTCACATTACTGCGGGATGTGAAGACGGCATGAGAACTGCGAGTCGCTTGGGACCATACATATCCGCAGAAATGGTGTTGGGGCAGGGAGCAGCACAAATACTATCCTTATAGAAAAGGGGTAGGTGTGCTTTTTTAATTTTGGCGTTGGTTTTTATGGTTCAAGGGGTTGGTTGCTTGAGGCGCTTTCCCTTTCTTTAGCCTAGAAGTTATGGGACTAACTTCGATAGGTTTAGGTCATGTGGTGGTTTTTAGCTTCGTTGCCCGCCCCCTCACAGTATGGTCAGTATGGTCTAGTCACTTGTGGTCACGCCCCCGTTGACAGATCATCTAGAGCGCACCAACCTACACAAGGTCACTACCTTGTTGGCAACCCTCCCTAGTAAAGCAAAAGCAGACTTCGGTGACAGTAATCAAGAAGTCAGCTATGCTAACAGGTAAGGAAATCAAGATTTCAATCATCTGCACTTGAGGTGTTTTTCCTAAATCCTTCTATTCTGTCCCTTCCCACCTCCAATGGTGGGATTCAGCTATATATATATCTGACAGGTAAGTTTCATGAAACAAAATGTTATTGTTATGATACAATAAAGTTTTTTCATGCTTACCTGGCAGATATATATAAATTAAAGTACCCACCCTACCTCACCTAGGGGACAGTGGTATGAAAAATCTGAATAGAAAAATGGGAATGATTCCTGATATCCGCCTCCCAGCGGCGGGAATGGGTACTACCACCTGGGGCGGCCCACTGCGTGTGCCGGGAGTTTTTGAAATTCTGTCGGGACGTCGGAGAATACAGCTTATATATTATATCTGCCAGGTAAGTATGAACAAACTTTATTGTATCATAACAATAACATTTTGAATTTTACAGTAGTAATCTTTCTTGTGTGTTTTTGCTTAGATGTCCTTAATTTTACATCTAAAATGCACACTTTCGCTGAAAATGAAAGTTGCTCATGAAGTAGGTTAATCACTTGGTTTTTTGGGTACAGTTGTTGCTAAATTATTTTCAGCTGCTGGGAAAGGGCTGTTATTTTGTTCCTTTTTGATGTAGATGCTGATAAAGCAGGCAGAGCTGCTGTAGCACAACTAGATTAAATATTTCTGTTCCTGGTCAGTGATTTGCTATTATTGCTAAAACTTATCAACTTTAGTTAATGGCAGGCATTGGGAAATAAGGAATTTGAAAGTAAATTAAAACCAACCTTAGGTTTATGGTGTTCTTTCTAAAGCACACATCAGAGTAATATCACACATCTTTCAATTGGTCACACATGTCTGATGTATGGTTTTTGTACATGAAACTTACCCAGCAGATATATACTTAGCTATAGACTCGGTCGTTCCGACAAGAAATTTCACCAAAACTCGCGGACACACGCGACAGGTAGGTCAGGTGATCCACCATTCCCGCCGCTGGGTGGCGGGGTCTGGAACTATTCCCGTTTTCTAAGCCATAATTTCTCTGTCGGTTGAACGGACAACACCTATTGTTCGTTCCTCCATCTTGGATTTCTACTCGTTTGCCGAGACTTTGGATTGGTTTTTTGGTGACGTATTCTGTTTTTTCTCTGGCTTGGCATACGCTTATTGTGGACTGTTTTTCGACTTTGGTTTTGACTACTCTTTCACGGTGTCTGACGCTAAGGCTTCACCTATGTTTAGAGTTTGCAGTAGGGAAGGTTGCAAGGTTAGGCTGCCTAAATCGGCAGTAGATCCTCATAGTATTTGCGCTAAATGCAGAGAGAATGAATGTTCTTTTAATAACACCTGTGTTGAATGCGAGAACCTACGGAGCTTGAATGGAAGGAGTTATCGTCATATGTTAGGAAGCTTGAGAGAGATAGAGTAAGAAAGGCTTCAGCTAGGTCATCTAGTAGAATCTTGCTCTTTTAGAACAAGAAGGTTAACTCTCCCTACTAACGATTTTCCCTAGTCCTTCAGCTTGCCTTTCTCACCCTGTTTCTGAATCCAAAGATTCTTCTTCAGAGAGGGAAAATGTAAAAGCTTTCAATCAAGAAACTTCAAGCTCAGCTACGAGCTCTAAACGAAGGTAAGAGGTGATAGTGACATTGTGCAGTGTCAGTGCAAGTGGAGGGGCGTCTGACCCGGTTCCTCATGCTCCTAGGCCTAGACCGCTTCCAAACTCCCAGGACCAGGGGAGGAGGAATGTCGAAAGGCCGCAGGGAGGATGCAGAACATCCCCAACGGTCAGGCGTCCCTTCGGCAGATCCGTTGTAAAGTCCCAGGCTGCCTCGGATTGCCGCAGAAAAGGCGTCCTAAGGGAGTGTTTTTCGGCCTCAGACTCTTCCTCTCCTAAACGAGGATGGAGTTCGACCTCTCTTTCGCGCCCTTTGAAGAGAGCCTGGAAGGCGCCTAAAGGAGACGCGGCTGATTCCAGCCCAGAGCGTTTTCCCGAGATTGGCCTTCGGGACCTAAGAAGACGAAACAAGAGGAGCCGTTCTCTTCAGGATCTACGAAGAAGTTTTTTGATTAATCTGCAAGAGCAGTTACCTTCTTTAGTAGGCTCCTTTGCTAAGGACTCGACAAGGAGGAAAGATGTTTCGCTCCCTGTTAAAAGTTCCGCTAAGCGCCCCTCTTCGTATAGGAGAGAACCCTCACAATCTCCAGGGCGTTTATCGCCTTCGTCGAGAGACTACGTCCGATAGGAGTTGTTCTCCTGAGAGAAGAGTTCTTTCGCCCTATAGGCTGTCTTCTCCGAAGCGCCCTATGAGACGCCGCGAATCGAGCAGAAGTCTCATATCAGGATCCTTTGGGTCTGCAGGAGCAGGAGCCAGGCAGGCGCAAAGAGGCAGCAAGACGCAAGAAAGGGCGTCAAGAGCCTCTCAGACCACAGGAGTTCAGGACATCAGGAGTCTGCTAGAAGGCAGGAATCAGGACCGAGTCAGGGCGCCGAGTCGGACGCCATGAGTCAGGGCGCCAGGAGTCAGGACGCCAGAGTCGGGCGCCACAGTGGGCGCCAGGAGTTAGGACGCCAGGAGGCAGGACGCCAGGAGTACGTTAGGCGTCAAGAGTTAGGGCGCCAAGAGCCTGTTAAGCGTCATGAATCAGGACGCGGGGATCTTTTCAAGCACCCTGAATCAGGGCGCCAGGAGCCTAGCAAGCGCCGCGAACCTGGCGAACCGCAAGAACCTAGACAACAAGAGTCTAGTAGGCGCAAGAGTGTTTCGGACAGGCAGGAGCCTCACTCTTCGTATAGAAGTGCTAATGTTCAGCGCTCCCCTTCTCGGGAAAGGAGTTCTTCTACCCGGGAAGAGCCAGATCACTCCCAAACGGTCTCCTTCGGTGGATCAGTTGGACCAGGTATCGGAAGACGACGAGCCAGTAGATGTAGCAGTTTCTGACTACAAGAGACTTTCACTTTTGCTGCTAAAGGAGTTCGGAGACTCCCTTGATCCTGCTGACCCTCCTTCACCAGGATCTTTGATGTCTAGCACAAAAGCTCTCAAGTCGTCTTCCTTCGTCAAGATGCGCCCCGCTCTTTGTATGAAAAAAGGCCTTAAAGACCTTTTCAGAGTGGTTGACTTCCAGAAGGGAAACGGGCAAAACAGTTTTTTCCTGCCCTCCTTCCAAGTTAACAGGCAAACCAGGAAGGTGGTACGAGACCAAAGAACCTATGGGTTAGGCCTCCCTTCTTCCGCAGATGCGGATTTTGCTTCCTCAGTGGACTCTTCCAGGAGGAAGTCTTTGCTGTCTGCTAAGCAACATGGGGCATGTGTGAGCTAGACCACCTTCTAAAGGGCCTCTTTAAAACCCTGGAAGTCTTCAATTTTTATGGACTGGGCTTGGGAGCTTTAGCTAAGAGAGCTCAGGACACTGACTTTGTTTCCCTTTTCCATGGAGGAACTTTCAAGCGTCCTGGCTTGCTGGACAGAGCGGTCATGGACGTTCCGTAGAAGTTGCCTCTCTTTTTGGAACGGGAGTCTTAAAGAAGAGATCGGTCTTTAGCTCTTTTCTAGCAAGAGCCGTATCACCTTTGCAAAGAACATCTCTTCTTTTTGCACCGTTATCCCCGCATCTGTTTCCACAGGAGACTGTTAGAGAGGTTTCTAAATCTCTTACGGAGAAGGCAACTCAGGATCTCCTCATGCACTCAGCCAAGAAGTTTAGGCCGGCAGTGCCTATAGAGAAAAAAGAGAGACCCTCTTTTGTACAGCCCTTTCGAGGTGCCTCCTCTTCTAGAGCCCCTCTTAGAGGTCGCAGACCAGATAGAAGGAGTAGACCATCTAGAAGGTCCTTCGGGAAGTCTAGATGAGCAGGGAGTCCTCCAGACGAAAGTAGGCGCCAGACTACTCCACTTTGCAAAAGTCTGGGCGCAGAAGGGAGCGGACTCTTGGTCCCTCTCTATCCTGAAAAAAGGATACTTGATCCCCTTCAGGGAAAATCCTCCCTTGACGACAACTCCAAGGGAGTTGACTGCAAGATACTCGGATCCGGTCCGAAGCTTGCTAAAAAAATTTTGCAAGCAGTGGAACAGATGATTTCCAAGGAAGCGGTAGAACTGTTCAAGATCATCCAGTCTCCAGGATTTTACAATCGGCTATTCCTGGTACCGAAAGCATCGGGGGGCGGAGGACCGGTTCTAGACGTCAGTGCCCTGAATTTCTTTGTCTTGAAGAAGAATTTTCAATGCAGACGTCTTCCTCTGTTCTGTCTGCTCTTCGTCCAGGGGACTGGATGGTGTCCCTGGACCTTCAGGATGCGTATTTCCATGTGCCAATTCATCCGGCAGCAAGGAAATATCTGAGATTCATGTTCCAAGGGAAAGTGTTCCAGTTCCGAGCGATGTGCTTCGGACTTTCGACTGCCCCTCAAGTCTTCACGGACATCATGAAGAATGTAGCTTATTGGCTACATCTGGAAGGGATCAGGATCTCGTTATATATGGACGATTGGCTAATAAGAGCCCAATCGGAGAAAAAATGTCTGGAGGACCTGTTAGTTACTCTAAATTTGACAAAGTCCCTAGGACTTTTAGTCAATCGCGAGAAATCCATGCTGACTCCCCAGCAGAGTATTGTCTATCTGGGGATTCAGATGGATTCTCGGGATTTTCTAGCGTATCCTTCGCAGGAAAGGAGAGAACGCTGCTTAGAAAAGGTGGCAGTCTTCTTAAGGAAAGAACATTGTTCCGCGAGGGAAATGGATGAGCTTACTGGGGACCCTCTCCTCGATGGAACAGTTCGTTTGTGCCTTAGGAAGACTACACCTACGACCCCTTCAATTTTATCTGAAGGAGAAGTGGGATTGGAAGTCCAACAATCTAGGAGATACATTTCCAATCTCGAAAGGGATCAAGGAGAATATCCGTTGGTGGTTAGATCCACAGAAACTAAGCAAGGGAATCTCCCTTCGCTTACAGAACCCTCGCCTAGCATTATTTGCAGACGCCTCAAGATTCAGGGTGGGGAGCGACCCTAGGTTCGGAAGAAGTGTCAGGCACTTGGGAAGGAGAACAAGTGTCCTGGCACATAAACAAGAAAGAACTAACAGCCATTCATCTAGCTTTAGTTCATTTCGAGGAACAGGTCTCAGGTCTGGGGATTCAGATTCACTCGGACAACACAACAGCCCTCGCTTATATAAAGAAACAAGGGGGGACGCATTCCTTTTCCTGTACGAATCAGCAAAGGAGCTGCTGATTTGGGCTCAGGAAAGAAGATCTCTCTTCTCACAAGTTTGTGCAGGGAGAGAAAAATGTCCGGGCAAATCTGTTGAGCAGAAAAGAACAAGTCCTACCCAGGAGGAATGGACTCTCAATCCTCAGATTTGCCAACAACTTTGGCATCTGTGGGGAAGCCCAATATAGACCTGTTCGCGACCAACAAGAATACAGATTAGAGACCTATTGCTCCCCGATCTCGGATCCACAAGCAGTAGCAGTAGACAGCTTTCTGCTAGATTGGAGCTGGGGCTTGGACGCATACGCCTTCCCTCCTTTCAAGATAGTAGGGGAAGTATTGAGGAAGTTCGCTTGCTCGGAAGGAACAAGAATGACCCTCATCGCTCCCTTCTGGCAGCTCTCGATTGGTTCACAGAGGTGCTGGAGTGGTTAGTAGATTTTCCAAGATCGCTTCCACTAAGGAACGATCTTCTCAAACAACCCCACTTCGACAGGTTTCACAAAAAACCTCCCCGCTCTAAGTCTGACCGCCTTCAGCTGTCGAAGGACTTGTCAGAGCAAGGGGCTTTTCACGAGAAGTGGCGAAGGCTATTGCAAGAGCCAGAAGAGTCTCCACCTCTAAAGTATATCAGTCGAAGTGGGAGTTGTTTAGAAGATGGTGTAAGGGAAAGAAAATATCCTCTTCCCGTACCTCTGTAACTGAAATCGCAGAGATTTTCTCCTATATTTGAGAAAGACTGTAACCTGGCAGTTTCAACAGTGAAGGGTTACAGAAGTATGCTGGCCTCAGTTTTTCGACATAGAGGAATAGATCTG
Organism: Macrobrachium nipponense; assembly: GCF_015104395.2. NCBI lineage: Eukaryota > Metazoa > Arthropoda > Malacostraca > Decapoda > Palaemonidae > Macrobrachium > Macrobrachium nipponense. Next base: position 26,513,092 of record NC_087215.1, on the reverse strand, counting down.
ACGAATAATAAAGATCTACATGACTTTATAAGGTCTTTCGAAACCACGAAAGACCATGTAATCAAGAAGCCCAGCTGGAACTTGGATGTGGTCCTCAAGTTCCTAATGTCGGAAAAATTTGTACCGTCTCACGCAGCTTCGTTTAGAGACTTAACGAGAAAGTCATTATTCCTCTTTGCGTTAGCAACAGCCAAGAGAATTAGCGAGTTGCAAGCTTTGGAAGGCAAAGTGGGTTTTAAGAAGGATTCAGCGATTTGCTCCTTTAAACCATTTTTTCTAGCAAAAATGAAATCCCTCAAAGCCTTGGCAAGAAGCTTTGAGATAAGAGGACTATCTTCATTAACAGGGAGAGAACTAGAAAGGACTTGTGTCCAGTCAGGGCACTCAAGTTCTACCTGGGAGAAGAAGAAGTTGCTGAGAGGTACAGAAGAAAGTCTTTGGTGCTCTGTAAGAGATCCGAAAAGATCGATTTCTAAGAACACCCTTACATACTTCATAAAAGATGTAATAAGGGAGGCTCACCTTAAGTGCGATGAAGAGCACCTCAAGGTTCTCAGAGTGAGAGCTCATGAAGTAGAGCCATAGCTACGTCTATGGCATTTCACAAAACATGGTCTCTTCAGGCTCTTATAGGAGTCACGTTTTGAGATGTAATTCTGTGTTCGCCTCGAATTACCTAAGAGACGTTAAAATTTCGTACGAAAAGTGCTTTGCTCTGGGAGCGTATGTTTCGGCGAATTCAGTGCTGGGAGAAGGGGCTGAGGCTAATCCTTCCTAATTTAGTTTAGTGTTTTAAATTACTTTTTATTGGTTGGTTGTTTTTTTATTGGTTAATTGTCAGAGGAATAGGGAACCCTCTTGCAATTCATAGATTATAACAATACTAACATGGTCAGGTGATCGGGATTGGCTTCAGTGCTCTTTGTGATTTTTTAATAACCTTAACTCTGTCATGTAAGAGGGCGAGTCTCCATTGATATGACAAAAGGTCAAGGCTCTACCATGTAAGTGGGTCAGCCCCCATTGGTACGATCCAGAATAGCTCTGTCGCGTAAGCGGGCTAGCCCCCATTGACACGATCCCAAAGAAGGTTATTTCAACCAGAGGGTTCATTCCTCGTTGAAACTCTTGAGGCAGGCAGACTCATCGACAGTAGTCATGAAGTCTTCAGCCCAATCAGGTAGGTACTATGGATTATTTTATCCAAGAACATAGGTTGTTTTTTCCCTGTTTTTTAATGTATTTAGTTTAAGTATTATTTTGTTTTTAGCTGTCTCTTGCCCGCCACCACCAAGGGTGCCAATCAGCTAAGTATATCTGCTGGGTAAGTTTCATGTACAAAAATGATATTGTTAAGATACAATAAAGTTTTGTACATACTTACCTGGCAGATATATACGATTAATGGCCCACCCATCCTCCCCTCAGGAGACAGGTGGAAGAGAAATTATGGCTTAGAAAACGGGAATAGTTCCAGACCCCGCCACCCAGCGGCGGGAATGGTGGATCACCTGACCTACCTGTCGCGTGTGCCGCGAGTTTTGAAATTCTGTCGGGACGACCGAGTCTATAGCTAAGTATATATCTGCCAGGTAAGTATGTACAAAACTTTATTGTATCTTAACAATATCATTTTTATGCATTCAACTTACCTGTCAGATATATACTTAGCTATAGACTCCGTCGTCCCCGATAGAAATTCGAATTTCGCGGCACACTCTACAGGTAGGTCAGGTGATCTACCGCCCCGCCGCTGGTGGCGGGAATAGGAATCATTCCCGTTTTCTAAGACAGATTTTCTCTATCGGCCGTGACAGCAACATTGTTGTTGTTACTCCTGATTTGATTTTCGTATTTTTCATCGCTATTGATCTTCTAAGCCGGTTATTTTGGTGACGTATTGGATCTTTGGTTTGGCATACTCTTTCGTGGACTGTTTTTTGGACTTGGTTTTGGATATTTCTCATGATGTCGGATTCTAGCTTTACGGTTAGAAGACAGTGTGTAAATGAGGGATGCATGGTGAGGATACCGAAAGCTTCGGTAGACCCTCACACAGTTTGTAAGGGGTGTAGAAGGAATGAATGTTCAATTTCTAACACCTTTGATGATGTGTACAAATATGAAATGAGGAAGAATGGAAGAATTTAAATTCATATTTAAGGAAATTAGATATGGATAGGGCTAGGAAGGCTTCCTCCAGAAGCGTAAGTAGGTCTCGCTCTAACGAGCCTATTAAATTAACACCTAACCCTAAACCTCTATCTTCTTCCTCTAGTACTAAGACTGCAAATCCGGCAACGGAAATTGCAGATCTTAAAGCTGCGCTACAAAGGATGGAACGTCAAATGATGACGTTGAAAGGTAAGCACAGTGATAGTGATTAAGTGTCCCTAGTGCAGTGGAGGGTGCGTCTGATCGGCTCTGTCTCGCTCCCAGGCCTAAGACCTCTTCCAAGCTCACAGGCCCAGAGGAGAAGGAATGTCGAAAGCCTTACGGAGGTTACAGGAGAATCCCCACCGATCAGGCGTTCCCCTCGGCAGATTCGTGACGACCCGAACTGCCAAGGATCGCTATCGAAAAGCATCCTAAAGAAGTGTTTTTCTTCGTCAGATTCTTCACTGAATGTAAGGGGATGGAGTTCTGATGAACTGTCACGCCCCTTAAAGAGAAGTTGGAAGGCTCCAACTTTGGATTCAAGCCCTGAGCTTTTCTCCGATCTATCACCTTGTGAAAAGAAGAAAAGAAGATTGGTTCCTAAACGGAAATCGGAGTTTCCTTCCGTTTCTAGACATCCCTCACCTGAATCAGGGAAGGAAAAAGAGAGTGCGGCTGCAAAGATTATCCTAAATGTGCAGGAGCAACTTTCGGCCTTAGTAGGAGTTTTTACTAAGGAAACTCCCAGAGAAAGGACTCTTTCCTTCCTATAAAGAAGACGAAGGGAAAGAAAGAAGAAACGGAAGTTTCGGCTTATACTCGGAGGAGTATGAAGAATGCGCCAAAAACGCCAACCTGGCGCAATGCGCCAGATGCGCCAGATGAGTTTGAGACTCCATACGAGTCAGAAGAGCCAGAAGCGCCAGATGCGCCATATGCGCCAGAAGAGCCAGCCTGGCGAAATGCGCCAGAAGCGCCAGATGCGCCATATGCGCCAGAAGAGCCAGCCTGGCGAAATGCGCCAGAGGCGCCATATGCGCCAGAAGCGCCAGCCTGGCGAAATGCGCCAGAGGCTCCAGATGCGCCAGAAGCGCCACCCTGCCGAAATGCGCCAGATGCGCCAGAAGCGCCACTCTGCCGAAATGCGCTAGAAGCGCCAGCTTGGCGCAAGGAAACACGAGCGTCAACCCGGCGCAATGAGCCACAAGTTACAAATAAGAGACGGACTTCTTCCAAAAGACAATTAAGCCAGGAAGATTTGTTTGGCTTTCGGAAGGATAAACCTTTACCTGACAAGGACTCTAGTTGTCGCACAAGCGGCCTATTCTTGTCAGGACATAGGTCGTTCCGGAGAAAGCGATAGGAGAGGACATCCTTCGTCTGACAGAGGAGAAAGGTGTCGCACAAGCGGCCATCGCTCTTGCCAGGAGAAGGATAAGGTCGTTTTGCAGGATCAACCTATCTCTCGTAGGGACGCAAGTTATCGCACAAGCGGTCGTCGTTCTTGCGAGAGTGGGGTGGATGTTGCAAGAGGCCAGTCTCCTACTGGAAATAAACAATCCTCTTCGGAATTGGATTTGGAAGAGATTTCGGACTCTGAAAATCACTCGGCTCCGGGTTTGTCAGATTACAAGACGCTGGCAGCCCTCTTACTTCAAGAGTTTGGGGACTCTTTAAGCCCTACTGCTCCTCCTTCTCCAAGGTCCTTGTTTACAAGCACGAAGGTCCCGAAACAATCATCTTTTATTAAAATGAAGCCAACCATTTCCATGAACAAGGCTCTCCGATTCGTAGGAAATTGGTTGGAATCCAAGGAGAAGGCGGGGAAGACAGTCTTTACCTGCCCTCCTTCCAGACTATCAGGGGGAAGAAGGAGGGGAATTTGGTACGAGACGGGCAAACCACGGGGTCTAGCTCTCCCGTCCACTGCCGAAGCAGATTTTTTCGAATCTGGTAGATTCGTCTAGGAGACAAGCCTTGTCATCAGCAAAGATCACATGGGGGACTTCTGAGATGGACCATCTCCTCAAGGGATGTAATGTCTTAGAAGTTTTAACTTCTTAGACTGGTCCCTTGGGGTGTTGGCCAAAAGACACAAGAGGAGGAATCTCTTAGTCCAGAAGTCCTTCATAGTGTTCTTTCCTGTATGGACAAGGCGGTTCAGGATGGATCAGGAGAGGTGGCCTCTCTGTTTGGTACTGGTATTCTGAAGAAGAGAGTCTTATTTAGCTCTTTTCTGACGAAAGCAGTTACTCCTACTCAGAGGTCATCTCTTCTGTATGCTCCTCTGTCGGACCAATGGTTTTTCCTTCAAATCTTGTAAAAGATATTTCTCATTCTTTGACAGAAAAGGCCACACAAGATCTGTTGGCCCAATCTGCAAAGAAATCGAGGACTTCGGGTCCTATTAAGAGAGAGACTCGGGCTCCTCAACAGCCCTTTCGAGGAAGTACCTCGGCCAGACCCTCTTTTAAGAAGAGAGGAGCAGAAGAGAGGTAGGCCTTCCTTCAGACCTATCAAGAGAGCTAAATGAGACAACAGTCCTTCAAGCACCGGTAGGAGCCAGACTTCGGAAATTTTCCGAAGAATGGGCTCGGAGACAGGCAGAAATTTGGTCCTTTCCGTGGTAACAAAGGGATATATGATCCCATTTCGAGACAGACCTCCCTTGACTACGAACCCGAGGGAACTGTCAGCCCAATACAGGGACCCTGCCAAGAAAGAAGCATTATTGCAACTGGTAGAACAGATGTTGCAAAAGGAGGCCATCGAAGTGGTTCGGGATCCGCATTCCCGAGGATTCTACAACCGTCTTTTTCTGGTTCCGAAATCCTCGGGAGGGTGGAGACCGGTCCTGGATGTGAGCGCATTGAACCGATTTGTGGAGAACACAAAGTTTTCTCTATGGAAACATCAAAATCGGTTCTTGCGGCTCTTCGTCCAGGAGATTGGATGGTCTCCTTAGATCTACAAGATGCATACTTTCATGTCCCCCTGCATCCATCATCGAAGAAAATAAAATCTCCGATTCATGATGCAGGGGAAAGTATACCAATTCAGAGCCCTATGCTTCGGCCTTTCAACGGCCCTCAAGTGTTCACGAGGCTAATGATGAACGTTGCGAGATGGCTACATCTAGAGGGGATAAATATATCCCTTTATCTGGACGATTGGCTAATAAGAGCAAAATCGGAAATTCAGTGCTTGAAGGACTTGGAGAAGACTTTGAACTTGACAAAATCTTTGGGACTGCTCGTGAACCTCGAGAAATCACAATTGATCCCCAGACAGAACATAGTCTATCTGGGGATACAGATGGATTCTCGGGGTTTTCGGGCGTTTTCCATCATCAAGACAGAATTACTCGAGGCTTAGAAAAGATCTCGAACTTCTTAGGGAAAGAACGGACCTCGGCGAGGGAATGGCTCAGTCTGCTGGGCACCCTTTCCTCGTTAGAGCAGTTCATTTCCCTGGGAAGATTAAATCTCAGACCTCTGCAATTTTATCTAAAGAGGATGTGGAGTCAAAAGACAGGAGACTTGTCAGACATTTTTCCCATCCAACAGGGGATAAATCAGACCTAAAGTGGTGGTTAACCCCATTAACAAGGAACGAAGGGGTGTCCCTCTTGATTCGGAACCCTCACCGAGTGTTGTTTTCCGATGCCTCGGAAACAGGTTGGTAGCAACACTGGGTCCAAAGGAAGTAGCAGGGGTTTGGACCAGACAACAAACTACTCTGCACATCAATGCGAAGGAACTCCTGGCAATTCATCTAGCCCTGGAATACTTCGAAGCGGAAGTCAGAGAGGCGGTAGTTCAAGTCAATTCCGACAACACCACAGCTCTGGCTTACATCCGGAATCAAGGGGCACTCACTCTTTCTCTCTGAACGAAATAGCGAGAGCTCTATTAACCTGGACAGAGGAACGGGGCATTATTCTGTGTACAAGGTTTGTCCAAGGAGTAAAAAACCTAAGGGCAGACAGATTGAGCAGAAAGAACCAGGTTCTCCGACAGAGTGGATGCTCCACTCAGAAGTCTGCAGACAAATATGGTCACTCTGGGGGAGACCCCAGATTTCGACCTGTTGCCACGTTCCTCTCAGGAAAATAGACAACTTCTGCTCGCTAGAAGAAGATCCCAGAGCCACAGCGATCGATGCCTTCCTCATGGATTGGTCAGGCGTAGATGCATACGCCTTTCCCCCATTCAAATTGCTGGGGAAGTAGTAAGAAAATTTGTGGCATCGGAAGGAATGAGAATGACTCTAATTGCTCCCTTTTGGCCTTCCCGAATCTGGTTCACAGAGGTACTGGAATGGACGGTCGAACACTTCCCAGATCTCTACCAGACAGGACAGATCTGCTCAGACAACCCCACTTCGAGAGGTTCCACAAAAACATCCAAAGTCTCTCCCTGACTGCCTTTCGACTATCGAAAGACTGGTCAGAGCGAGAGGCTTTTCAAAGAAAGTGGCAACTTCAATTGCTAGAGCCCGCAGAGCCTCTACCCTGCGGGTCTACCAATCGAAGTGGGAAGTTTTCCGTAGATGGTGTAGGTCGAAGAAGCTGTCCTCTTCCAATACCTCTGTAACCGAAATCGCGGATTTTCTCCTCTTCTTAAGAGAAGAATCCAAATTGGCCGTATCAACTATTAAGGGATATAGGAGCATGCTCTCAGCTGTTTTTAGAAACAGAGGGCTGAATCTCGAGAATAATAAGGATTCTTCATGATCTCATCAGGTCTTTCGAGACTAAGAAATTGAGATCATCGATTCCCCGAGTTGGAACCTGGACGTTGTCCTAAAGTTCTTGATGTCGGACAGGTTCGAACCTATAGATAAAATCTCATTCAGAGATCTTACTAGCAAATGCATATTCCTGTTGGCTCTAGCAACTGCTAAGAGGATCAGTGAATTGCATGCTTTGGACTCTCGGGTGGGATTTAGAAAAGACTCGGCTGTCATTTCTTTCCAGGATCTTTTCCTAGCGAAGAATGAGAACCTTCTAAACCTTGGCCTAGAAGTTTCGAAGTCAAGGGACTCTCTTCTCTGGTAGGAAGAGAGTTGGATCGGTCCCTTTGCCCAGTCAGGACCTTAAAATTTTATTTAGAAAAGAAGACACAGCTTCAGGGATGTCGACAAGGTCTTGGTGTTCGGTAAGAAACCCAATAGACCGATGTCAAAGAACGCACTGGCATTCTTTGTCAGAAATGTAATTACCGAAGCTCATAGGAATTGCCAAGAGAACTCTTTAAAGCTGCTGAGAGTGAAAGCTCACGAAGTCCGGGCTGTGGCAACTTCCCTTTCTTTTACGAAGAATATGTCCATGAGAAACATTTAGCAGCAACTTACTGGAGGTGCAATTCAGTATTTGCATCCCACTATTTAAAGGATGTTAGAATAACATACGATAAATGTTTCGCTCTTGGACCTTATGTATCAGCGGATACTATGCTGGGAAATGAAGCAGACGCTGATCCTTAAATTTTGTTTTTAATATTTTTAATAATTAGTTTTAATATTGTTGTTGAGTTGTGGGTTGCTTGAAAGGATGTTCGGGGATGACTCCTTTCAATCGTAGTACTAACCCCAATAAGGATCAGGTGATCGGGATTAGTGTCGTGCTCTATGATCATGCCAATAGGCAAGGTGTTTTGTCATGTAAGTGGATAGGACCCCATTGACAAAGATCCTAAGGTTCTGAAGCGTAAGTGGGTAAGACCCCGGTAACAGACCATCAAGAACTCTTAGCATGAGGTCACTACCTCGCTGAGGCTCTTGAAGCGATACGGGCTCCTAGGCAGTAGCCATGAAGTCTTTCGCTAACACAGGTAGGAATCAAGGTTTTTAATTTTATTACCTACAACATATGTTGTTTCCTGTCTATTTCAGTAGATTAGCTGTCTCTTACCCTCCGCCAAAGGTGCCAATCAGCTAAGTATATATCTGACAGGTAAGTTGAATGCATAAAAATGTTATTGTCATGATACAATAAAGTTTTATGCATACTTACCTGGCAGATATATACGGTGTATGGCCCACCCGACCTCCCCTCAGGAGACAGGTGGAAGAGAAAATCTGTCTTAGAAAACGGGAATGATTCCTATTCCCGCCACCAGCGGCGGGGCGGTAGATCACCTGACCTACCTGTAGAGTGTGCCGCGAAATTCGAATTTCTATCGGGGACGACGGAGTCTATAGCTAAGTATATATCTGCCAGGTAAGTATGCATAAAACTTTATTGTATCATGACAATAACATTTTTTGAATAACCCACATGACTTGATCCATGTAAGCAATGAATGCAGAAAAATGCTTTCAGTCAAACTTATCAGTAGTGATTGTCCAACTTTCAACCAACAGTGTATATCAAGTCTCTGAAACACATCCTTGAATGAAATGCTGTCAGAATCCTCATCATTTTCAGTTTTCCCAGTTATTAAAATTTTTAAGGAGGTGCAATATATTAAGTTGGATCTAATATAATGTAGTCAGTAGTAATGAAAATATTTGTTATGCTTACTTTCAATAGATTGGAGAGGGAGAAGTGATAAAATTCTTAGGGATGAACAAGCTGGTTTTAAAGAAGGCAGGAGTTGCGAATGCTGAATATTTGTTATAAGGCATACTGTCTTGTCCTGCTATATATGGAATTTTAAAATGTCCTGATGGCTTTTGTTAATTACTAGAAGGAATTTGAAAGCATCCACAGGTCAGTGTTAAGGAATGTCTTGCATTGCTACAGCATTCCCCTTAAATATGTAAAGGTAATTTGCATTAAGTTCATGCCAAGTTAATGGGGTTGTCAAGTGAATTTATAGTAAATATTGGAGTTCTGCAAATGAATGTAATTTCACCTTTGCTTGTTACTTTTCTCATAAATTTTATAATAAAAAATGGTCGGAGATAGAATAGAAGTTGAGGTTGAACCTATGGTAGAAGTTCAACTTGTAGAATATGCAGGTGGTGGTGTTTTAATTAGTAAATGCCACAGGATAAACAAAGTTTGTTTAATAGGACGCATCTTAGATCAACAAGTAATTAACATAGAATATTTACAAATGGACAAAATACATTACATGAAGAACAGGCAATGAGGTTGAATTTTTGAAATATTTAGGAACAATATCTAGAACAGGTTCTCATGAGATGAGCTTTAGAGTAAGAGTAAAAAAGGCTGAATGAAATTTGGAATTCAAATAGACTGAAATTCCATACTAGACTGAAAGTCTAGTATGACTTGTATTTTTATACAAACATGAGTCATGAAAATATTGTGCAAATGTATCTAGAAGATTTTGTTTATTTGAGAATAGTAAAACTTATGAAGAATATAAGGAGTCAAATGGCAGATAGTTAAAAAAGTCACCAAAAGGGAAATTACAGAAGTTCCATATGTATATGCCAATGAGGTAGAGTTGGAGATGGTTTGGATATGTTATTTGCACAACTGCAGGGAGAATAGTTCTTGATAGATATACCTGTGCTCCTGTGAGGACCATAAAAGTTGGGAAACCCTGACTTACATGGATGAGAACTATGACAAGGGAGGCTGGGTATAAGTGGAGCTCTGTGGAAAATAAAGCACAAAAAGGATGCGAGTGGCAGAATATCACAGAAGCTCTCTGTACCAGGCAATGTTGGAGGTGATGGTAATCACAAAGAATAAACCCTTGTGGCCAACTGTATGAGAGTTAAGAATATTAACTCTGTAGCTTGGTAAAACTATTTGCTAACATTATAATTTTAATAATGATAAAAAGGTGACAGACATTCATGTTACCATGAACACTAGAGATAAAGACCTCCTAATTTTTTTTTCTCTCCTTATATTCACATTTTTACAGACAAAGTTTACAATATTTATTCTGTATTTAGCATATGATAGCTCCTAAAGTTAATAGCAAGAGTTATTATAAGCTACGAGCAGTATTTAGAAAAACTATCTGTAAAAATATGTATGAAACAAGAAGAATAGAAAAACAAATTTCACTTAATGGGACTTTTTTATCTTTATTAATGATATTAATTGTGGTGTAAGAAGACACCTTAATAATGTTAATTGAACCTGATTCATGGTGAATTGATGAGGCACTATTTGTTAAGTGGTCAGATGCCATAGTATTATGGAAAACCAAATGTTTGTAAGAGTTCAGCTCATAAACAATAAGAGGGGGTCCAGTAATGCCGTCTGTCTTTTGGGAGGTAATCACCAAGTGATTACTTCCTTTAACAGTTTTTTACTTCTCAAAAGAGCATTTCATTCAAGAGATTGACGATGCCCTTGATATATACAAGGCAACATAATGTGCTACTCAGATTTGTAGATATTTGGATCAATTGCTATTTCTGCTTGCAAAATTTTATTTCATAATTTTCATTGCAGGTCCCTTACACCCAATGCCAAAGGCATCTTTCTTATGTTGGCTCGCTATCAACTGGATCAAAAAGACAATTCAAACTATGTTGGTAGGTGCATTTAATGTACTTTTTGCCTTGAAATATAATCAATTAACTGTTACCTTAATTGCTTTCAGACAGTTTTTAGCCTTACTTTGACCCATATTGGCATACCCGACTGCTTCATCCTTCTTTTAGCACTTTAATTTCTATTGTTCATTTTTTCATGGGTTACTGTAGATGACTGATCATTTTATTTCACCTTTGACCTTCAACCTCTACTTTTCCTAATTTTTATTGTTCATTTTTTCATGATTTACTGTGGATTTCTGATCATTTTATTTCACCTTTGACCTTTAACCTTTTCTTTACCGAGAAGCCTAACAAAACGTAAACATTGCATTCGCTACCGAACTGATTTTTTCGGTAATGAAATAAAAAATTAAAAGTAAATGGGTGTTACTTTATGTGACTAGTACAATCATTCCTTTTCACATATGAACTTTTTATTGAAGTATCTACAGAGAAAGAAGACAGGCGAAGAGAAGCACAGAAAAACAAAATTACAAATGGTTTTATACACTCGAAAAAGATTTTTTACATTCTCACGCTTGTTTCTAAAAAAAAAACCAACATGGGTTCTTGTTTACGTCTATTTTTCATTATCATTGTAATAACAGCGTCAGAGACTAAAACTTATTCCATGATTACTGGTCAGAAGCTCAAAACAAAATGATGTACTCTAACTTCCCTTCCAAGAGTTGCCACACTTGATACCACGAATGAGTCTTGCCGTTAACTCTCATCTGTTTACGAATACTAGTTTTCATATAGTATATGTGTATCTGCATTTATGTATACATAGTATATAGGGTAGGTATATCCAAATGTCTGAATTTAGAGATCCAGCAATATTTATTTTGCTTCATATATGGCTGGCAGTGCATACCACCTTCCCAAGCACATTCAATAGTACGTATTTGTTTAGCTCCAAATCCTTCAAACAGAATCATAAGAGGTCTAGCGCTGAAAAGATGAAGGTTGGGAATTTTGGTACTCTGTGCGTACCGTACCACCTTCATGTACCCGTACTATGCAATAGTCTTGAATGATATAGTACTCTGTGTACCCCCAAACAAACTGTCAGTAAAGAAGGGGTTAAACATGCTTAGTCTTTCTTGAAAGGGGTTGCAGCTAGGGGCCGAAGGGATGCTGCAAAGAACCTTTAGTAATGCCTACAGTGCATCGCATGAGGTGCATTGACGGCACTATCCCTCTACAGAGTATGATTTATTAGAAAACTTGATGAATATTTTTTTCATTAGAAAATTTGCTGAATATTTTTGCCAGTCAACTTTTAATAGCATATATTTTAAGTTATTCAAAGGCCAGTAGTTTATAGCTCAAGATGGGTGGTGTTAAAGCATCATTTAAAGAGGAAGTAGCACTGATGTTTTTCAGTAGCCATTATTGTATTAAGAGTAATATGAAATAGTATTGTTTTTGTTCAGACAATTTGTTTTTACTCAGCAGTTTGAACATCTGCACAAATTCCCAGGCTCTCCAAACCTGGAAGAAGATTGGTTGTTACTGCCAGGTGGAGCATAGTCAAGTAGCCTTCAATTCTTTTCACTTAAGTACGATTACCTATTAGGCCTCTTGAATTGTGTGAATTGCTTTGCGCTCAAGTCATTTAGCATCATTTGTTTTCTTATTCCCATGAAATTTATGTAGGCAATTCACAGAACTATTCTTTAGGTTTGTGATTGTACACAGAAAGTCAGACATAAAGATTTGTCAAATTTTAAAAATCCTAGTTATGTTATATTTTTATTTTTATTTTGAAGTTGTTCATACATGAACAAACCTTTAAGTGTATGGTACTTTTTTCCATCATCTGTATAGGTGGTAAAAATGAGAGGCTGTAGTTTGTTTCTCAAATTCCTTGTAGCACTTTTAATGTGGCATATATGCAGTACACTTAAGATTTTTTTTACATTTACAGACTTCTACTTGCCATGAGGGCAAATTCTGATGTAAATCTCCAGACTTGTCTTACAAATTTTTTTTTTTTTAGTAAATAATGCCGTGACCCATTTTTTTTTTTTTTTTTTGCATGAGCTTAATTTTAAAGTTAATTGGGACACTTTAATTCAACACTTAAGTGAAATTATATAAAAAGTACAGGGGGTAGACCTGTTGAATAAAAATTGTGTATATATATGTACAGTACATGTATCAAGTCTATTATGTATGTTAAATTTGATATACTCTGTTCTCTCCCATTTTCAGGCTTATCTTTCAGCGACATGTATCAGCGCTGCCGTGAAACTTTTCTTGTGAATTCCGACCTTACGCTCCGTGCCCAACTCACTGAATTTAAAGATCATAAGCTCATTCGTTCAAAGAAGGGCCATGATGGTACTGAACACCTGCTTATACCATTGGATCCTAGTACATTAGAAGATTTTATGGCTCAGGAAGACTTATAAAAATGCTTTGCTTATATCCCATAATTCATCAAATGCTTTAATGTCTGTGGTTCATTTTAATAAATCTGAAGCAGTACAAATATACACACACTTAGCTTTCAAGAAGCCATTTTAAGTCATGTATATTTTAAACATTCTTCATTTTTTTAGTTTTAAATTTTTAAGCATTGCCTTTTATGACTGATTATACTTTTCCATACTCATTTTAAAAGAATTTAAATGTTAAAAACTTTTCTTTCACCCTTAATGTAGTGAGCAACAAAAACCTATTGGGCCTCCACAGTCATATATCTGAAGACTGTTGGTTTACATTAAGCTGGCATTATGCAAGCATATACTGTACCTTTGCCTAAATGTAGGCAACCAAAGTTGTAAAACAGAATAAGACCTCTAGTGAAAAAATTGAGGCAATATACAGTTGAAGTTAAAGACGAGGGAAGAAAACTTTACAAAAGACTTGAAAGCATTAGAAAAACCTATTTCTTCACACTTAAAAAGGCTGGATTAAAACACCCAGGAAAATAAAAAATTTATTTCTCTACACAATGTCATCTTTCAAGTTTTACTTTACATACTGTAACATACTGAAAATGGAATACCTTATGCATGGCAATAAAAGAATATAGTCAATGAATTACAAAGTTATGCAGTTATCAATTTGCATTTCAAAACTATTACTTTACAAAAAAATAGTTACAATTTAAAACCAAGATCACTTTTAACTGCTTAAACTTGAATATTTGATCTCAAATGAAATCTACATACAAATATGAACAACAGATAACCAGTCATATATTCCTGCCACATTTAAAGGTACACCAGTTTTGGTTCTGTAATTAAAGATTACAGTACTAATAGTTAAAAGGATGGTAATCCTTCAAGAATCATTTGTACAAGACTTGGTGAGGATCTGAATTTACCAGAGTATAATACCCCATCAAATTAGGCCCCAGCCCCTAAAAAAGGACAGTTAACACTGACTACAATAAAGCATTTGTCAGCATAACTTTACTCCCACTCAATGTCTAGATATTAGAAGCTCATTATGTTCCAAAGCCTCTTGCATTTGTGAAAAGTACATAAAATGGAGTGACAGCCTTAGTCCATCTAAAAGAACCTGACCTTGCTCTTTGATTCCCACAATCAAACAATTTCACACTTGAGCCACAACACTATTTTCTAAAGAGCAAAGACAAACTATAATCTCTGCTGGCTGTTATTTGTTAAGAATCACTGCCCTGGTGTCTACAAACATCTCTAATTATCAAAAGGCTCTATGCATATTTTTTTACATCAATCTGTGGATACTTAGAAAAATTTTATGAAAAAGAAATATGAAAATACATTACACATTCTATATACTGTATTCATTATAAGGACAGTATACAATGGCTGAAGATAAAAAAGCATAAAATAGAACATGGGAAAGCTTATACCCATATATTCAAGCCACAAAGCCTTAAGATGGGGATGATATCTGAAGTAATGTTAACATGGGATCTACCTTCCACATATCAATAAAAAAATTCAAAACAAGCTTGACAGGAGGCATACAAAAACCATTATGTATAGTCAAGACAACATTTTGCGTATCCAAAATCTACTGCTTCATCAAGTCTTAACGCTAGCTTATCAAGTGAATATGAATCTCAATGAATGATGAAACATTTACAGATGAAACACCGCGAAGGAAACTTTGACAATCGTACCTATTCACAACACCAAAGGAAAGTTTATCTTGTCCACAAATCACTGCCCTTCAGGTTTCCAAAAATAATGATGTCATTTAGTGGACAGACTACTGAGCAAATCTGGCATGCAACCACAAATCATTTAAAGAATAGTTCCCTTGAAGTCAGTTAAAGTAACATGCTTGCTCACTGCAACAGGGTTCACAATTAACCAATAGATCATCAAAACTATATAGTATTTATAAATTTGTATACTGTAGTCAAGTTATTTAACACCCCCAAGTCTAATCTGAACTGGAGGTTGTTCAGTTCAAAACCAATTATCTTCATAAATTAGAACAAAAATTGTTGCTTCTCAATATTGAGTGTCAACATTTATGAAAAGGATGACAAGGAAGGGCTAATACTATTATTACTACTGGTGCAGACTGACTGCTTACTGTGAGACTGAAAATTTCATACTGTACAGAAAAGGGCAAAAATTCAAGATCAATAACTAACGAAGGGGAGAATTATTAAATCAAATTTTATGAGGAAAAAATGCAACACAACATCCAAAGCAAAATTGTGAAATATCCTGCTGCAATGTTTCACAAACAAAACTGTCAACACTGTACATGACTCGGGTTTTGTTCCAAAAAATTATTCAGGAACATTTTAAGGGAACATTTGATACATTATATTACTTTGGGGAAAGGCGAGGAAAAATTTTCTCCAATGATATTCAATTCATCCTTCCTGCTTGTATGTAGTCTTAAGCTCATATTTACTGGGAAAAAAAAGGAGAATGCTTACTGCCCATTTCAATATCTTGCTAACCATATATGAATTATGTCTAAAAGTACACAAAAAAAGATGACACGTTAAAACTTACCAAATTTGTAGAATATGAAGTCTGTTCAATAAACACACAAATGTTAACCTCCATATGAAATTGCTTGTTTATCTTTTGGTCTCTTTAGCACCTAGTCTTGCTTTAAGAACGAGGTCTATTGCGGCACCACTTCAAAATGTACTTCACTGTATCAAGATACACCAAACTATGTGGCTGCACAATGGTCCATTATAATTATTCTTTCATACATCAAAATTTAAAGGAAGTAATCAGCTTGTGGCTTCTTGGCTGGAATTCCTCGGCTCTCTTGCGGTGCTGCTTCAAAGATGGTGAAGTCTCGCTTTAGGTTTTCATCTAGTTCTAAAATGGCTGCAACATTTCCACACCTGTTTACATTAAAAAGTGGTTCATTGTTAAAAAATATATATATAGTATATATATATATATATTTTAAGACATACATGGCCAACTTACTGTAAGAAAACTATTTCAAATACCACCAAAATAAATGAC
Source organism: Macrobrachium nipponense (assembly GCF_015104395.2). Classification (NCBI taxonomy): domain Eukaryota; kingdom Metazoa; phylum Arthropoda; class Malacostraca; order Decapoda; family Palaemonidae; genus Macrobrachium; species Macrobrachium nipponense. Next base: position 26,497,001 of record NC_087215.1, on the reverse strand, counting down.
ACTAGCCAAAAGATAATTATTTATAATACATAATATTCAAAGTACAATCATGAAACATTTCCTTATTGGCCAATTTTTTCAAACATACCTATAACAGTAATTTGGAGCTGACCAAACAGTAAGGACAGTATTATTGAAGTGCCATTTATATCCTTCCATTACTAACTGATGTGCCCGACAGATCATGTCGATGCCATTTGTATCGTTAAATTGCGCAACAACATCTGATCCAAACAGATAACCTGCACCACGTGGACTGACACCCCAACCTTGGGTATCTGTAAAACAAAGAGATTTTTGTTATGTTAACTTAACATGTAAATGTGATACTTGTGGAAAGAAGCAAGTGCAGTAATATTTGCTATGTAATACAATAAATTACTTTGTTTACTAAAACCCATTAATCATAAGATACCTTACTCCTTGATGAATTTGTCCTGAAAAGAACCCAGCAACTGAAGCTTCACTCACTCTATTGTGTGAACCCAGCAACTCCAGCTTACCTCACTATTGTATGACAATAGCATTGACATCTCAGAAGAACTACAGGCAGTCCCCGGGTTACGATGGGGGTTCCGTTCTTGAGACGTGTCGAAAGCCGGAAATCGTCGTAAGCCGGAACATCGTCAAAAATCCTAAGAAAACCTTACTTTTAATGCTTTGGGTGCATTGAAAACTATGTAAACTGCATTCTAATTGCATTTTTCATCAAAAAAACCTTCAAATATTGATTATTTTGCATTTTTGGTGTCATATTTCATTTGCCAGATCAGCATTGTAGGCGTCGTAACCCTGGAACATGCGTCGTAACCCTGGAAATAATGTCTGATGAATATAATTGAGAAGCGCCTTAACCTCGTAACGTCGTAAGCCGAACCCGTCGTAACCCGGGCACTGCCTGTACCCCCTTTGTCCTTGTTTTCTCAGTTATTGAGCCACCTTGTCACTACCAAAGGAAAGGGCTTGAGTTTGCAGGGGGAAGATCATATTTCTCATTACCTCCAGCACTTAAAACCAAGTGGTGTCTCCCTTTGCCACAGCAATACCTGCCTCCAAACAAGAAGACATGGTTCAATTCCTCTCAGAACCAAGTAGTACTGGTGGAAGACTGACGAGGAACCTCCAAAGGACCTGAAGGCCATAAAGGATGTATCTCTATTGGAATTTCTGATGAAGGTTTGAAACAATTGTTGGGGGAGGGTGGAAAGTAAAACAGAAGAAAGAATATGAATGGAGTCTGAGTAAAAGAAATGAATATGTTTGCAGCTTGGGGCTTAAGGGACACTGCAAAGAACCTTAAGTAATGCCTACAGTGCACTGCTTGTAAGGTGCACTGACGGAATTTACCCGCTACGGGGGCAAAAGAACATAAGAATTGTAATAACACCTTTGAACTTTGGTCATTCTTTACGGCCTACCACCATTCAAGTTATGACTGCCATCACCATCCTGACCTACTTTAGTTACCTAGGAGATATCACTCAAAAGATCTGTGCTGCTAAGCTGTAGATTATTATTATTATTACTAATAACATTAACTACGTACTAGTGCGATCAGATCGCATAGCTCATTTATTTAGCTCTTATAGGGCTGGCTCAAAGGATTTCTTTTTATTAATGAATAAAGTTTAGATGTCAAATAATACCTCTTTAAAATTCTAAAACTGGGTTATTTGGAAATTACCAAAAATATGATGAAATTTCTTGACTGGTTTGGTTAAAAAACTGGACATTCACTGTCAATTATACTTTGAACAGTCAAATAACAAATGTTTAACTATATCAGTTTTACACTGCATTCTGTACATACAGGGACTGGGCTATTCATTAAATACCCCTAAGTCAAATGAGAGATAAACATTCATGTAAGTGGAAGGTAACTATCACCCTGAGATATGTATCAGTCTCTCAGAATGTTGCTGCCAACTCCCTCAGCAGGAACCACCAAATCTACAAGGCAATATGACAGTCGTAAAGTACACTGATGACTGACCTAGTGTGCAACCATCCCAAGCAGCATGGTTCACAAAAGCAATACTCCAGATGTGGGACAGCCTGGAGAGCTATGCACTCATCATCCTCACCCCATTCAGTGTGATATATAATTTGATGGCAATGTTTGGAAACTCAAAAGAATAAAGCAGCTGGTGAAATGGGGGGCAGGGGGGCTCCCTCAACAGGTTCCACAGCAAATTGGAAATCCTCCTACTTCACATATAGCAATTATCCACTGTTACCTCAGAGAGAAGAGGCTACTCCCTGTATACCAGTATCAAAAACTTTACCATAAGGTACTGTATACTCGTAGGCAATTTCAACCTCTTTGTGTAGCTAACAGAAATCTTCTAATACATTAATCACAGACTTTTCCATCTTCCTCGGTTCTGAAAAGAGGTTGTCCTTATCCACTCCAAGATCCGAGTTGTCCTTGCTGGCCTTCTCTCCATAACTGCTCCCATATCAGGGACTTGCTCACAAGGAATATGATATCATTTTTATTCAAGAACAGTATATCCAGGAAAGATTTCCAATTGTCTGAATTAAGGCCCACATGGTTTGAGCAATTTCCACTCAATGGATTTCAATACACAATAAGTCACAAATATCTATACACAATAAGTCACAAATACCTAGGCATTATTTCCCCTTGGGGACCCAAAACCAAAGCCTAAAGACTGGGAAGGGATGCTACTTCTCTTAACACTGCTGTTGCAATGAATACTTGGGCTTAAGGATCCTATCCTCTTTTTAAGTACAAACCATTACTTTAGTTACAGAGATCCTTGGAGGCCAAATTTTGGAATACCCTGATTCAGGCTGCACCACTGTTAGGTGCTGCCTTCTGGGAAAGAGTTTGCCGCCACACAGACCTTACAACTGCTATGTTTGGAGTCCTTCCCCTGAATGTTACTTTTAAAGATATAAACTCATTCTTCATAAAAATCCCAAAATCAAAATGGGACTAGATAATATGTATTTCTTTTTCAGCGTAATAGTACAACTGGGGCAAGTTCTACATGGAATATGGCATTTTTAAGATCAAAGGATCTCTTTGAATCCTTTACCAAAAAATATTGTATTTTATGAGCAGTGATATTTTCTAAAACCCTGAAAGAAATCTGCAAACACTAAAAGATAAATATATCTATTTTTTTCCCATCTCGCTTTACTCTCAAATTTCTCCTAATTGAATCTTGCTCAAGTTTTCCACTTGTCAATTAAGAACAAATTCAGTCCAGCCCTGAGTTTAATTTTTTTTCTATTTTTTGTTGGTCTAGACAATCTTAAAGCTATTACCAACTCAGGACAGGTTGCCCCTACAAAATGAAATATAAACAAACAAAAATCACAGCTAACAAAGCTCACTTCTAAACTAAAAGCTAATAAAAAGAAATTCTAATATGTACAACAGATGAATTTGAATATCTCTTAATAATGAAAAATAGTACTACAAATAACTGAACATGAATTTTCCATAGAAAACAAAAAGGTAGGCTAAGCCCAGAATATTCCATTAAGATAACATTGCTGGCACATCAAGTACGTCACCTTCAGGATCTGACCAAAGAAGATCACACATGGGACCATCATGTGGCACCTCCTGTTTACGATCAATAGTACGTATCTGATCCAATGTTTGAATGCTTGGAGATAACCCACCATGGACACAAAATATCTGTAATATTTGGGAAAAGGATATCAATAAAAATAATGTGGCAATATGTATAAAAAAGAAAAATCTAGGACTGACAATGATACATCTATCAAGTCATAATAAATGCTTTATAAGTAAAATATATTATGAGATCTAAATACTATTACTCTAAGGAAAACCCATAAAATCCTCCTTCTTAGAAAGTGTATGTCAATATCAAAAGGCTAAGGTAAAGTACCTGCAACAAATACAATGAAAAAGATACTACAGATACTGAAGAAAAAATGAAATTGCCCCCACAAAAATGATAATCCTTTACTTGATATTTCTTTTTTGTAGTCTAATCCCAAACAACACAGCAGACCTGTCCCATCTACACTAATTTAATAGTAATAGGTGAAAATTCTAAGGTTTGGTTTAAGTGGGGAAGAACTAGTTGAAGCCAATAACTACTATGAAAACTGACTGATCATAGTAAAGTAACAATGATACTTATATAATTGCATGGTAAAAAAGTTTAAGAAAACTAAAGAAAACATGAATAATGAAATACTGTACTAAGGAATAGTTATTCCAGGGATAAATTAAGCACTTACTTTTCCATCGATTATCGCAGACAGGGAAAGGTAGTCGAAGATTTCGGTACAATATCTCCATACAGTTATTGACCCATATTTTCTTAAGCACTCATCATAAAACCCGTACACTTGTGTAATTTGCCGTGATTCGTGGTTTCCCCGAATTAACGTGATTCTATCTGGATACCTTACCTGAAAAATGGACAAATAAAATTAGCAGAGAAAGCATGTATGTATATAGCAAAAGGAATATAAGAAAAGCCTAGAACCAAGATCACTAATCTATTCACAATATGAGCAAGTTGGCGTTGGAAGTATTTTCATCACAAAGACAAGTGTGCTTGTACTGTTATGTTACTATGTATATGTGTTCAAGCAACACACCTTTGGGCCAAAGAAGCAATACTTTCTTTTACTTTTCACTAGCTCTCACCTGACCCCTAACCAACTAATAGTCAAACTTCTTTAGTGCTGCGTCAATTTCAACTGTACACTTCAAAAGCAGTCTTTGGACCAACTTTGTGTAAGTCAAAAAGGATTTAGCTGTATGGTAAAATAATCTTGTAATAATGAATGGTTTATTTTTCAACAACTGACAATAACTTGTGACCTATTGCCATTTTTAAATGTACATCCTCTCGGTCTACTATACTTTGCTTTAACTTTCAACTGTTTTTACAATTCAGGTCTACAGTAATGCTTTTAAGTCAACAATTCCTTGTTATTTGAATACAGTAAATACTGCACTGTATTGATATCTGGATTTTCTTCTGCTCTGCTGATGCTTGTTCAGCTAAATGTCATAAGATACAATGCAATGAAATAAGATATATATGATACTGTATAAGCAAAATGAATATATACATATTTTTTATTCCACAGTAATTAAAATCTTACACCCACAAGCACATACCAATGCATAAAAATTATAATGTCATTCAAACACATCTACACAATTAAAAAAATAAATCAAAAGAACAATATTCAAATATTGTAAAAAAAAAATAATTAAATAAATAAATAAATATATAAATAAATTTTAAAAGGCCATCATAGGTCAGATAAAACCTCATCTCCCAAAATCTCAGAAAAAGAGTTCTAGTGATGGCTATACCTTTTCCATCTGCTTATAAATCAGGGAGCAGCACACAAGAATGTGCTCAACTAACATTAACCTGTCACAATGAGTAAACAATGGTGCACTGCTACCATCTAAATTATACTGTGCGAAGTGGGTAAGCCACATCCTCCATAGATTTAAAACAACTTTAACTTCCAACTGTCATTAAAATTTGTAGGCAAAGTGTTAAGATTATCCTTCAAGTAATTTTATTTTCTATCTCTGGCTAGGAGGGGAGGCAGCCACTTTCCTTGTCATTTAATAGGCATGAATGGTTTTTCATATCAGCAATGGATAACTTTTCAAAACATTATTTAAATCATCATTATTTAAGGTTGCTTATTTTGCTTCCCTGTCCACTAATTCAACACTGAAAATTCCCACATGAGAGGAAACCAAACAGAGGTGAACAGCTTTGTACCAACAAGAAAAGGCCACTCTTGAGTTTTTTGAACTACCAAATGCAAACTATAGAAAATGCTCAGAAAATGTTACTAATGTTGTCAACTCTGCACCATATACAAAAACACAATCAGGTAATTTTGCTAGTTATGATTCCTCTTTATATACTGCAGGACATCCAATTCAATTTCTGATTCTGAACAAACCATAAATAGCTTCAAGTTATCTTCATAAACTGCATCAAGTTCAAAGAATTCCAATATGATATTGTTAAACTACAATAAAGTTTTGTACATACTTACCTGGCAGATATATACTTAGCTATAGTCTCCGACGTTCCCGACAGAATTTCAAATCTCGCGGCACACGCGACAGGTAGGTCAGGTGGTCTACCTTACCCGCCGCTGGGTGGCGGATGTACGAACCACTCCCGTAAGCTTGTCAGATTTTTCTCTTCCACCTGTCTCCTGAGGGGAGGCTGGGTGGGCCATTAATCGTATATATCTGCCAGGTAAGTATGTACAAAACTTTATTGTAGTTTAACAATATCATTTTTGTACATGAACTTCCCTGACAGATATATACTTAGCTGATTGGCACCCTTGGTGGAGGGTAAGAGACAGCTCAATAATACAGGTAAGACGGGAAACAACTAATGTTGTAGGATATAAAAACCTTGGTTCTCACCTTTTCAGGATGAAGACTTCATAGATACTATCTCTGAGTCTGCATTGCCTGGAGAGCTACAGCTAGGACGTGACCTGATGCTGAAAGACTCTCGGATCTACCACTGGGATATGTGATCCCCTATTGTGGTAGAATCCAAGTCGGATGCTGTTAGAGGGACCTTGTCCGCTTACCTAACAGATCCTTACCACTACCTCTGCAAGGAGCCAAAACCCACCAGACCACCTAACCAAAATACAAAGGGTTAATATTACGACAAAAAGAGGTGCCTCCTGCAACCTCTTTCAGACAACCAAAAAACAACAATATAAAATATAGGGTAACATATAAAAAATTTACACAGGATAAGTTTCAGCTCCCTGCCCCAGCACCGAATCCGCCGATACGAAAGGACCCAAGGCGAAGCATTTATCATATGTGATTTTTTACATCACGTAGGTAGTGGTTTGCGAAAACCGATTGGCATCTCCAAAAAGTCGCCTCCATCAAGTTCCGCACAGACATATTTTTTCTGAATGCAAGCGAAGTTGCGATGGCTCTCACCTCGTGAGCTTTCACTTTCAGTAGTCTAAACTGATCTTCCTTACAGGCAACATGTGCCTCTGTAATAAGGCTTCTCAGAAAAAAGGAAAGAGCATTCTTCGACATGGGCCGAGTGGGGTCCTTTACGGAGCACCAAAGTACATCTTGATTAGCCTTAAGTTGTTCCTTCCTCTTAAGAAATACTTCATAATTCTCATAGGGCAAAGAGTTCTTTCAGGCTCTTCCCCTACTAGAAAAGATAAACTACGAACTTCAAAGCTCCTGGCCAAGGGCGTGATGGGTTTTCATTCTTTGCAAGGAAACTTGGAAGAAACGAACATACCATAGAATCTTCCTTAAACCCTACATTGCCCTCAATAGCTTGGAGCTCACTCGCTCTTTTAGCTGTAGCTAGGCCAAAAGGAAGATAGCCTTCTTCGTCAAGTCCTTGAAAGAGGCTAAGCCAGGAGGTTCGAATCTAGACGATCCAAGGAATTGTAGGACTACGTCTAGATTCCAGTTCGGTACTACATGAGGACGCTTAATGGTTTCAAATGATCTAATAAGATCATGCAGGTCCTTATCATCGGATATATTTAAGCCTCTATGCCGAAATACCGCCGCCAACATACTGCGGTATCCCTTAATAGTTGACACAACCAGATGACATTCTTCTTTGAGGAAAATAAGGAAATCCGCAATTTGGGTCACAGAGGTACTGGAAGAGGAAATGTTCTTCCTCTTGCACCAACGTCTGAAGACATCCCACTTTGACTGGTATACACGCAAGGTGGAAGGTCTCCTCGCTCTTGCGATTGCTTTAGCAGCTGCTGCTGAAAAGCCTTTCGCTCTGACCAAACTTTGGACAGTCTGAAACCAGTCAGACTGAGAGCGAGGAGATTTTTGTGGTACCTGTCGAAGTGGGGTTGTCTGAGTAGATCGCTCCTTAGCGGGAGCGATCTTGGAAGGTCCACCAACCATTCCAGTACCTCTGTGAACCATTCTTGGGCCGGCCAAAAGGGAGCGATTAAGGTCATTCTCGTTGAATCGGACTCTACGAACTTCTTGATAGTTAGCCCCAGGATCTTGAAGGGGGGAAACGCGTAGACGTCGAGTCCGTTCCAGTCTAGAAGAAGAGCATCTATTGCTACTGCCTCTGGATCCGATATCGGAGAGCAGTAAGGATCCAGCCTCTTGTTCTTTGACGTGGCAAAGAGGTCTATGTGTGGCCTGCCCCATAACTTCCACAGGCTCTGGCATACATCCAGATGAAGGGTCCACTCTGTGGGAAGGACCTGATCTTTCCTGCTGAGGAGATCTGCTCTTACATTCCTTTCTCCCTGCACGAACCTGGTGAGAAGCTTGATTCCTCTTCTTCTGCCCACAGAAGAAGGTCTCTTGCTGTCTCGTACAGGGAGAAGGAATGCGTCCCCCCCTGTTTCCTGATGTATGCCAGAGCTGTAGTGTTGTCCGCGTTGACCTGCACTACCGATCTTCTGACTTTGGGCTCGAAAGCCTTCAGAGCCAACCACACAGCCATCAACTCCTTTCTGTTGATGTGCCAGGCTACCTTGGTCCCCCACCCAGGTACCTGACACTTCGTTGGTTCCCAGAGTTGCACCCCACCCCATGTCCGACGCGTCGGAGAACAACACCAGGTTGGGGGTCTGTGATTGAAGAGACAGTCCCTTCGCAAAGAGGTTGGGATCTGTCCACCATAAGAGATGTTTCTTGATGTCCTGGGATAACGACAGGGAGAACGTCAAATCCTGAGAACGACGACTCCAATTCGATGAAGAAAGAATTGGAGCGGTCTCAGGTGCAACCTTCCTAGGGAAACGAATTGCTCCAGAGAGGAGAGTGTCCCCAGCAGACTCATCCACTCCCTCACTGTGCATACTTCTTTCCCTAAGAAGGTTGTTACTCTCTCGAATCCTCGGGCTATCCTTTCCTGCGAGGGAAAAGCCCGAAAACTCAGAGAGTTCATCTGTATCCCGAGATACACACACTCTTGCTCGGGAATTAGTGATGACTTCTTGAAATTGACGAGAAGTCCCAAAGCCTTCGTCAATTCTAAAGTTACTTGTAAGTCCTTCAAACAACGATCTTCTGAATTGGCCCTTATTAGCCAATCGTCGAGGTACATGGATATCCTCACCCCTTTCAAATGAAGCCATTGAGCCACATTCCTCAAAATCCCCGTGAACACTTGAGGGGCCGTCGAGAGGCCGAAACACAGAGCCCTGAACTGAAAAATTTTCCCCCCCATCATGAATCTGAGAAACTTCCTCGAGGAAGGATGGATCGGTACGTGGAAGTAAGCGTCCTGAAAATCCAAGGAAACCATCCAGTCCCCTGGACGAAGCGCTGCCAGCACTGATGAAGGCGTTTCCATCGTGAACTTCTTCTTTCTACGAAGAAGTTCAGGGCGCTTACATCCAACACCGGTCTCCATCCCCCTGAGGACTTCGGAACTAGGAAAAGGCGGTTTGTAGAAGCCCGATGAATGATGGTCTGTCACTAGTTCGATAGCCCTTCTCCAGCATCTGATCTACTGCTAGATGGAGAGCTTGATTCATGATGGGGTCTCTGTACCTGGCCGTCAGTTCCCTTGGATGGTCGTCAAGGGAGGTCTTTCGACGAAAGGGATGAGGTAACCTCTCCTCAAAATAGAAAGGGTCCAAGGATCCGCCCCTTTTTGGGCCCAGACTTCTGCAAACTCTAAGAGTCTGGCGCCCACCGTTGTTTGAAGGACTTGCAAGTTTATTTGGGGGCTTTAACAGACTTGGTCGAAAGTCTTACCCCTTCTTGAAGGTTTACGACCTCTAAACGTAGAGGTTCTTGATGAAGATGCCCCTCGAAAGGGTTCTCGAACACTTGCCTTTTCCTTCTTAGCCTTGGTAGGGAAGGAAGGGCGAGTTTCTTGCCGACTGTGCCAAAAGGTCCTGGGTGGCTTTGGCCGAAAGTGACCTCGAAATGTCCTGCACTCGATGTTTCGGGAACAACTGAGTAGACAGAGGAGCAAACAGCAAAGAAGACCTCTGAGCATGGGAGACCGACTTCGTAAAGAAGGAACAGTAAACCGACCTCTTCTTCACGATGCCTGCCCCATAAAGGGAGGCGATTTCACTCGCTCCGTCTCTTACTGACTTGTCCATACAAGACAAAACAAAACACATAAGATCATCTGGTGAAATTGACTCTGGCACTTCAATTTTCTTGGCTAGGACTCCCAACGACCAATCAAGGAAGTTAAATACTTCTAGCACTCTAAACATACCTTTGAGCAAATGATCCAATTCGTTCATTGCCCAAGTCGTCTTAGCAGAGTTAAGGGCAGTTCTCCTTGTCGAATCTACCAGTGCCGAAAAATCCGAATCAGCCGAAGACGGTAGACCCAATCCTAAGGGCTCTCCTGTTTTCGTACCAGAAACCAGCGCGTCCTGATAACTTCGAAGGAGGAAAAGCGAACATCGTTTTCCCCGCTTCTTCTTTGGAAGCCATCCAGGAACCAAAACTCCTCAGTGCCTTCTTCATAGAAAGAGTTGGCTTCATCCTCACACAAGAAGAACTCTTCGCTGTCTTCGCCGTTGAAAAAAGTGAGTGAGGAGAAGGAGGAACCGTAGCGTAAGGGAATCCCCAAAAACTTGTAAAAGTAGCTCTGTAAGCTTCTTGTAAGAAGAGACAGCAGCAGAAATGTTCGGTTCCTCATCCGAACCTTCTAGGACGTCTTGTCGAGGCGAGCGCGGAAGATCCTTAGGTGACGAAGGGATCCTAGCAGGAGTTGAGCGAGAGGTTGGAGAACGCCCTCTCTTAGAAGAGTTCACATCCACTGGAGAACGATGAGAAGATCTGGGAAGTATACGATGAGACTCCCTCTTCGAGGTATACGGAATCTCGGCCGAAGAGAGGTAGGGCTCCTACTCCGAGAATTCTCGGAAACATCCGCAGGGCGCTTACGAGAGGCGAGCGCCTACTATACTCTATGCACCTATCCTGGGGCGAGCGGCTGCCAGGAGAAGAGCGCCTATCGAGAGCAGAGCGCTTGCGCGGCTCTCCATACCTGTCCAGTTGCGTACGATCAACGGAAGTTCGACTGGAAGGCGAAATGCGCCTACTTAGGAGAAGGCTGCTTGCGAGACTCTTGACGTCTAACAAGAGGGTAACATTCAGGAGAAGGGCGCTTCAAAACTAACGAGCGCCTACTTGGAGAAGGGCGCTTCCGGGATTCCTGGTGCCTACCAAGAGACAAACGGTCAGGAGAAGTGCGCCTAGAAGCGGGAGAGCGCCTACACGGAGAAGGGCGCTTGAAAGTCTCTTGTTGTCTGCCCTTAGGAGAATAATCAGGAGTATGACGCCTTAAAAGAGAGACAGCGCCTACTAGGAGAGCTATGTGCAGTAGGCTCTTGGCGCCTACCTTGCGGGGAGCGGCTAACAGTAGGCCGTCTATCATGCACACGACTCCTACCAGACTCTAGATGCCTGTCAGGAGAGAAGTCACGATCCGATACTCGAGGAGAGTGACATCTGGAAGAAGAACGCCTACTTGTATAAGGGCGCCTTCTATAATCTTGAGGCTGCTGAGGAGAAGTCTCACGCGAGGGAGTTGAAGAAATCGCGTGATGAGCAGGTGCAGTGCGCTTACCGGAAGCGGGAATCCAATCTGGAGAAAAAACTTCTTTCTCCATAGAGCGTCCTACCGATGTTTGGCGCCTTGAAATTGAAAGAGAGCAGGCGAGCGAGGGCGCTCACGCGAGTGAGGGCGCTCCCGCGAGCGAGGGCGCTCACGCGAGCCCCCACCTTCATACGAAACCTCCCCATATGAAGGAGAACGATCCTCTGAAGAGCGGCGCCTAGATCTCTTGATCGGAAGAGAAACGTCCTTCTTCCTACGTGATATAACTGCTAGAGAGTCTGCTAGCGCCGTGATCTGAGCTTGAAGTCCCGCGAGTACTCTCGTAGGAGAATCTTCTATTTCTTCCTCGAAGCAGGCGCCGAGTGCGGAGCGCGAGAAGAAGAACGATCACAGGATTTCTTGTGTTTCTTCGCCTCCACCTACGATTCTTCCGGGAAAACCTCCGGACTAGAAGCCAAAGGACTGCAGGGAGCCTTCCAAGCCCTCTTCAACGGGCGCGACGCATCCGGGGAGTTCCAACCTCTCTTCGGAGAGGGAGACGACGAAGAGGAGAAGCATTGGCGTAGGAGCTCCTTCTTGTAGCGATCCGAGGCAGCCTGGGAGCGTACTTCAGGATCTGCCGAGGGGACGCCTGACCGGTGGGGGCTCTCCCTAGCCCTCCTGCGGCTTTCGACTTTCCTACTTCCACTGGAACTGGGAGTCTGGAAGAGGTCTAGGCCTAGAGGCACTAAGGAGCCGGTCAGACGCACCCTCCACAACACTGGGGACACTGCACTGATCACTAACACTCTCCTTACCTTCCAACTGACGAATCTTCTGATCCACAGAACGATTCTTGGCTTTCAGAGCTGCCGCCTCCGAAGGCGAATCTCCGGCTTCGGTGCGGGGAGCCGGGGCTGCAACTTGGGAAGAAGGTTCTAATTCTACGTTAGTACTATTAGGATCCACATCCAACTCACTCATTCTAGATCTGCTAGAACTTCTAGAGGAAGCCTTACGCACTCTATCACGTTCCAACTTCCTAAACATAAGAAGAGAGAGCCTTATATTCTTCTTCATTCAATCCCTTACATTCACTACAAGGGTTAGCAAACGCACAATCATTCCCCCTGCATTTCATGCAAACCGTGTGGGGGTCTACCGAAGCTTTCGGCAACCTCACCTTACATCCTTCATTCACGCAAACCCTAAACAACACCGAAGTTTTAACTACCGATTCTAGATCAGACATCGTTAAAGAAAATCAAACTCAAAATCAAACCGGTCCACAATCAGCGTATGCCAAGCCAAACAAAGCGAATACGTCACCAAAAGAAGTCCAAATTAACTCCAGGCAAGCGAGAATCGAAAAACTATCGAGAGGAACCGACAACAGTTGTTATCGTTCCCGCGACAGAGAAAAATCTGACAAGCTTACGGGAGTGGTTCGTACATCCGCCCACCCAGCGGCGGGTAAGGTAGACCACCTGACCTACCTGTCGCGTGTGCCGCGAGATTTGAAATTCTGTCGGGAACGTCGGAGACTATAGCTAAGTATATATCTGTCAGGGAAGTTCATGTACAAAATTATTATTTTCTATGGGAATGATGTGCTTTGAAAAGGAGTTTTGGAATAAGGAGCATCAAAATTGCTGGGTAGTAAGAATGGGGAGGTGAAACTGAATCAATAAATTATGACTGCCATTTTCACTCAAGCCACACCTGGGAAGAAGGAAACAAATAATCTAATGTCTAAAATCACCATCAATAGCCATAGCTTGCAAAGAAATATTACAGCTAAAGGTAAAATGCTGCAAAAACTTCGATACAATAACTACAGGAATGTGAATTGGAGAAGGAAAAATGGCATAATTCAGTCCTGAATGGACAAGTTAACTGCCTACCATGGTCTCCTACAGGCAAAAAATTCCTTAATTATGATCTTGAAGCACTGCCTTTTAGTTGTTCTGTTCTAGCTCAGTTCTTTGCAGTTCCACTGCAAATGTTTAACTTGAATTTAAAACTTAAATAGTAACAATGAAAATAAAATTGTTCCCATGTTACCACTTTAATCATTAAATGAAAAAGTTAATCATCTAGAAGGGATGACATCACAAAGCACAATAAAGTCAATAAAAGTAAAAATTCACTAATAAATAACTGACTTACCTTTAATGCTAAAAGCAACAGGAATGTTTCAACACTATAAAATCCTCTATCAACAAAGTCTCCCATAAAGAGATAATTTGTGTCTGGGACATCACCTCCAACTTTAAAAAGTTCCTTTAGGTCATAAAACTGGCCATGGATATCGCCACATACCTGGGAAAAACATCATTGAAAAAAATTACTATTTATATACTACTTAATTTCAGACGTACCTTTTAAATACTTACCTCTTCATTATATAGTATATGTATAATATAGCTTTTACTACCGCTGACACAGAAGTAAAAAGCTACTTATATATAATAGAGAGGTATGGTTCCCTTCAAAAAGCAAAATAAACAGGTTAAAATCATTATACTGGATGAGGAGACAAAAACATTTACTACAGACAACAGACTTCATTCAATTTTCTCTATATGGCTCTTTTGCTGCAGCTGCAGTATATACTTGTTGCATTTTACTTTTCATCCACTTCAGCTGGTCTCTCCTTACTTAGCTGTCAAATTTTTTTTTAACTTTGCCTCCCATTTTTTTTTTTAACTTTGCCTCCCTACACTTATAATAATGATATACTGTAATGACAACAACAATGGAACATGTTCAATAGATGCATAAACGAGACATCCAATGGAGCTATGGACAAGGAGCCACTCAAAATTTACTTACACGATTTCTCAGTCTCTAATCCTATTTTTCTCTCATCAAAAATCAGAATACTCTATGTATATGTACATGGTTCAAACATCATGACATAACATGCAGTAATGAAATTTCGTGAATCCTAAAAACACACACACACACTTTCCTTCACATTTTATTCATTGCAAAATATATATTAGGATACAAATAAACTTCAACAGTAACTTACTGTAACTGGAGAGTCTACTCTCTGAACGTTGCTCTCTTCAACAAGTATTTCTCTTGCCTTTGCACAAAGAGCTTTGACTTCTGCTTCCTTGATAACTTCACACCTTCGCAACTGCTCAATCTGTCGGTCCAGGTCACTGCAGTCACCCATTTCGTAGGTTCCTCCAATTTTCTCTGACAGTTCTGCAATAATAATGCATTCAAAATAACAAGTGCAAATTTTAAATCAGAACTCCTACAAATAATATTCGCTAAGATTAAAATTCACCTCTACATATTAATCTACAATGTGGGATATATAACGTTTCATAACATAAACACTGTAGTTATCTCATTAAAGCATAATTTACCACTTCAACTGTAAGTCTTACGAGGAGGGGAAGCATACTTGAATATCAAAAACTTAATGTGTACTGAATTCAGTCTGATATGGAAGGTCATAAGCAAGCATAAGTCTGAAAACTAAACAGTACCTGCTTTTCATGTACTTTTTTTTTTCCAGGTTCATGTTTGACACTTCACTACCCACTGTTCACTACCCTTTTCTTATTGCTCATGAATGTAGTTCTAGTAAATGACAACATCAGGCATATGAAAACTAAGCTAGGATTTTGTTTATTTTTCCTCAATCAAACAATAGAGGCAGTCTCCGGTTATTGGCGGACTAGGTTATCGGCGATCCAATTTTATGGCGCGTCTAGCACCATAAAATACCAAATTTGTAACTAATTTGTATTTTTCATAACTAACAAACCTGAGGTCTTAACATTAGGAGGTGCTTATGGTGCCGATGACTGGTTATTTGCGCCGTAAGTGCCATTATGGTGCCGATAACCAATTATCAGCGCCATAAGCCCCATTATGGCGCCATAAATCACTGAGTTTCGGTTGATGGTGGTTTTTGCTTACCAGCACACCCCCGGGAACGGAACCCCAGCCGATAACCATGGACTGCCTGTAATGTCTCAGTGGACATCGTCATCTTGGGTAACAAACTGAGGGATATTTTTTTCTAGTTTGAGAGAAAATGGATATTTTCTTATAGGAGAGCTGCATATTAGCTAAAACTACTGCTAGACTTTTAAAAACTTTTAACATTCAAGCCTCAGTAATTTGTGAACATAGTTTTCTGTGCAATAAAAAATGATTTGATAACTAAAAATCAGATTAATTTAGAGAGAAAATGGACCAATTACAAACAGTTAATGTGTATGCTAGCTTTGAATACAATTGGCCTACTCATGAAATATCTGATTTTTTATTTTTTGCAAAATGGACTATATATGGTATATCTGATAGTTTATGTAATTCTGACAATTTTACAGGAATACAATGTTGTATTTGGCTGGGTTTAAGATTTGGAATTGACAATTAGTTTAGAAGTTGGCAATTTGAAAATAATGAATGAAGTGCTCTGAATGTAAACTTGAATGTAGAACATTGTACAAAAAACTGCATTACTACTCAATGTTATATGGTTTCTGAGCAATAAATACTTGTAATGGTATTGGGACTTTATGGACACCCTGTAAGTACACCTTGCTGCCAAAAGCACCGGCGAGCAGACGACAAATTAGTGAATTATGACAAAAATTTTGTATTTTTTTTATAGCACTTTTAATAAACTTAAGTCTCTATTACTATTTTGACTTTTGTGTTTCTAATAATTGTAATTATGCCTGAAATAAATGTAATCTTTAATGTTTGCATGCTAGGAATGGCAAAATTTCATTGTTGCCAATTTAGTGGAGCTTCACACATATGCCAATGCATTTACAACTGTTTCCAAGAATTCTAGTTGGCATAGTAATGAAATAATGATAAAACTGCACTAATATGTAGATACATATACTACAAATAGATTTCTCATATTTCCACGGTTTTGTGTAAGTCTTATGCCCAGTTTGGAGGGTAAACAGATACCAATTGGCAACACTGATAAAAAAATAGGAGAGCGCAAACACCACCATAGCTACAGTTCACAGCAAAACCGTTGATATTTGAGTCAGGAATCTAATTACTTTTTCAACAACGAATATTTTCAAATTAATTATCATGAATACGTAATAAATTTATGTATAATTCATAACCTTACACTGATGTTTAACTATTTATTTCAAAACTATCTAGCACACTCTTCTTCTTCCTCCCGAAAAGTCGCAAGTTTCCTTGGACTCGAGGGTGATCATCATCATCATTTAAGATTGTTGTGAAGAAAGTGTCCCAGTGTCTATAGGTATGAGTGGTGTGTGGATTTAGCACAGGAAATGAAAAGATTATTGACATAACTGACTCCATAAACATCGAGATGGTGTCAATCTTCTACACATAAGATGTTTTAAGTAAAAATTCGAAAGCGTCATGGAGGTAAGTTTGCACTGCACATGGCTAGACTGTCATTAACCTCTGTTAAATCTTAAATTATGACATTTTGTACTTTGGGAGAAAACTCTTATTTCAAGAGGAAAGTAGGTCTCATGGTCAGGATGTGTTAAAGTACTTTTTCTGGAAGGTGGGTCAATGAGTGGGCAAGACTGGCCCAGGTAGTCCACTCAGTTGTTTACCCTATAGAGTAAAATACCAAATAGCCAGCCTCTACCATAGCGCAACCACCTTCCCGAAAATCGGAAGTTATGGCCTTCATTTGGGAATTTGTAACTTGGGCGAAAAAACTTATTTTGAGAGAAAAGTAGAGGTCTCGAGGTGTTACTTCGACAGACGCTGGCTCTTGACTAATGTCTATCCTGGTTACAGGATGTGATGTGTTAAAGTACTTTTTCAGGAAGGTGGTCATGCTACAGCAGAGGCCAGCCATTTGGTATCTTACCCTAAAAGCAAAAATCCCAGAATCTTTTGGCATCATTATACTCCATTTTTTCCATCTGTCCACCTACCTGTAGTGTTTGCGTATGGTAACGCCGTGTCCCGAGCTTTAGATAGGTTTGCTATGTTAAGTAAATAAAAGGATATCTGGGTGTACATTTGCAACTGAAAAGTGTTTTAATAATGTACTGTATGCGAATTACACCGTTAATATTCGAAATAGGATATTGTTATTAGGGTAAACAACCGACTGGACTGGCCAACCCACTGACTACCGCGTTTGTGGCGACCCTCCAAAAAAGTACTTTAACACGTCCTGACACCAGAGGGGGTCATCAGTCATGAGTTGGTGGTGGTGGTGAGAGGAACAGCTTGAGACGTCTACTCTCCTTTCCAAGTAAGTATTTTCTCCAATGTTAGAAATTAAGGCCATATTTTAAGACTAAACAGAGGGTAATGAAAAGTGTGACCAAGCACAGTGCACACTACCCCCATGACGCTTTCGAAATTTTTACTTACAACTAAAAATATTTTGAAGATTGACGCCATCTCGAAGTTTGTGGAGCCACTTGTGTCAACAAAATTCCCATTTCCTGTGCTAAATCCGCACACCACTTGTACCCATAGACGCTGGGGCACTTTCATCACAACAATCGCAAACACTGACTTCCAACCACTACTTATCCAAGGGAACTACGATTTTAAGTAGAAGAAGAAGAAGCATGCTCAAGATAATTATTTAAATAAATAGTTAAATGGCAGTATAAGGTCATGAATTGCATACATTTTTTACATATTCATGATTATTAATTTGAAAATACCGTTGTTGAAAAAGTAACTAGATTCCTGACTCAAATATCAACAGTTTTGCTTGTGAACGGTACCTCCAGCGTTCTTCGTGCTCTTCGATTGTTTATCAGTGTTGTCAATTGGTATGTGTTTACCCTCCAAACTGGGTATAAGACTTACACAAAACTGGGGAAATAAGTGAAATTAGCGTATCTATTTGTAGTATATATACATATTACAGCAATTTTATCATTACTGCATTACTATGACAACTAGAATTCATGGAAACAGTTTATAAATGCATCAGCGTATGTGTGAAGCTCTACTAGATTGGCAACGAGAAATCATTTTTCCGTCATCTGCTTGTACGTACTTCGGAAATATCTGTAATTTTTGGGGGTTTAATTTAGTTGCAAAAAAGGGATAATAGACATGAATTAAATAAGCATTTTGAAGTAACAAAGTAAAGTTAAACTAAATAATGAGTAAAGTAAACAATTATGGGAATAAAGCTTTGCACTTCATAAACGTGTATACTTGTGTGCTGCCCGTAACTGTGTTTGTGGAGTGAGCGCTAGGAACCAGGAACCGAAGCGTGGTTCAAGTACAATTTGGAGTGAATTAAGACCAATAATGTGTATAATTACAATCAAATAAGCACTGTGGAGTTTCAGTTGTGATGGCAGTGAGGATAAGACCACTGATTACAAGGTAAAAATAAATTTCAGTTCAAACCATGACCCCGGGAATAACAAGTTTCATACTTTCACTAATATAGGCAACAAAATGTTGTTTTACTGTGCTGATTACAACGGCAATCTTGAGTAAGATCAATAAACGTTACATATGTACGCTAACATTGTTCAAATGAGTGCTGGGAAGGCTGGGAAAGATGGTGGATTGCCTGTGGTTACGAACGGCAAGTCACACGGTTGCTGCCATATTGGATTTCAAAACTGCCTTGAAAACATATTTTACGATGAGCTCACAAGCTTATTTCAGTTCGTATGGGGCTTTCATAGAGTAAACAATCACAGACAATCCATCGTCATCACGCTGGCCGGGTCTTATTCACTCTATATTTAATTGGTGAAACAAGAATACAATTACCTCTTTAAGCATACCATTCAAAAGATTGAAGTTTCGTCAACATAATGTGATACATGAAAGCCCCATGTAAACTAAAATAAGCATGTGACGCTCTTCGTAAAATATGTTTTCAAGGCAGTTTTGAAATCCAATATGGCGGCAACCGTGTCACTTGCCATTCGTAACCACAGACAATCCACCATCTTTCCCAGCACTCACTTGAACAATGTTAGCGTATATATGTAACGTTTATTGAACTTACTCAAGATTGCAGTTGTAATCAGCACAATAAAACAACATTTTGTTGCCTATATTAGTGAAAGTATGAAACTTGTTATTCCCGGGGTCATGGTTTGAAACTGAATTCATTTTTACCTTGTAATCGGTGGTTTTATCCTCACTGCCATCACAACTGAAACTCCACAGTGCTTATTTGATTGTAATTATACACATTATTGGTCTTAATCCACTCCAAAATTGCACTTGAACCACGTTGCTGTTCCTGGTTCCTAAGTGCTCACTCCATAAACACAGTTACGAGCAGCAGACGACGACAAAGCTTTATTCCCTTAATTGTTTATTTTACTCATTATTTAGTTTAACTTTACTTTGTTACTTCAAAATGTTTATTTAATTCATCTCAATTATCCCTTTTTTGCAACCAAATTACCCCGAAAAATTACAGATATTTCTAAAGTTGATACAATCCAATGTTTCTAACCTTGTTGTACAACTGGCTGCCGAAAACCATCGCGGAGCAGATGACGGATAGTGGATTATGTTTTTTTTTTTTTTTTTTTTTTAGCACTTTTCATTAAGTCTATATTAGTATTTTGATTTTTTTAATAAATGTATGCCAGAAATAAATGTAACCTTTTATGTTTGCATGCTAAGAATGGCAAAATCATCGTTGCCACATTAGTGGAGCTTCACGCATACGCCGATGCATTATAAACTGTTTCCATGAATTCTAGTGGTCATAGTAATTAAATAATGATAAAATTGCTTTAATATTTATGTATATATACTTCCAATACATAGGCTAATTTCACCAATTTCCACGTTTTGTGAACACGTACCAATTGGCAACAGAGAGAGAGAGAAGGGAAGGTGATGGAAAGAAGAAGGACAGGGGTGGCAGTGGAGGTGGGGGGAGAGGGTAGGTGGAGCTTTTTACCCCTGTGTTCGTATCTATTTCTGGATAATGGAGTTTTTGTCTCTTGGTACAAGGCTAAGAGTCGTTATTCTTTATGATTAGTGATTCACGATACCCTTATAAATTACGGCACTGGGTGTAATACACTATAGCAAAATCTCGTACTGATACGAGTGTTCATTACAGAAATATTGCCAAAAAAACGTGCTTGCACTGTCTCTGAAACCCATAGTTAGTATGCTGCTTAGTTGTCAAGTTTTTTGTAATCAAGTATTTTTTACAAGCTAGCTATTGTATAAATTTGTATTTTTCTCAATCAAAACATATGCCCCTCAATGCCAACTTTCCTCTTTTAACGACTTTCTGGTCATTGCAAATTCGGCCCCATTAATTTCTTATGGTGGGAAAACAGACATAGGCCCAGGGACCGAAAGTGATTGCGTCACACTACGGCAGTAATCCGGCAGTAAAACATCTTATCTCCAAAAAGTAATAATAAAGATATATATGCGCATTACGATTATAACAATTACATGAATAGCTGATAACAATCTGCATGAATAACTGGTAAACTGTTCTGCAAGAAACTTGAGTATAGTAATTATTTACAATAGGTATGAAAGTCAAGATGTCATGACGTCATAATACAGGACTTAAAAGAACGTTCTAATTCCGAAAAATAATTACTTAAATTTGAGTCAGAATCGAGTTACTTTTTCAATAACGAATATTTTCAAATTAATCATCATATATATGGAAAATATTGATGTTTTACTATTTATTTAAAAAATTATCTTTAAGTGCACGTTTCGTCGTCGTCTTCTACCAAAACAGTTGTTTACTTAAAAACGTCCTGGTAAGGGACCATGTTCCTATTGTTATGATTAAAGTGCCCCAGCGTCTGTGGGTACAAGTGGTGTGCGGATTTATCACAGGAAATGGGAAGTTTGTTGACACAAGCGACTCCGTAACCATCGAGATGGCATCAATCTTCTAAAAAAAAGAAGCGCAAGTAAAAATTTTGAAAGTGTTTTGGTGAGATTTCCACTGCCGTGGACACCCTTTTCACTACCCTCTGTTTCAATCTTAAAATTTGGCCTTAATTTCGGAGCACTTACAGATTAGCGGGCCCATTCAACCGCCGACCGAAATCGGTGGAAGAACACCAAAACCAATATGGCGGCGATACCAAAACAACAACAAACAAAGTAGGGAGCTACTACATATCCGCGACGATCGATTTATGTGTGCTGTCAGTAAGGCCGTGGCGGAACGGCGCTTCGCGCCTTATCCGCATATTTAAAGATTCTTGGCAGGCACGGCATGTTCTGGCAAGAGGTAATGTTGCGCTGCGCGCGCTAACCACAGGGGTTACAGTAAGGCTACTTACCGTGGCGGATGGATTTGGGTGTCGCGATACCAAAACAACAACAAACAAAGTAGGGAGCAACTGGCCCGGTAAAGTGTAAACAACCCTTAATTTCTAACTTTGGAGAAAATACTTACTTCGAAAGGAGAGTAGAGGTCTTTACCTAGCTCCGTTTCTCACCAACAAGAAGTCGCGACTGATGCCCATCTCCGGTGTCAGGACACGTTATAATGTACTTTTTCGGAGGGTGGCATGCATTGATCGTACATGGCCTGCTGAAGGCCATGCGGTGTTTTACCCTAGGTAGCTAGTCTAAGTCCATGATGAATTGAGTTTGCAGGCCCTGCAGTGCATCACTGATGGAGGAACCCCAGGAAAAAAAACTAAAAAACAATAAAAGTACTAGGCTAGTTAAGAGAAAGCCTAAGCTTTCTAGCCAATTGCATACAAATACAGTACAGTTGGGTGGCCTTGTACCGTAGGCAAGCCTATAGCCTACCTAGCCTATAGCCTAGGCTATTGCCTACGGTACTCGGATAGCCGACCTTGTCAGACTCGGCGGGATCTGGTAATATAGGCTAAGCCTCGTTTATGATAAATTAATTACCGTAAACACAAAGATACAATTTGCTGTCATTAAGACGACTTTCAGAAAGTTCGTAAAACTACAGAAGCAAAAAAAAAATTATGCGGTTTCTCGCTACATTAGGCCTATGGAAAGGCCCCAGACGAACTTGCGTCAACTTGGTAAGACTTATTTCAACTGGATACCTACCGTAATGGATAAAAGGGCGATTCATTATCATTTTAAATACGAAATACCACAAATGGCAATGTGCAATTCCAAAACTACCCACCTAGACCACTTGAATGACCAAAATTAAACAAAATAAAGAAACAGCGTTTTCTCTGGCAAGGCTGTTCTGTCAAAACATTCAATGGGGCTTCTGAAGTACAATGATTATTTTATTTATTTTGTATTTGGATGATAAATTGTAATATTATGTCCTTATAAATTTAAAATATTTAAATCATGTATGTAATTTATAAATATTAGTAATTATGAAATAATCACAATATAATATTAGTATAGACTTTGTTTAGCTAAGGGTACACAGCTTTCTAAAGATAACGTTTTCTAAAGGAAACATTTTAAATGTATATAATTAAACCTTAAAACAAACGTTAATAGTTTCAATAAATATATCTGTAGGAATAAAGATAACATTAATACATAACTTCTAATATATAGTCCGAAGCTAACAGTGTAGCGTTACTAAAGATATTTCAATGTAGAAAGAGCTATGTTTTCACGAATTCGTAATGAGTAATGACCGATCTGGGTCTTAGGGATCTTCATGGTCTCATGACCCGCAAAACCTTCACACGTCTTAACTTTTTATTATAATGTCAGTATTACAAATAATAATGTTAATATGGGGGAAAAAACTATACGCGGACTGTATCTCTGCCTTGCCTGTAACAGTTAGTTTTCAGGGTAACAACAGCACACCTCCCCTCGAGTGTGAATTCGGGTAAGGTATCTGGGTGAAATCATCTGATCTGCTTCAGCGGTTCAGCCCGCATTAACTTCCGAAGATAGACGGGACCAAAGAGGAACCAAAATCAAACCAATTTTAGACTGAATGTTTTATATCTATTAATTCAATTTTTTGTTAGAAAACTATTCTACTCACTGTCACTATTCACATACTTTGTAACCTAGGCTGGTGATTGTTTCTTGCACTTGTACCGGGTGTATTATTGAGCCGTATATAAGTGTATTGCTTAAATTATTATTCATCCATTGTTAGGACAAGGGCCACCTTGCCATTCAATTCACGCCATACGAGAGAAGTTTGTATCGTCTCAAGCAACTAAAAACATTGCGGAACAACAGAGGAAGAGAGAGAACTATAATGACTATGCAGTTCTTCCTGTTAATTCCTTCCTCTCTTTTTTTTTTTTTCTCTCTCTTCTCCTTTTCTTCCTCGTCTAGTTCTTCCACCCCCCAACTCTTCATTGATCTTTTCTTCTTGATCTGTCCTTTATATTTTTGTCCTTTCTTTTCTTCATCAACATTCTCTCTCTCTCTCTCTCTCTCTCTCTCTCTCTCTCTCTCTCTCTCTCTCTCTCAATTTTCATGAGAAGTAAAATTTGGAACAAGACAAGCTTGAGAAAATGCAATAAGTAACAATATTGCACCCACGCAATGGGCAAGCAATCATTAGATGCCAGCCAAGTTTCCAGCTGATTACTTCATTATAATTTGATTTATTTGGTGAAATCTCTAAGATCTTCGTTGGACGCGTGGTTTACGTGTTCGCCTATCGATTGGGTAGTCCTGAGTTCGATTCCCCGCTCTGCCAAAGTGGAGTCAGAGAAATTTGCTTCTGGTGATTAGAAACTAATTTCTCGATATAATGTGGTTCGGATCCCACAATAAGCTGTAGGTCCCGTTGCGAGGTAACAATGAAAAGGTTTCCATCTGAATGTACCAAGGAGTAGGACTTGTAGAACAGAATTTAGTCCAAAAGCCAACCGCTGGGACCTATGAGGTCATTCAGTGTTGAAAGGGAAACTGACAGTAGAACGGTTTGAAAATTCACATCAACCGTGCATGTGATGTCTAGGCCCGTCCCTTACGACACTCCTGATTGGCTGTTGATAAGCCAATCACAGGGCTGGAAACTCTCAGTATCTCGAGAGAGTTCACAAAGGCAGGATGTATATTCCACCTCTCCTGAGGGATACGTCTTTCAAAAGAGGTGGAACATACATCCTGTATAAGTGAGCTCTCTAGAGACTGAGAGTTTCCAACCCTGTGATTGGCTAATCAGCAGCCAATCAGGAGCTTTGTAAGGGACTGGCCTAGACATCAAATGCACGATTGATGTGAGTCTACTATAGGGGCCAAAGGCAAGCTGCTAAGAGCCTTGAGTAATTGAGTAATGCGTATAGTGTACCACATGAGGTGCACTGACGGCACTAACCTCCTACGGGGGAGTAAGACTCATAGGGTGAAAACTCATAGCCAGAACTGTGACGCCAGTAAGATGAAACTGACCAGTCAATCAACTCTTGCGTGAAGACGATGCAGATGACAATTCCAGCAAAAGAGGTGACCTTCGAGAGAGCAACACCCCTGATGAAGTTCATAAAATGCTGTATTAAAACATTATGACATGTCAAAGTCATTTATTCATTTAAAAGATCACTGCAATGAACTTATCAGCTCCCCTGTATAACTGTTTATATGTGTAGTATACGGTATATTCTTTTATATTGTGGCAGTTCATCTTTGCATTGGGTTACATCTGTGTAAAATGTGCTACACTTTTATCGACTAGGTTTTTCTTCTTCTTCTTCTTCTTCTTCCCAGCTTTAACCCATATTTATATTTGGTCGCCGTTGTGAATGAGTTATCTCAATCGATTTCTGTCCTGTGCATCGTTCTCGTTAATACCTTTCCATAACATATCTTCCCCAACACAATCACGCCATCTCTTTCTTGGTGTTCCCTTCTTCCTTCTACCCCACACTTCCATTTCCATCGTATGTCTTCCAACATGATGTTCCTCTCTTCGTAACAGGTGTCTATACCATCGAAGCCTTCCTTCCTGTATTTTCTTTGATATTTCAAGTACCTTTGTCGATCCTCTTACATACTCATTTCTAATCCTATTTTCCCTTGCTACTCCCGACATCCATCTCAACATTCTCATTTCTGCTACATCCATCTTCTTCTCCTCTGTTTTCCTCATACTTGCTGTTTCTGTTCCATATAACATTGCTGGTCTGGCCACCGTCCTATGAAACTTTCCCTTCAATTTCAGAGGGACCTTCTTGTCACAGAGGACCCCTGATGCAGACCTCCAGTTATTCCATCCTGCCTGAATTCGGTGTCTCACCTCTTGGTCCATGCTTCCACTATCCTCTAATACGGACCCCAAGTACTTGGACGACTGTACTCTCTTTATTTCTTCCCCACCCAATCTAGGTTTTTCATATACTGAAATTTATTTCTTTGGCAACTGTAGCTTTTCAAGTTAATGGGATTCTGTCCTTTGTTTCATAACAAGAATGCAGCATTACACATCGATTTCGTATCATCAGCGGTATCTAATCAAATATTTATCAATTGCCAAATATTAAGCTTCGAGTGTTATCAGTTCAGAGTAAACAAGGAAATACTTAATGTGATTTTTTCTCTGTCCCATATACTACAGTGGGTTTGATCCACTTCATTGCAAGTAGATTCATTTCATAGTCTGTTGTGTATTAAAGACAATGACACTGAACTTGACAAACCATATAGAGGAACTGTGCCACACTTGATCTGGCTATAATGAAAACAACTTTAGCGGTTTTGCCAGTCTTCATAATTATGAGGATGATAAGCAAGTATTATATATATATATATATATATATATATATATATATATATATGTGTGTGTGTGTGTGTGTGTGTGTGTGTGTGTATGTGTGTGTGTGTGTGTGTGTGTAATATCACTTCCACAAAGGACCTCCATAATACGAAAGGTTTTCAAAAGTTGATGTTTTTATTTCCAAGTTTTCAGAGGTGCGTCTATTGTAGATTCACATTAACCGTGCATCTGATGTCTAGGCCAGGCCCTTACGATGCTCCTGATTGGCTGTCGATAAGCCAATCACAGGGCTGGGAACTCTCAGTCTCTCGAGAGAGTTCACGTAGGCAGGATGTTAGTTCCACCTCTCTAGGGGGATACTTTTGAAAGACGTATCCCTCAGGGAGATGGAACACACATCCTGCATATGTGAACTCTCTCGAGAGAGACTGAGTTTCCAGCACTGTGATTGGCTTATCAACAGACAATCAGGAGCGTCGTAAGGGACTGGCCTAGACATCAGATGCATGGCTGATTTGAATCTACTATAGTACCATCTTCCGTATTACTGAGGTCATTTGTGTGAAGTAATAACTATATATATATAAATACATACATACATACATATATATATATATATATATATATCTATATATATATATATAGCGTATATATATATATATATATATAGATATATATATATATATATATAATATATATACCTGCAAGTACATACTGTAGGTCTACCACAAGCGAACAGGATGTTTCAGAAGTATTGCCTCCATTCTACAAGCCCCCACTTTCTTTTTTTTTTTTCTTTTTTCCGAGACCCACATCACTCTCAGTAACGATAAAGGCAATTGCTTGGGGTTGTATGGATCCACCGTGAGTTGGTGGCATAAGGACTCAAAGGTAAATTGATTTTATTGAATGATTGTTGAGGAATCATGAAACGACGTATGGTCCATATCTGTTGTTATGCTTGAGCTAAGTTCTGGGACCAGTTCAGAATTTTAAATTATTATTATTATTATTTATTTATTTTTTTTGCTCTATCACAGTCCTCCAATTCGACTGGGTGGTATTTATAGTGTGGGTTTCCGGGTTGCATCCTGCCTCCTTAGGAGTCCATCACTTTTCTTACTATGTGCGCCGTTTCTAGGATCACACTCTTCTGCATGAGGCCCGGAGCTACTTCAGCCTCTAGTTTTTCTAGATTCCTTTCCAGGGATCTTGGGATCGTGCCTAGTGCTCCTATGATTATGGGTACGATTTC
Organism: Macrobrachium nipponense; assembly: GCF_015104395.2. Classification (NCBI taxonomy): domain Eukaryota; kingdom Metazoa; phylum Arthropoda; class Malacostraca; order Decapoda; family Palaemonidae; genus Macrobrachium; species Macrobrachium nipponense. Next base: position 26,469,517 of record NC_087215.1, on the reverse strand, counting down.
CACTGGCATATCCCATATCCTTCTTATTTCTATTTTCAGATCTTGATACTTATCCATTTTTTTCCTCTCTTTCTCTTCAACTCTGGTGTCCCATGGTATTGCGACATCAATGAGTGATACTTTCTTCTTGACTTTGTCAATCAACTTCACGTCTGGTCTATTTGCACGTATCACCCTATCCGTTCTGATACCATAGTCCCAGAGGATCTTTGCCTGATCGTTTTCTATAACTCCCTCTGGTTGGTGCTCGTACCACATATTACTGCAAGGTAGCTGATGTTTCTTGCACAGGCTCCAGTGGAGGGCTTTTGCCACTGAATCATGCCTCTTTTTGTACTGGTTCTGTGCAAGTGCTGGGCATTCGCTTGCTATGTGGTTTATGGTTTCATTTTTTCGTATTGCACTTCCTACATATGGGAGAGATGTTATTTCCGTCTATCGTTCTTTTAATGAATATCTGGTTCTTAGGGCCTGATCTTGTGCCGCTGTTATCATTCCTTCAGTTTCCTTCTTGAGCTCTCCCCTCTGTAGCCATTGCCATGTGTCATCGCTGGCCAGTTCTTTAGTCTGTCTCATGTATTGTCCGTGCATTGGTTTGTTGTTCCAGTCCTCTGTTCTGTCTGCCATTCTCCTGTCTCTGTATAGTTTCTGGGTCTTCGTCTATTTTTATTAGTCCTTCTTCCCATGCACTCTTTAGCCACTCGTCTTCACTGGTTTTCAGATATTGCCCCAGTGCTCTGTTCTCGATGTTGCGCAGTCCCTCTATGCTTAGTAGTCCTCTCCCTCCTTCCTTTCGTGTTATGTATAGTCTGTCCGTATTTGCTCTTGGGTGCAGTGCTTTGTGTATTGTCATATGTTTCCTGGTTTTTCTGATCTATTGCTGCGGAGTTCTGCCTTCGTCCATTCCACTATTCCTGCGCTGTATCTGATTACTGGCACTGCCCATGTGTTTATGGCTTTTATCATATTTCCGGCGTTGAGTTTTGACTTGAGATTATTATTATTATTATTATTATTATTATTATTATTATTTTATTATTATTATTATTATTATTATTATTATTATTATTATTATTTTGATAAATGTGATGCCTTCCATTTGTATCTCGCTTTACCACCTCTTTTTACGTCTTCCTAATGAACACCATATTCTTTGGGAGCTTGAATTTCAAGTCAATGGCCCCTATCGGCTTGTTCCGTATGAATAGGTTTCATCTTCTGAATAATAATAATAATAATAATATCATTATTATTCCAGATGGTATTAATCTTTTGGAGTGAAGCTGATAGGCCTAGGTATTTCTCTACCGTGCCTAAAATTACCATAGTCGCTGTAAGACCACTTCATAATCCATTGCTTACTCCAACAGAGGCTCCGAGTTCAGTAAATCTGGCCTAAACTGTAGCCCTCTTCGGAGAAGGTTCTCGTGTCTTTTATCATAAAAAAAATATTCTTGATTTTGTCATAAAGAAAATGACATCAGCGTATTTTTTTTGTCGTAAAAAATTTGGTCAGTTCGATGTTTTTTTTCGTTACGCATTTCAAGTTTAAATTTCCAATCTAAAGTCAGAGATATTGATCAGAAACCATAACAATGAACAGGTGGATGGTTTGAACAAACTTATGCCCTTAACAAATCCATATTTATTGGAAACAAGAAAAATGAGAGGAAAATACGAGAGTGGGATGGGTTATACAAAACAGAAGCAGGGAGAAAGTTCCGAAGTCTTGCAGTAAGTTCAGTGAACCACGTAACCTTAAAACCTAGGTCTAGACTCTGGAACATCTGTAAGAATGACACTGGGCGGGATGGGGTGGGTCGGAGGAGGGGGGGATCGGGGAGGGGGGGACGAGCTCTAGTTCTCCCAGGTCTTCTGATCAGACGTGGTTCACGAACAATAGTTTTTTTCGTTTTTTCTCTCAGAAAAGAATTCAGATCCGGCTATCTACCACAATTATTGATTGAACAGTTTCTAATCCTTTGACTTGATAAATATCGTAGTCACTAACGCCCTCTACACACAAATTTGAATGGTCGACCCATAATTCATTTGTAGTACTTAGATCTGTACTATATTCATAAATTCTTTACAGCGACAATCTCGCCGGAGGAGATATTCGGTATTACTTTCAAAAGATGTTTCATGTTTCATTAACTGATAGTTACCTGTTTTTCCGAAGGGGTAGTCCAAGAGTAAACTCAGCTCGGTAACATAAAAGATATAAATTATAGGAAGTAAATTTTATATATATATATATATATATATATATATATATATATATATATGTGTGTGTGTGTGTGTGTGTGTGTGTGTGTGTGTGTGTTGTATAAAAGTGGCAGTAGTTTCTCTCTCTCTCTCTCTTCCTTCTTGATAGCTATATAATGGAAACTGTCTTGTCATTAGCCAGGATATCATTACTACTCGCCAGTAAGTGACCATTACTCTGATTAAATTGACATAATGAGACGCGTTTTCCTTTATCTTCAATGTGTATAGTTTTTCACGTAAAAAAACTCACACATGATACGATATGATACTATATATCATTTATTTCACCGTCAGAGATTTACGAGTCGGGAATCCGTCCCGCCATAAGCCATTCCCCTCCTGTATGGCTTCCGTAACCGATAAAATGTCCCGGACAACAACAGCGACATGGCCAGCATTGATTTCTTCTTCTTGTTTGACTCCTGCAGGATCTTCATCGCCCCTTCGGTAGCTGTGTTGTTTACGAAGTTAATTTGTTTTTTTGCGTCTTGCTGCTCTGATATATGACTAGTTAAATACTTTTTAAAGCTATGATTGTCAAAGACCCATATCTACGAGGTGCAAAGCAAAGCGGTTTTATGAGCAAAAAGAAAGAAAGAAAAGCATCACGGTGAAGTATCGTTAGTCCCACTGCAGTGCTAAGTTCAGAGAAGGCATGTGTGTGAGGCCCTGCCTGAACCTCTCTCTCTTCCACCTTACTCGCGACTTGGTGATAAGGAATTAAACTCGAAAGAAACTCGAATTTCTTGCGAATATAGTCCAGATCATCAATACCTGGCCTTGAATATTAGGCAATGGTCATTCCAGAACGCCGTAGAAAAAAAAAGGTCACGCAAACTAAGAGGAAAAATGGATATAACTGGCAACGAATTGATTAGTAGGCAGCCGCCTCTCTTTGCCAGTCAGTGTGTGCGAGTGTGACCGCTATGGAGAGATAGGTCTAGTGAACGAGAGGATGGGTAACATTCACATAGCCGGCCCTAACGAAGCTCTGGTTGTTTCTGGTAAGTTGAATAAATATTAGTTCGACTTAAATTATATAATTTATATATTTATATAAGCATATATATATATATATATATATATATATATATATATATGTGTGTGTGTGTGTGTGTGTGTGTGTGTGTGTGTGTGTGTGTGTGTGTGTCAGTTTTAATTTCTCGTCATTCGCGTGATGTGCATGTATTAACGGGTGAATTTGCTCTGTCGGTTTTACAATGTACTTTCGTGACTGATAATTCTCCGTTAGTCTTTTTACTTACTTTTTTGTGTAGAGTTTCACTCTATAGTAGTAAATGTTCTTGCGTAACATATAGCTTTAACGAAAAGGGAACACAGTAGATGCGATTATTATATATATATATATATATATATATATATATATATATATATATATATATAAGTATATATAGTATATATATATGTGTGTGTGTGTGTGTGTGTGTGTGTGTGTATATTGTGTCTGTGTCTCTGTGAGTGTGTGAGCGCGCGCAAAGTTAAAAAGGCCCTTCATTGAAACGAAGTTTACGCTACAGAGCCATATTTTTTTCGATTAAACTTATTCCTAATCACCGGTGAATGTGGAAAGTTGGTGCATAACAAGAGTATATATATGGCAAATACAGATGTGGCAGTACGACAATGGTGATAATGTAGAAATTTATCAATTTGGGATGGAAAGGAGTCAATCCGTTGTGTTTTGGTTTGATTTTCTTTTTTTTTATTTATATAGATTTTTGGCATTATGCCAAGCACTGGGGCAACTAAGGCCATTCAGCGCTGAAACAGAAATTGACAGAAAAAGGTTTTAAAGGTGTAACAGTAGGAAAACCTTGCAGTTGCACTATGAAACAATTGTTAGGAGAGGGTGGACAGTAAGACGGAAGAGAGAATATGAACGGAGGTATAGTATAAGGAATGAAAGTAGTCGCAGCTAGGGGCCGAAGGGACGCTGCAAAGAACCTTAAGTAATGCCTACATTGCACCGAATGAGGTGCACTGACGGCATAACTCCCCTACAGGGTGTTGTGTTTTGGTCATCGTTAACTCCCACCTGCGTCGAGTCTGGTGGGCGTATCCACCGGAGGAACACTTGCTTGAGAATAGGTCTAAGATTAACTCGTCGGTGAATAGATTTGTAATGTTACTTATTATTCGTCCGTCACACTAGATGATTCGATATTTACTCGAGCGATTCTTTAATCGGATTTTAACATCATTTCCTTACAACAAATAAATGAATGGCCAATTACTCAACTAAATCGCCTTCCCTTTAAAGTGACAATTATTCCCACTTGTACTTTTTCCCATTTATCTATTTATTTATCTATTTTTGAAATAGGCCTAAGAATATTTACTTTAAATCTGATTTATATTTTTCTTGCAATTATTCCGTGAATATGAATATTCGCTCGTTGAATATGAATATTCGCTCGTTTTGAACGATAACAATTATATTAGACCCGTACATTGGTCCTCATGCGGTGTACTTTAAGCATTACTAAAGGATCTTTTCGTCCCCTTTATTGTACCTCCGTTCATATTCTCTTTCATCCATTTTCCTTTCGTCCCTCTCCTAACAATTATTTCACAGTGCAATGTCAAGGTGATCCTATTGTTACACCTTTCAAACCTTTTCATTGTCAATTGCCATTTCAGCTCTGAATAACCTCATAGGTTATAGAGCGCTAGGCCTTTGGCCTAAATCCTGTATTTATATTCTATTCTACCACCAGGCGCGTGTTTCGGTAAGTGAAAACAGTTTGTTTTTTTCATCACATCGATTACACATTCCTTTCCCGGCTTTCAAGGCAGGCAACGAGGCCCATGGGAATGAAAGAGAATGAAAGAAGAGAAGATGATGGAGGAGAATAAGTGGATAAGCAAACCTCTGTATTTTTATTTATTTTTTCGTATCGCACGGTGTAGAAAGGAATTTGTGTTACCGCCACGGGAGTCTATCGATTTCTTTTTCGTGTATTATGCTATTATTTTTTTTGTAAAAGAGAGCTATTGCGCTGGCTTTGTCTATCCGTCCGCCCTCAGATCTTTAAAACTTCTGAGGCTAGAGGGCTGCAAATTGGTATGTTGATCATCCACCCTCCAATCATCAAGCATACTAAATTGCAGCTCTGTAGCCCCAGTTGTTTTTATTTTATTTCAGGTTAAATTTACCTATAATCCTGCGTCTGGCGACGATATAGGTCAGGCCACCACCGGGCCGTGGTTAAAGTTTAATGGGCCGCGGCTCATACAGCATCAACTCTTGAAACCGACACAAAAACGTCAGCACATTAAATCATAGTGAAATAAAATCAAAGAACTTCTGTAACCTAGAACTAAAAGGAAATATAAATTAAAACAAAATTATAGCACTGAACCAGATAATAAGAAAAATCTAAAAGAAATTAAAATGAAATAAACTAAAAGAACAAGGAAGCTTACTAACCTGGAATCAGACAAGAAAATATGAAGAGTAAACATTAACGAATGCTAAATCTCAGTAAAATGAAGAAAAAGGCTAACATGAAACCAAGGGATTAATAATAATAATAGAAAAAACCTTCGTATATTATTGTAATAAACTAGGCCAACATAAGGCAACGGAGCTGCTCCGGGTTATGAGTACATGCCCGTATACCTCACTCCCACCTCTCTCTCTCTCTCTCTCTCTCTCCTGATACATCTTGATGATGTAACTGACATTTAGGCGTGACATGACTGCAACAAATCGATGGACACATTCCTCTGTCTCCTGTTTCTCTCTCTCTCGTCTCTATCTCTCTAAGATAACCCTAGTACTTTCATGCGTGGATTTCGCTTTAAGGAATGTCAGAGAGCCTCATGACTTCAACAGCGGGCTCTGTTCGTGGTTGGGTTAGCGCAAATTATCAGGTACACAATTCACTGGAATTTCTCAGGACTTGTGTAAGTTCGAGGAGAACGCACGACCACGAATGTGCTTCATTTGCTCCTGCCCTTTTTCCACTTTAATATTCATCCATTCAGCACATGCTTTCGTTTCCCTTACGGACTGCTCTAGGCTCATAGATCCGTACTTGTATAAGACCAACTCGGTCTATGACAGGAGCGAGAATTGTCACTGCATAGCCTCGCATGCTGAACTACGAGTAGACCCTGACAGCCAAGAATTGGTTGCCAAAAAAACTTCAGTGCGTCCCTTATAAGTTACTCAAGTCAGTGGCATCGCAGCTGAGTCATGCAACTCTTACTGGTGAGAGAGCTTTTCTCGCGCTCAGCATGTGGTGTTCATTAGAAAGACGGAACAGGGTGGCAACACAGAAAGAAGAGATCGCCTATTAAAAATACAGAAAATAATACACTAACAAATCAATTACAAAATTACCAAAGGTAAGTAAATCATTAAAATGCAAGTATAATTATATTAAGGTAATAATGCATTGCATCTTCACATTAACTTTTGGAGTTCCGACTACACCACATCCTCAGGGATTCTGGTCCACAGTCCAATGGTGTGAGAAATAAAGAACCTCTGGAACTGAGAAGTTCGACATTGACACATTAACTGCATATACTGGTGTTGCCGTTCCAGCTCAATCAACAAAAGATGTGCGACAGACGGTCTGAAGTTCTTTGAGCCGAGATTCAGTCCGAATGTTGGCTTTTAGAGCCTTGAAATCTGCAGCTCCAAGACTGTCCAGTAAGCTCCCTTAAAATCAAGAACTCCGAAAATACTATTACGGCCCCCCCCCCCAAAAAAAAAAAAAAAAAAAAAACGAAGACTTTCTTATCTCTGAGTGTTAAGACAGTGTGATCTAACAATTAAGATGGAGTAGGCCGCATTAACCTCAGAATGCCTTTTCAACTATGGTCGGCAAACTACCTTAGACTTAATTTGCTGCCAGTTCAAACCACACGAGAGAGAGAGAGAGAGAGAGAGAGAGAGAGAGAGAGAGAGAGAGAGAGAGAGAGAGGATGTGGGTGTGTGGGCAGGGGGGTGGTGGTCGAAAGGCCTTCGCATTGGCAAGTTCTTGTGATGCATGCTTTAAGGTCACTAACAGGATTATCCTGTTCGGATGGAGCTTGTGGAAGACTGCTGAACAGGGCACCTGTTGGCGACGTCGAAATCATGATTATCACTACCGCGTGAAATTTCAGATGCAATGAGATTAGGCTCGCTTGTAAACTTTAGCGACAACCACTCTGTTGTTGTCACTCCGATGCTCTGGCTACAACACTACAACGTTTTAAGTGGCCCGTGGTGAACCAATTCAGAGGAAGCTATTTTGGACTAGAATCTTGGTACTCAGTTAAACTTTTCAGCACATTTTGAAAGGTGTGGAAGAATGGATATTTACCTGTAATTGTTTCAATAGAACTCCTTGCATTCGGAGGCGGGCACAGTACTGTTCAAGGTCATCCATTGTTCTTTTTATTTTCCTTGAACGAGAAGCAAATTTATTGTGTGCTGGCTAAGGGTGTCAGTCATGTGCCAAGAAAGGAAATGTATAATAATAATAATAATAATAATAATAATAATAATAATAATAATAATAATAATAATAATAATGTGTTTACTCCTCATCACAGATACATGCTGAACACAAAAGTCAAGGAAGCAGGCGACTTCAAAGTTTAATGCGATGACATTGCGTTCATCACTGACTGGAAAAACAGGTTTCCCCTTGGGGAAGGTTACCCACGTTTCCCGAGCATGAGAGTCACTGCTATGATCTCACACTTACAGAGAGATCCTACTCTCAGTAGACAAACTTGGTGATGCCTTGACCGATGGGCCTGCTCGTTAAGCCAATTGATAACACATGATCATAATTACGTCTTAGTTGGTTGCCTCTTATCTTCTTAACACTTTCTCACGCCTGTGGCCTGTGCCGCCATAAAACCAGCTTAATCTAGATCAACCAACTAGTCATCATAAATCGAGACAACAAAAATTGAACCACTTCCTAAACTGACACATAGAAGGAAAAAATGAGACAGGCTGTGTTTAATCTTAATTGATTATGATGGCCCACAAAATGACAGTAGTCCAAAATATTTAAACTAATCCACAAAAAGGAACTTAAAAGACACAGGCTGATGAATAAGCTAAGAGGCAGACTCTCTCAATAGGAAACCAATAGCCCTACGGATCGATAGACAAGCTACATGATAAACCAAGCTGACACATTCAAACTGAAACAAACCAACTTCTGGAATCAAGCGCCCACGCTCGACTTATCATCGTATTTTTCAAAGGAATTTCCGCTGACAGAGACTCATGTGACATATTAACATCTTTCACTTCTTTATCACCAGTTTCATAAGTCTAGGGCCATAAGCGAAGGGGATGCGAGATGATATCCCTCCCTCCCCCTCCAATATCTTTTTCGTTTGTTTACTTCTGCTGAACGCGGTATATTTGTTTTTCTTTATTTCATCAAATTACGAAATTGTGTTTAATATACACGAATGCGTTGGTTACAACTGTTTTAATTGTCTGCTTGTATAAATTCAACACTCAAGATGGGATATAACAAAAGAAAGACTGAGGTCGATGGTCGGTGATAAATTTCATTGACGTCATAATAAGTGTTACCAACAGCCATGAGCTTGCATTTCGTGGTGAAACCATGCGGTATCGCTACATGCATTAGTATTATTCTAGTAGAGAATACCAAGAGGTTTATGAGTCAATGATGCAAATATAATTAAAGCATGGTAATAGTCCTGTGAATATAACTCACTGTAAATCAACAGGAATAACGCAGCAGTGTTGCCAGTGGCCTGTAGGTTACTTCGGGTGGTGCAACCTTGGTTGGGAGCCGTAATTTTGGCGGGCTTTAATTCCATCCACTAATTTACCAACTTTTATTCATTTTTCCAATTAACCAATTATTTTACAACGGATTAATTAATTTTGCTCACAACTTTGCAAGTTTAAACAATGGAAACAAAGGAATCTGGAAAGTACTGACTGACGATCCATTTGCTCAATATACTTCCCCTCTGGCATCACTGCTATCGTGAATTTCTTCCCTCCTTCTGTGAAGAAGTCCTCGTTCATCTATCCTAAGACATTTTGTTGACTTTGGTATTTTTCCCCGAAATAGTCTTCTCAGTTCGACTCAGTGGTCTTCCTTCCGCGAAAAAGCTGACTTTTAACTCAAAATTCCACCATCTAACTCATTCTTTTTTCTTTTTGAACAAATCTCTGCCCTATATTCTTATAACACAATGAATTTTTCCGTCAAAACACTTCAAAAAGGAAATTGCATTTGATTAACTTCAGACACTAATTTCACTCCCTCATGATTCTTTCTATCCTCTATACTATACAATATGCATCCAATCACCCAACACGAATATTTCTACACTTTTAAACACTTCGCAGTAAACAATTTACCATTTAAATTTCGCACACACACACACATACATATATATATATATAGATATATATATATATATATATATATATATATATATATATATATATATATATATATATATATATAGTATATATATATATATATATACACACTTATATATGTGTGTGTGTGTGTCTGTGTATATACATTCACCTCAACTGTCTTGTGGATCAAAGGATGGCTGAAAGTCTTTGGAAGTGGATCGGTCATGTGGCAAGAATGAGAGAGAGAGAGAGAGAGAGAGAGAGAGAGAGAGAGAGAGAGAGAGAATTTTCCTGTTTTCAGCATTGCATACATTTCATTCAGGTCTTGCTGACTAGGCGCGGTGAGGTCTCGCATTACATCCCAGGGTCTTCGCCGCGCCATGGTGACGTAACATTTGTAGTACTACATTTCCTACAATGTTGAGAAAAAGTGTAACACGAGTCTACATGCGTCATGTGTTACGCTGAAAATATTTGTATTTGTGTCTATGTACATCCTAAAAGATAAAAATATTTAGCTTAGATTATATAATTATGTCTTATGAGAAATAAAAACGTTAAAATGCCTTATAAAACAGAGCGCAAATGTTTTACAAATATGACCAAATGAAAACGTTTACGTATCAAGAGATTAATAGAAAATGATTATGAGCATCTTACGATGAGATGAAAATGTTTATATTTATCTAAAGATGATTTGAAAATTGCCTGTGTATTTTATGATAAAATGAAGAGTTGTTTGCGTCTTATCACTTAAGAAATATGCTTATTTACATTGTGTTAGAATGCTAAATTACAATAAAATTTCCTAAATGTCAACTAAAACTTTTTAAATGGATTTTGTTCAAATTGTATTTTGATAAGTTCTGTTATAAAGAAAGGTCAATTAAATGTAAAAATAAAGTTTCTTTAATGTACACACACATACATATTTACAAAATATATATGAATGTGGTTGCATGCGTGCACCAGCTACATAATTTGGTTGCCCAGTTCTAATACGAAGGCTGTAAAACAGATACAGCAATCGTTCACACAAACGAAAGAAACGTTCCCAACTATATGAATTTTAGAGCGCCATGGTTCAAACCTCAGCTCATTGACTGACAAACCATAGTTCACGAAAGAATGGGCCAAGAAAGATATTGTAGAAACCGCGAAAGGTTTTTCCCTTTTATTTGTGTTAATAATAAGCACACCATTAAAACGATGAAGCGAATAATTTCATAGTACCATGCGGATGCGAACCACTGAAACCTTGGCAGAGATCATTTCATATTCTTAGCGAAATAAAAGCGAGGAGAATGAAAAGTGGAATAAATAGGCAAACGGCAACACTGATCCTTTGAGGCGGTCAAGAGAGAGATGGCAAGTGGCGAATTATCTCGGGGAGTCGGAGTCTCGGAAGAGGAGAGGCCCTGGCAGACCAGTCACCAGACGAGAGGACAAGAATTTCAGTTGGTGTTTGGTATGCGTGAGGTGTAGGTCAGCGCCCATTGGCTCCCGATCATTGGTATTAAAATCATCAATAAATTGACAAATCTTCGTAGTGCCGCACGCAGTGAGAGTTATTTGAGTGTCCCCGAGAGTGAGCGCCATGTATATTATAACTGGCAGTCTGTAACAGGAAAAAGAGAGGCCCTGGCTAAAATTATAGAATGGGATTGTAGATGCGCTTGCTGTGTTGGTGTTGGTGCTGGGGCGTCGTCTGCTTGTTTACATAGGAATCGGGGGCCTTACTTCTGTCGCTTGTGATCGCCCTGTAGGGAAAAGGAATTGGATTTTCGCACCTCCTTCTCTGGATAAAAAGACAAACGTGACTGTGGTTCTTGCGTGGAAAAGGTACAAACGACATTCATAAACCAACATGGGAAATATTCACACTGTGGGACCGAACGAAGCCTTGGTGGTATCAGGTATGTGGTGACGGACAGACGCTGTTTTGGGTTGAACTTGACCTTTTTTTGAATTGTTTTGGCGGGTAAGAGCTGTTGACATTTAATCGGGGGTTTTAAGTCGACGCTTTTTACATTTGTTATGCGCATGTCTGTATGATGTAATGTTTTTAGTATTTGTGCGAGCTGTAGCTTGTAAGCATAAGGTATTTTATTAGCTAAGTTATCGTAGACCTAGTTCTAGACCCTTTCGCATACAACCGCTTGGTCATTGATGTTTTTGATGTGTCGCCTATTTCGTTTACCAGCCGTTGCATAATATAGTATATTTAAGGAAAGTTTTATATTCTTGCAATTTGCCTACGCATGTGTGATAACTGATAGCCTTCATGCTGATTTGCATAACATGTAAGTAGGTCAGCGCTAAAAAAAATTTACAGCGTTCTGACATATGCCTATTACATGACGCCCTCTATGATTGTACGGGTGTTAATAAAGACGAACTTCGATAGTTCGTTCGTTCGTGATTAATCACATGGCAAGGGTCATGCCCTAGCACAGCTCGTAAGCCTGGCAGCTCTGGGAATTGGGTAAATATCCTTCTCGTAACCAGACCATTTTTGCTTTGGTCTAGTGAATTGGAGTGACTATCCAAGGACTGCGATTCGTATCGTTTTTGCATCATGGCAAACAAAATAAAAGAACATAATATACGGTACGTGCGTGGCGAAATTACGGCCGACTTGTTTCGTAAATAAATAACGTTTAGATCCAAAAGATACGTAGGGATAAGAGAACCATTTGCCCACTGTTGGACACAATTTCTAGAGATAGCTAGATCTTGGTTGGACTGATCAGCACGAGTTCGTACTATTGGACTGTTAACACCCGAAATTCTGTTCGCTCTCATTGATTTCTAATACAGGTTACAAGGCTTTCCATGTCCTGTATAAACTCAAGTGAACAGCACTGGGTTTATTTTTGTGGTCCGTTTAGTTAGTATACTATGCGAACATTTTCAATTTTTGGCCGTTAAGGATATTATTGTAACCCTGTAGCTCTTCTGTGTTGCAGATAAGTTTAGTTGTAACATATTCTCCGTGAACCTTATGTGTGGTTAAATACGAGCCTGTCTGTAAATCGTTTGTCAGTCGTAATCATCGAGGCAAATGCCAAATTTCGCTTGAAAAAATGAATGTTTGTAATTAGTTTACCTTTGGATTATAAACGGTAGCATGGCAAAGCCTATGTTAGTGATACCGCCTTACTACAGGCTTAATGAATCACGGTCCTAGAATTAGGTCTATAGCAAAAGCCTTAGGCATGCAGCTAACATTATGCCATCTGCATTTAATTTTTCATGGTTACTTAGTATATTGAAGTTATGCAGAGAAATTATTTTTTAAGAAGTGAACTGGGTTGCCGTTCAAACATTTCCGTGCTAGATTTCAGTAGTAGGTCTACTGTAGCCGTTTATAGCAAACCGTATGCTCTGGGAACTTGGGCTGTGTCCAGATCAAACTACCACCACCGAAGTGGGTGTGGCGCCATGCACCCATACACATCGTCCTCTACACCCTTCCCCCCTTCCCCAACCCCCTTATCGTAAGGAGTCCTTCCCTCCTACCCGAACATCACCCCACAACGTGTGTAGACCACGCACCCTCTCTCTCTCTCTCTCTCTCTCTCTCTCTCTCTCTCTCTCTCTCTCTCTCTCTCTCTCTCTCTCTGGTTTTCGTTCGTCTCCATATCCTTCCCCTCTGCAACCGGAGCGATGACACTGTCCTTGAGACTATACGTAATGTCCATCTAATATTCCTCCCCTCTGTCCCCTGTTTAAATAGTTTACTTTTTGCCAAATTCATTTTACATTTCTTAGGTCTTCCATCTCGTTAATCCCTTACCACTTTGCTTGATGGATGTTGTAGCCCCGTTCTCAATCTTCTTAGTGTTTTAGAAAGAATTTTTTTTTTTTTTACGATGCATTTATGCGTCTCGTCTCGTCTCATCTGGTAACCATGTTGCCGAGAGAGAGACAGAGAGAGAGAGAGAGAGAGAGGCAGGCTTTTTATAGCACTCCTTTACGAGTTACTCTTCCTCGGGGGCCTGTCCTAATGTTTGGGAGCTGGTTCTATGGGGACCTTGCGAGTCGGGTGTTTGCTCACAAGTTGTTGTGGTATGTAGGCACCTAACATATGTAAAGAATAGCTGAAACTCTCTCTCTCTCTCTCTCTCTCTCTCTCTCTCTCTCTCTCTGAAAAGGACGAGGTGCCAGTAAACTGTGTGGAACTTTACAGATCAACGTGTATAGTTTAGTTTACTTCCGTAATATACTACTTAATAATTATCCTCATACACCTATGCGCGCTCATGTGCACACACACAAGGGTTATACTATACATTATGTAATTATATTTTATTAATTTTAATAATAATAATATTATTATATATTACTCATATATATAGTATACACTATACACACACCACCACAACACAACACCACACACATATATATATATATATAATATATTATATATATATATATATTTATTTATATATACACACACACCTGCTATACTGGTTTTAAACCGGACTTTGAATGGCATTTGTTTCAAATTTTTCAGCTTTTATGTTTTTAGCTTTGACCTCGTAAATGTGTTGAAATAACACGGAAAGCGCTTGGTACTCCTTTCATTTTTCTCGTGGCTTTGGTTAAAATATATTGTCACACGCTATTTAGTCACTTAAGCATATATATATATATATATATATATATATATATATATATATATATGTATATATATATATATCTATATAGTATATACACTAATATGATATATTACTGTATATAACACAAGTCGTAGACTTTACTGCGTCGCAAACTTGTTCAATATTGCCGAGAGAGACAGCATAATGGTAGAGGACCGAACTGTTTTCTTCAGCACGACACAATCCTGGCTTTTGAGGCGGGGCTAGGCGGGGCCCCAAAAGTAATCCCGGTTAATATGCTGGCATTCGGAACATTCTCATCATTGTAGGTCAGTAGAGTATTCTTTACAGTCATTTATGGTCTGTGTTACATATTTTTTTTTTTTTTTTTTTTTTTTTTTCACTCCGCTTTTTTTTTTTTTTTTTTTTTTTTTTTTTTTTTTTGCTATTGGAATTCTCATATTGTAATAGTAATTGCAATAACAACTCTAGGCATGATAATAGTAAGAATTTTGATAGTGAAATAAAAATGTCCAAAACTGGTTAAATTTAGTGCTGGAAGTATAGCGAGCGGTTTAGTTTCGTTATGTAATGCTATATATGTGTGTCTGTGTGTGCGTGTGCGTGTGTGGCGCTGTACAGTTAATATGTAAAATCAGGGATTTCACGAAATCCCTAGGGAATTTGTGAAATGAGCACCACGCTAGGAACATTTTATCCCCGAGAGCTAGTACTAAACACGGCGAAACAGTTATTCATCTTCTGTCCCGCCGTGTTTAGTACTAGCCCCATAGGAGTCAAATGCACTTTAAGACATTTGAGCCCCAGGGCTAGTACCAAGCACAGCAAAATATATTTTAAAAACCAACCCCCCCGTGACTAGTACTAAACGCAGCGAAGCATTGTAGAATCTACACCATTTCGCTGTAGATTCATCGTATACACTCTGATTCGCCTTTTTTTAGTACTAGCCATCGGGTATCAAATGTTACTAAGCCTGGTGCTCATTTCACAAATTCCCTAGGGATTTCGTGAACTCCCTGGACTTCACATATTTATTCTAACATACTATATATATATATATTAGCACTAATTGTGGTAAATGGAGAGAGGACTTTATGTAAGCGAAATGCTTCCGGTGGAGCAGAATTTGTAAATGATATCTGGATGAGGAAATTGAGCAGAGGAATCATGTTATCATTGTTATCAAGGTAGAGGTGATAGTGTTAGCTGTAGGAATGACAGTGTATAGGCTAACGTTATCTAATACACCCGGGAAGGCGTAGTATGTAGGATTCTGACTGAGAAAATAAGGCAACACGGGACCAGCTTAGGAGATAGAGTTACCGTATGTGAGAGGTTTGAAAGTAAAGGGAAAATGCTCTTTGTGGAACAGCCCACATGGGCCTAGAAAAAGCATATGATTGAATCCTTTGCGAGACGTTGTGGAGGACGTTAAGGATGCATGGCACATAAAAGATAGGTTGTTGATAGCGGTGATAAGTTTGTACGATAAGTTTTTATGGTGGCTGAGAAGATTGTTATGATGTGTAGACAGGAAAATGAGTGATTTAACGTAAAAAGGGGCATGTAATCTTGGCGTTACGTCACCTATATTTTTGAATAGCAATCTTTTCTTGGCGTAATGCGTAATTTCAGTTATTTATTCTATATCTGTGTTGTTTCATTGTGAAAGAAATGTGAGGTAAGAGGAAATTAATTACACGGAGATGGAAAGCTTTGGGATAAAAGAAGAATGTTAATGGTGTACGGAATTCTGGCTACTTACAGCAGATGATTTAGTAAAGACTGGAGATAGTGAAGAGAAACTGCAGAAACCAGTGAGAAAATATGAAAGTATTTTTAGGAGGGGAAAGTTGAGAATCAATAGGAGGAGAGGTGATGTTATAAAGGGAAATGGAAAATAGGAAGGGGGAGCAGTGAATGTTAATATGGCTAGTGGAGCGTTTTAAATTGTTAATAGGAGGGAAGGGGGCGGGAGGATGAATCGGGTGTGCCTCCTGTTAATGGACGAGGACCAACAGATTTTTCTGCAAGCATTTATTTAGGGATTCCGAAACCTGTGAAAAGTTATTTATTATTGTAATATTCATAGGTTTTTCCTCTTTTTCCCATCTGGATCAAATTACTTAAAGTCTGTACATTTTACACACTGACATTTCTCTCTAAATAAATGGGTTAAGTAAAAGATTGTTTCCTTGTCAGTTAAGCACTAAAAAATACCCAGACTAAATGTTTAGCTGTCCCTCGAAAAAAAAAAAATGAATTGGAATGTTGGTTTGTCTATGTTTGTTAACAAGTGTCGCATCGACCACCTGTCTAGAATGCTTAGAGAAGGATTGCTCATAAGGTACAACTTACGAACCTGCAAAATATGCAGACTAGAGTTGCCAGATTAGTAAATGGTCTCAACCCCGGTATTGTTTGAGTTGCATTGACAGCCTGCCAAAGCTAAAATTATATATGTGACAGATAGTATGTGGTAGTATGACCCATTTGTTAGCCATGAAGACTGGGTGTTCAAAATATTTGAAAGATTTCCTGCATAATAAGGCAAGCGAATGAAGCCTATAACAGATTAGCTCAAGTTGATTTCAAGTCATGGGTGTCGAGATGCACCCCGAATATTGGTTTTAGCCTTCAGCTTGGAAACTAGGCCTAGATAGGTACCTAATTAAAAAAAATATTACATATTTACATAAGTAAGATGTCACAAAATATTACAAAAATGTATATATACCTACAATATTTACAAATTACTATGGATTTTTTTTATTATTATTGACTAGGCTTTAAAACATTAGACAGGAAGTGCTTTACTGAAAGTCTTTCGAAAGCAAATGATAAACTGCTTTCATATTTTCCCAGTGTTTTGATAGTGTGCTTGTAACAATTTATGTGAAGTCTACCCTGTGCCTTTTTTAATTTCTGTATAGTTGTTTATAGGACAAATGAATCTGTGAGTCCCACAAAGCACCTTTGCTGTAGTGTGACCGAAAGATAAGCCAGCTGTAGGAAGAAGGTTTGGGGCGGTCCTTCTCTAGGTCACGATCCTCCAAATTTTACGGATTCTAGTTTGTGGGCCTGAAAACTAATTAATTTGAATGTTGTCCCGGAGGGCGGCGGTCTTGCAAGTTGTCACCAACTGCGCCAGATTCCTATGAAGAGCTGCTTGTGTGGGTCAGTTTTTACCTTTCTGGCTACGCATCTGAAAGATCTTGTCTGTATTTATAAAGTTGGCAGTGTTACACACATAGCGTAGGGATGTACATATATACATATATATTATAAATATGTATATATTATTAATTTAAATGTTATGCAGATAGCGAAACCAGGCATATCGCGAATTGCCTGAAATTTCTGGTAGGTAACGAAATGCACTTAGGGACATTTGGTCACCCAGAGGCTAGTACTAATCACGGTGAAATAGTGACTTTCCGCAATATACCCTATTTTGGCCGGGTTACCTCGCCATAAATACTATTTTGCGTGTTTTAGGTAGCCCCTTGGGGTGGGGGTCAAATGTATTTCGCCGTGTTTAATACTAGTCCTAGGTGTCAGATGTATTTTGCCATGTTTTAATACTAGCCTCCCCTGGGGTGTCAAAATGTATTTTGCAGTGTTTAATACTAGCTCTGAGGTGTCAAATGTATTTTGCCATGTTTAGTACTAGCCCCTGCAGCGTCAAAATGTATTTTGGGTGTCGAATGTATTTTGCTGTGTTTAATTCTAGCCCCTGGTGTCAAATGTATTTCGCCATGTTTAATAATAGCCCTTGGATGTGAAATGTATTTTGCCATATTTAATACTAGCCCCTTGGGGTCAAATGTATTTCGCCGTGTTTAATACCAGCCCCTGGGTGTGTCAAATGTATTTTGCCATGTTTAATTCTAGCCCCTGGGGTGTCAAATGTATTTTGCCATGTTTAATATTAGCCCCTTGGGTGTCAAATGTATTTTGCCGTGTTTAATATTAGCCCCTGGAGTGTCAAATGTATTTCGCCATTTGTTTTTAATACTAGCCCCTGGGGTGTCAAATGTATTTTGCGTGTTTAATATTAGCCTCTGGGGTGTCAAATGTATTTCGCCATGTTTAATACTAGCCCCCTGGGGTGTCAAATGTATTTTGCCATATTTAATACTAGCCCCTTGGGTGTCAAATGTATTTTGCCGTGTTTTTAAAATACTAGCCCATTGGGTGGGTCAAATGTATTTCGCCGTGTTTGTTTAATACTAGCCCCGGATGGTGTCAAATGTATTTTTGCCGTGTTTAATACTTAGGCCCACTGGGGTCGTCAAAATGTATTTCGGCTATGTTTAATTCTATCCGCCCCTAGGATGTCCAAATGTATTTTGCCGTGTTTAAATACTAGCCCCTTGGGTGTCAAATGTATTTGGGCGGTGTTTAATAACTAAGCCGGCTGGGGTGTCAAATGTATTTTGCCATGTTTAACTAACTAGCCCCTTTGGTGTCCAAATGTATTTCCGCTGTGTTTAATACTAGCCCCTTTGGTGTCCAAATAATTTTCGCGGAGGTTTAGTACTAGGCCCCTTTGTGGGTCAAATGTATTTTGCCGTGGGTTTAAATATTAGCCCCTTGGGTGTCAATGTATTTTTTGCCCAGTTTAATACCTAGCCCCTAGGGTGTACAAATGTATTTTGTCGTGTTTAATAACTAGCCCCTGGGATGTCAAATGTATTTTGCCGTGTTTAATACTAGCCCCTGGGTGTCAAATGTATTCTGCAGTGTTTAATTCTAGTCCTTGGGGTGTCAAATGTATTTTGCCGTGTTTAATACTAGCCGCTGGGGTGTCAAATGTATTTCGCTGTGTTTAATACTTGCCGCTGGGGTGTGAAATGTATTTCACCGTGTTTAATAACTAGTCCCGTCAATGTATTTTCCACCGTGTTTTATTTTCTAGCCCTGTGTTAAAAATTTCTTAGCCACCCCCCCCCCGGTGGGTCAAATGTATTTTCCCCATGTTTAATATTAGCCTTTGGGGTGTCAAATGTATTTTTGACCCTTTTTAATTTTAATAGTCCCTGGGTGTCAAATGTATTTTACCGTGTTTAAACTCTAGCCCCTTGGGTGTCACATGATGTTCTGTGTTTTAATAGAGCCCTTGGGGGTGTCATGTATTTCGCCATGTTTTTAATACTAGCCCCTGGAGTGTCAAATGTATTTTGGCCATGTTTAATATTAGCCTTGGGTGTCAAATGTTTTATTTTTACCGTGTTTAACTCTAGCCCCTTGGGTTTGCACATGTATGTTGCTGTGTTTAATAGTAGCCCCTTGGGTGTCAAATGGTACGCCATGTTTAATACTAGCCCCTGGGGTGTCAAATGTATTTTGCCGTGTTTAATACTAGCCCCTGGAGTGTCAAATGTATTTTGCCATGTTTAATATAGCTCCTTGGGTGTCAAGTGTATTTTGCCATGTTTAATACTAGCCCCTGGGTTGTCAAATGTATTTTGTCATGTTTAATACTAGCCCGTGGGTGTCAAATGTATTTCGCTGTTTAATACTAGCCCCTGTGGTGTCAAATGTATTTGCCACGTTTAATACTAGCCCCTGGGGTGTCAAATGTATTTTGCCATGTTTAATACTAACCCCTGGGGTGTCAAATGTATTTTGCTGTGTTTAATACTAGCCCCTGGGTGTCAAATGTATTTGCCATGTTTAATACTAGGCCCGGTGGTGTCAAATGTATTTTCACTGTGTTTAATACTAGTCAATTGGGTGTCAAATATATTTTGCCATGTTTAATGCTAGCCCCTGTGGTGTCAAATGTATTTTGCCATGTTTAATACTAGCCCCTAGGATGTCAATGTATTTTGGCCGTGTTTAATACTAGCCCCCCTGTGGTGTCAAATGTATTTCGCCATGTTTAATACTAGCCCCTGGGTGTCAAATGTATTTTGCCGTGTTTAATACTAGCCCCTGGGGTGTCAAGTGTATTTTGCCATGTTTAATACTAGCCCCTGGGGTGTCAAATGTATTGCGTCGTGTGTTGTACTAACCCCTGGGGTGTCAAATGTATTTTGCCATGTTTAAAATTAGCCCCTGGGGTGTCAAATGTATTGCGTTGTGTGTTGTACTAACCCCTGGGGTGTCAAATGTATTTTGCCATGTTTAAAATTAGCCCCTTGGGTGTCAAATATATTTCGCAGAGTTTAATACTAACCCCTTGGGTGTCAAATGTATTTTGCCGTGTTTTTAATACTAGCCCTTGGGTGTCAAATGTATTTTTCCATGTTTAATACTAGCCCCTTGGGTGTCAAAATGTATTTTGCCGTGTTTAATACTAGCCCCTTTGGTGCAAATGTATTTTTCCATGTTTAATACTAGCCCCTTTGGTGTCAAATGTATTTTGCCATGATTAATACTACCCCCTGGGGTGTCAAATGTGTTTTGCCGTGTTTATACCCCCTACCCCTGGGTTTTCCAATATGGGGTATTTTGCCATGTTTAATACTAGCCCCTGGGGTGTTTTCCAAATTATTTTACCCCATGTTTAATACAGCCCCTTTGGGTTTTGTAATATGTATTTTGGGCCGTGTTTAATACTGCCCAAAATTGTGTTTGTCCCCAAATGATTTTGCATGTTTTAATACTAGGCCCCTTTGGGGTTTCATATGTATTTTGCCATGTTTTAATAACCCCTAAAGCCCCTGGGGTGTCAAATGTTTAATTTTACCATGTTTTAATACTAGCCCCTGGGGTTTAATTTTAGTTTGCCGTGTTTAATACCTAGCCCCTTGGGTGTTTTCCAATGTATTTTGCCCCGTGTTTAATACTAGCCCCGTGGGTGTCAAATGTATTTTGCCGTGTTAAATACTAGCCCCTGGGGTTTCATATGTATTTTGCCATGTTTAATACTAGCCCCTGGGGTGTCAAATGTATTTTACCATGTTTAATATAGCCCCTTAGGTGTATAATGTATTTTGCCGTTGTTATACTAGCCCCTCTGGGTGGCAATGTATTTTGCCCGTTTGTTTAATTACTAGCCCCTGGGGTTTCATAGTATTTTGCCATGTTTAATACTAGCCCCGGGCCCCTGGGGTTGTCAAATGTATTTTACCATGTTTAATACTAGCCCCTTGGGTGTCAAATGTATTTTGCCGTGTTTAATACTAGCCCCTTGGGTGTCAAATGTATTTTGCCGTGTTTAATACTAGCCCCTTGGGTGTCAAATGTATTTTGCCGTGTTTAATACTAGCCCCTGGGGTGTCAAATGTATTTTGCCATGTACTAGCTAGCCCCATGGGGGGTCAAATGTATTTTACCATGTTTTTTAATACTAGCCCCTTTTGGTGTATAATGTATTTTGCCGTGTTTAATACTAGCCCCTTTTGGGTGTCAAATGTATTTTGCTGTGTTTAATACTAGCCCCTGGGGTGTCATATGTATTTTGCCATGTTTAATACTAGCCCCTGGGGTGTCAAATGTATTTTACCATGTTAATACTAGCCCCTTTGGTGTTATAATGTATTTTGCCTTGTTTAATACTAGCCCCTGGGGTGTCAAATGTATTTTGCTGTGTTTAATACTAGCCCATGTGGTGTCATATGTATGTTGCCATATTTAATACTAGCCCCTGCAGTGTCAAAATATATTTTGCCATGTTTAATACTAGCCCCTTGGGTGTCAAATGTATTTTGCCGTGTTTAATACTAGCCCCTGGGGTGTCAAATGTATTTTGCCGTGTTTAATACTAGCCCCTTGGGTGTCAAATGTATTTTGCCGTGTTTAATACTAGCCCCTTGGGTGTCAAATGTATTTCGCCATGTTTAATACTAGCCCCTGAGGTGTCAAATGTATTTTGCTGTGTTTAATACTAACCGCTGGGGTGTCAAATGTATTTCGCTGTGTTTAATACTAGCCCCTGGGGTGTCAAATGTATTTTGCCGTGTTTAATACTAGCCTCTGGGGTGTCAAATGTATTTTGCCATGTTTATACTAGCCAATTGGGTGTCAAATGTATTTTGCCATGTTTAATTCTAGCCCATGAGGTGTAAAATGTATTTTGCCGTGTTTAATACTAGCCCCTTGGGTGTCAAATGTATTTCGCTGTGTTTAATACTAGGGCCCCTGGGGTGTCAAATGTATTTTGCCATGATTAATACTAGCCACTTAGTAGTCAAATGGTTATTTTGCCATGTTTTAATACTAGCCAATTGGGTGTCAAATGTATTTTGCCGTGTTTAATCTAGCCCTTGGTGTCAAATGTATTTTTTTCCGTGTTTAATACTAGCCCCTTGGGTGTCAAATGTATTTTCCCAGTGTTTAATACTAGCCCCTTGGGTGTCAAATGTATTTTTTCGTGTTTAAATACTAGCCCTTGGGGTGTTCCAAATGTATTTTTTCGTGTTTAATACTAGACCCTTGGGGTGTCAAATGTATTTCGCCATGTTTAGTGCTAGCCCTTGCGGTGTCAAATGTATTTTGCCGTGTTTAATACTAGCCGCTGGGGTGTCAAATGTATTTCGCGGATGTTAGTACTAGCCCCTTTGGTGTCTAATGTATTTTGCAGTGTTAATACTAGCCCCTTGGGTGTCAAATGTATTTTGCCATGTTTAATACTAGCCCCTTGGGTGTCAAATGTATTTTGCTGTGTTTAATACTAGCCCCTGAGGTGTCAAATGTATTTTGCCATGTTTAATACTAGCCCCTGGGGTGTCAAATGTATTTTGCCGTGTTTAATACTAGCCCCTGGGGTGTCAAATGTATTTTTCTGTGTTTAATACTAGTCCCTTTGGTGTCAAATGGTTATTTTGCCGTGTTTAATACTAGCCCCTTGGGTGTCAAATGTTTTTGCCGTGTTTAATACTAGCCCCTTGGGTGTCAAATGTTTTTGCCGTGTTTAATACTAGCCCCTTGGGTGTCAAATGTTTTTGCCGTGTTTAATACTAGCCCCTTGGTTGGGTGTCAAATGTTTTTGCCGTGTTTAATACTAGCCCCTTGGGTGTCAAATGTATTTTGCCGTGTTTAATACTAGCCCCTGGGGTGTCAAATGTATTTTGCTGTGTTTAATACTAGCCCCTGGGGTGTCAAATGTATTTTGCCGTGTTTAATACTAGCCCCTTGGGTGTCAAATGTATTTTGCCGTGTTTAATACTAGCCCCTGGGGTGTCAAATGTATTTTGCCATGTTTTAATACTAGCCCCTTGGGTGTCAAATGTATTTTGCCGTGTTTAATACTAGCCCCTTTGGTGTCAAATGTATTTCGCCATGTTTAGTACTAGCCCCTTGGGTGTCAAATGATTTTTGCCGTGTTTATACAAGCCCCTTGGGTGTCAAATGTATTTTGCTGTGTTTAATACTAGCCCCTGGGGTGTCAAATGTATTTTGCCATGTTAAATACTAGCCCCTTGGGTGTCAAATGTATTTTGCTGTGTTTAATACTAGCCCCTGGGGTGTCAAATGTATTTTGCCGTGTTTAATACTAGCCCCTTGGGTGTCAAATGTATTTCGCCATGTTTAATACTAGTCCCTGGGGTGTCAAATGTATTTTGCCGTGTTTAATACTAGCCCCTTGGGTGTCAAATGTATTTTGCTGTGTTTAATACTAGCCCTTGGGTGTCAAATGTATTTTGCCATGTTAAATACTAGCCCTGGGGTGTCAAATGTATTTTGCTGTGTTTAATACTAGCCCCTTGGGTGTCAAATGTATTTTGCCATGTTTAATACTAGCCCCTTGGGTGTCAAATGTATTTTGCCGTGTTTAATACTAGCCCCTTGGGTGTCAAATGTATTTTGCCGTGTTTAATACTAGCCCTTGGGTGTCAAATGATATTGCCGTGTTTAATACTAGCCCCTTGGGTGTCAAATGTATTTTGCTGTGTTTAATACTAGCCCCTTTGGTGTCAAATGTATTTTGCCATGTTTAATACTAGCCCCTTGGGTGTCAAATGTATTTTGCCGTGTTTAATACTAGCCCCTTGGGTGTCAAATGTATTTTGCTGTGTTTAATACTAGCCCCTTGGGTGTCAAATGTATTTTGCCATGTTAAATACTAGCCCCTGGGGTGTCAAATGTATTTTGCTGTGTTTAATACTAGCCCCTGGGGTGTCAAATGTATTTCGCCATGTTTAATACTAGCCCCTGGGGTGTCAAATGTATTTTGCCGTGTTTAATACTAGCCCCTTGGGTGTCAAATGTATTTTGCTGTGTTTAATACTAGCCCCTTGGGTGTCAAATGTATTGCCATGTTCAATACTAGACCCCTTGGGTGTCAATGTATTTTGCTGTGTTTAATACTAGCCCCTGGGGTGTCAAATGTATTTTGCCGTGTTAATACTAGCCCCTTTGTGTCAAATGTATTTCGCCATGTTTAATACTAGCCCCTTGGGTGTCAAATGTATTTCGCAGTGTTTAATACTAGCCCCTTGGGTGTCAAATGTATTTTGCTGTGTTTAATACTAGCCCGGGTTGGGGTGTCAAATGTATTGCCATGTTTCAATACTAGCCCCGGGTGGGTTCAAATGTTATTTTGCTGTGTTTAATACTAGCCCCTGGGGTGTCAAATGTATTTTGCCGTGTTTAATACTAGCCCCTGGGGTGTCAAATGTATTTTGCCGTGTTTAATACTAGCCCCTGGGGTGTCAAATGTATTTTGCCGTGTTTAATACTAACCCCTGGGGTGTCAAATGTATTTTGCCGTGTTTAATACTAGCCCCTTTGGTGTCAAATATATTTCGCGGAGGTTAGTACTAGCCCCTTTGGTGTCTAATGTATTTTGCCGTGTTTATACTAGCCCCTTGGGTGTCATATGTATTTTGCTGTGATTAATACTAGCCCCATTGGGTGTCAATGTATTTTGCTGTGTTTAATACTAGCCCCTTGGGTGTCAAATGTATTTCGCCGTGTTTAATACTAGCCCCTGGGGTGTCAAATGTATTTCGCTGTGTTTAATACTAGCCCCTTGGGTGTCAAATGTATTTTGCCGTGTTAAATACTAGCCCCTGGGGTGTCAAATGTATTTCACCGTGTTTAATATTAGCCCTTGGGTGTCAAATGTATTTTGCCGTGTTTAATACTAGCCCCTGGGGTGTCAAATGTATTTCGCCGTGTTTAGTACTAGCCCCATGGGCATTTCGCTATCTGCCTGAAATTTCAGGCAGTTCGTGAAATGCCTGGTTTCGCTATCTGCCTATAACGTACATATGGTTCCTGACATTTGTCGGTGACACTGAAAATTATTATTATTGTTAAAAGTGATTTGCTCACGTGGAAAAGAAGACGACAATAAACTTCAAATGTATGATATAATAATAATAATAATAATAATAATAATAATAATAATAATAATAATAATAATAATAATAATAATAATAATAATAATAATAATGAAGATATTGTGAGCTAGCTAGATTGCTGGGATCAGGTTACCGTAATGGTTGAATTACGAGGTTCCGTTCCTTGTTCTGGTCCCCTTGCTCTCTTCACCTTTTTGGCTGCTCCGTCAGCAAGAAAATTATGTTTCCGGTTTAGGAAACGCCATTATCTAGACCTATATAGGTCCCCTGCTGTAGGGGCAGGTGGGTGGTAGTCACCAGTATATAGGCCTATCTATAAATAAAGGGAGCGAATTCTCGCAGTGCTGGGTGGAGAGAGATTTATTTACCTGAGATTTATCTGCAGACTATTGGGTTTATTTATTTATTTTTTACAATTCTTATACCTTTGACAGTGGCTAAAGTTATTGACGAACGATGAAACGTTCTTGTGTCTTATATGTTTAAAATAATATGAAATAATGGGGCTAGGAATTAGGAATCACCATTTGGAGCCATACATACACATACATGTATACATGTGTATATTATATATACCTATATATATATATATATATATATATATATATATATATATATATAGTATATATATATATAACTATATATAAATATAGATATATATATTTATAAGATAAATATATATATATATATATTATATATATACATATATATATATATATATATAATATATATATATATATATATATATATATATATATATAGTATATATATAGTATATCTATATATATATATATATATATATAATATATCATATATATATATACTTATTAATCTGTGTATATATATATATATAATATAATATATAATATATATATACTATATATATATATATATATATATCTATATATATATATATTAAAGTTCAAAGCGAAGATGCAATGCATGATTACCTTAATACTGTTCTGCTTGCATTTTAATATATTTTTATCTCTTCGTTAATTTGTTTTCATTTATTTTTTTAATAAGTGAGACCTTTTCTTTCTGTATCTCCCATTACCGTCTCTTACTTCTTCCTAATGAACGCCATATTCTTTGGAAGTTCAAATTTCAAGTCAATACTTCCTGTGGACTTGTTTCACACGGATAGGGTTCATCTTCAGAATATATATAATAATAATAATAATAATAATAATAATAATAATAATAATAATAGACTGAAGTTCTGGGTAAACAGAGAAGTGTGTGAATGTGCGTTCTTCCTTTCTCAGAAACAGAAGGCGTGACCCCGAATATGTTAGGAAGGGAGGGGGAGGGGAGAGGATATTAACGAGAGAGAGAAAGAAATATATATTTGCGTTTCTCTTTTGCTGCGTCCTCTCTCTCTCTCTCTCTCTCTCTCTCTCTCTCTCTCTCTCTCTCTCTCTCTCTCTCTCTCTCCTCCCAAGACGCCCCCTCACGTGTGCCTTTAGCCACTGGAGGAAACGATTTTCCTCTCGGGCAAGGCACTAAAGGAGATGATGTCCTTTGGTTCGTAAGTCCTCTTCCTTCATATGCTTTTTTTCTCTTTCATTTTCTTATTTTTCTCCTTTATTCATATACTCGATTATTTTATTTTTCTAATTATAATTGTCGTCGCATTCTGTTATTTTGTTTCCTTTTTTGTAGTCCCTCTCGTCTGTTATTTTTCATCCGATTCCTGTTCCTTTTATTTTTCTCTTTGTTATTAACCCTTTTCCTTCTTTTTGTCTTCTGTGTCCTATGATAATTCTTTCCTTTATGCCATACTCCCACTTTCTAAGATTTTAGCCTGATTTGTCTTCCATTTGGTCTATTCTCGTTTCCTCATTTCGTTATTCTGTTCTTATTTTCGTGTTCCCTTTCGTTATTCCTATTTTATTTATATAATCTTTTCCTTCGTTGTTCCATTTTCGTCCGTTGTTTTCATCTTCTCTCCATTTCATTGTTTCTCTTTTCTGCCGCTTCAGTCTTTTCTATTTTTCTTTCCTTTCAGTTTATTAATTATTTACATCTTCGTCGTACCCCACTCTTTCGCTTTCCTTAAATCACTTCCTTATTCCTTTTTATTCTTTTGGTTTCCCAAGTTTTATATTTTCCCTTTGCCTTTTTTACACCTCAGTTTTCCCAGCTTTTCTAATCCTGACTTCTCTTCTGTTTGCTCTGTTTCACCTTCCCCTTCCATATTTTTGTTCTTTTTCTATTCCTTCTTTTTCCTTTCCCCTTTCGTTCATTCTCCTCTTCCTTCTCTTCATTACTCAGTTCCTCCTCCTTCGGCACATTCCTCCAACCCCCCACAGTCTCTCTCTCTCTCTCTCTCTCTCTCTCTCTCTCTCTCTCTCTTTTTCGTTTTCCCTCAATCTCCCCTCTCTCGTTCTTTCCCTTTCGTTCATTCTCCTCTACTTCTCTCTATTACTCAGTTCCTCCTCCTCCTCCTCCTCCTCCTCCTCCTCTCTCTCTCTCTCTCTCTCTCTCTCTCTCTCTCTCATTTTTTCGTTTTCCATTAATCTCCCTTCTCCTCGTTCTTTCCCTTTCGTACATTCTCCTCTACTTCTCTTCATTACTCAGTTCCTCCTCCGGCACATTCCTTTCTCTTACTCCTGCTCATGATGCTGTACTATCTCGGCTGCCGTTTCCTGCTGTCCTCTGCTGCCGTTTCCTGCTGTCCCCTGCTGCCGTTTCCTGCTGTCTTTTCACCTGGAAGAACTTTGGACTGGTAAGACTTCTTCAGTCTTCCCTTCCTCCTGATGGGGAGTTATGACGCTCTCTAATTAAAGGTCTCTAAGTTGTCGTTAGATATTTAGGTATTTGCTGTTTAGGTGATTTCTGTGAAGAGCTTTCTTTTTTCTTGTTTATATTGTTGTTTTTTTATGTTGATTGATTTGATCTTTATTCTGTTGGTATTCATGTCATTGTTCTTTAGGTGTCTGTATTTTAGATCTGGCCTTGTTCATTCATTACAGATCTTAGGTAGTTATGTTTTAATGTATTGGTGACTATCTTTTTATATCTTTTTTGTGTAGGCTTCTGTTGTTCAAGTAGTTAACTATTTAACCCTCAGAGATCTTAAAGATTAACTTATACAGAAGTCTATTCTATGAGCTTTGCTTAGCTTTTCATGGTTCAGACGTTTAGATATTTACTGTGTAAATGCTTTGATATTTATAATTTTGAATCAGGGTTGGTGATTTTTTTATTAAAAAAATAAAAAATAAAAAATCAGTGATTTATTAAATTTTTAACATTTTATTTATGTATTTATTTGTATTTTATAGTTGTTAGGTGTTTTTTCAATCCTTTTTTTCCTCAAAATGTATTTTATGACTGAATTACTATTGATTTATCTTTTAAGTTTCCAGTTCTGGCCTAAAGTATGTACTTGCAATTTTTTTTTATATCAAAATAAATAGATGCAGCACAGTTATGCTCAAGTTTTTATTAACCTCCAAACTATATTTTTCAATTTGTTTGCTTTCAAATTAAGAAAATAAAAAAATCATGATTTTTTTAATGAAAAAAATCAATGATTTAATCATTTGATTAAATCAGTTTGATTTAATCATTGCCAACCCTGTTTTGAATGACGTTAACATTCAAGGAGCATAATCAAGTTTCCCCATAGTTTTCCTCTGATATGGAAATATTAAGTTAGTCTAAAACGATTGAAGTATTATCAGGAAGGAGATTGTTGGAGTTCTTGTGAATTCTACGTACATACGCCAAGCCTTATGAAATTCTTAGGGATGTGGATGTTGAAAAGGCGTCTTTAGAATTAGGATCATGGAGTTCCGTGTTATGCGTCAATCAAATAGGATAAATTTCTGCTTTATTTATATAGAAACTATTTTCAAGGTGAAAGGAAATTTAATACCGATGTGGATGAACGACGAAGCCAGAATGTGATGCACTTAATGTAATGAACTTATTGAGAAAAAATTGATAGTATTTCGTTTTTAACGTATCACTCTAGTTTAATTTATTTGTTCTTAGATATACCGCTAGCAATCGATTAGTATATTAATTATTGTTGCGCTTTTAACATATTTTATGCGAACATTTACATTGTTTATGTCATGTAAAGAGTCTCACTCTGGTTGTTAAGATATTGACAGTATTGTGGAAGGTCGCTTTGCAGTTTGATGGTTTTTGACGTTGATTTGTGTACATTCATATAATGATGATGAGGATAATAATGATAATAATAATAATAATAATAATGGTGATGATGATATTATAGATGGAAATAACATCTCTCCCATATGTAGGAAGTGCAATACGAAAAATGAGACTATAAACCACATAGCAAGCGAATGTCCGGCACTAGCACAGAACCAATACAAAAAGAGGCATGATTCCGTGGCAAAAGCCCTCAACTGCAGCCTGTGCAAGAAACATCAGCTACCTTGCAGTAATAAGTGGTACGAGCACCAACCTGAAGGAGTGATAGAAAATGATCAGGCAAAGATCCTCTGGGACTATGGTATCAGAACAGATAGGTTGATACGTGCAAATAGACCAGACGTGACGTTCATTGACAAAATCAAGAAGAAAGTATCACTCACTGATGTCGCAATACCATGGGACACCAGAGTTGAAGAGAAAGAGAGGGAAAAAATGGATAAGTATCAAGATCTGAACATAGAAATAAGAAGGATATGGGATATGCCAGTGGAAATTGTACCCCTAATCATAGGAACACCAGGCACGATCCCAAGATCCCTGAAAAGGAATCTGGAAAAACTAGAGGCTGAAGTAGCTCCAGGACTCA